>NW_022589704.1:78234573-78684343 GCF_004348235.1 Phoca vitulina | reverse complement strand
CTTTCTTTCTTTCTTTCTTTCTTTCTTTCTTTCTTTCTTTCTTTCTTTCTTTCTTTCTTTTTCTTTTTTTTCTTTCTTTCTTTCTCTCTCTCCCTTCCTTCCTTCCTTTCAGAATTGGCTCATGTGACTACAAAGGCTGAGAAGTCCCAAGGTCTGTAGTTGGCAAGCTAGAGATCCAGAACCAATGATGTAAGTTTCAGTTCAAGTCCAAAGGCCTGGGAACCACGAGAGCCAATGGTTTAAGTTCCAGTGCAAGTTCAAAGACAGAAAACCAAAGTCCTGGTTTGGAGATAGACAGAGAGAGTGAATTCTCATTTACTCAGTCTTTTGTTCTATTCAGGTCTTCAACAGATTGGATGAGGGCTACCCATGTTACAGAAGGCAATCTTCTTTACTCAGTCTACCAATTTAAATGTTAATGCCATCCCAAAACACCCTCACTGACATACCCAGAATAATATTTAACAGATACCTGGGCACCTCCTAGCCCAGCAAAGTTGACACATAAAATTAACCATCATAGATCCCTTTCTCATTTTTGGTTCCGTTATATATTTAAGATTTATTTATTTATTTGCAGGTGGGGAAGAAGGGGAGTGAACCTCAAGCAGACTCCCTGATGAGTGTGGAGCCCAAAGCAGGGCTTGGTCTCATGACCCCAAGATCACAACCTGAGCCAAGACCAAGAGTGGGATGCTCAATTCAATGGACTGTGCCACCCAGGTGCCCCAAGTTCCATTATATATTTTATGAAATTTCCTTGGGATTTCAGAAAATAAATAAGTATAGTCCATGCTTTTTAATGAGAGTCATTGCTTGCTTCCTGGTGCTAGCATGGTAACTAACGTGATTACTTATTCTCCTGGATAATGTCTGCTGGTGTCTCAGCCCACTCTCTCTCAGACCCTTTGTGACCTCCCCTGTATTGAGGGGTTGGATGCCTAGAAACTGCATTCCACAAACTCTCTTGCTGACTGGTTCCTATTAAGTTTTGCCAGTAGGAAGCATTGCAGTGGAATTGCAAGAACAACAATGAAGGGGGACATCTTTCTGCTTATGGTTCCAGCAGGAGTGTGGCCCCAAAATGCAGGTGTCTGTGGGTGACTGTGACCTCCAACAGAGTCAGTGGGTCTGGGAGCAGCAGGAGACAGCAGTGGGGATGACGGATGACCACAGGCCCCAGTGGCATTGGTGGCAACCTCAGCAGCAGTGCATATTTCTGGACTCCTAAGTAGTGGCCCTTTTTCCCCCTTTATTCTTTCACCCAACCAAAATTTTATAACCAATTTCTTTTTTATTTTTAAGATTTTTTATTTATTTATTTGAGAAAGAGAGAGAGAGCACAAATGGGGGGGAGGGGGGCGAGACAGAGGCAGAGGGAGAAGCAGACTCTGCACTCAATCCCAGAACCTGAGATCATGACCTGAGCTGAAGGCAGACATTAAACCAACTGAGACACCCAGGCACCCCATAACCAATTTCTTGTATTAAATTCACCTCTGATTAAAATTTTCAGGGCATTTCTGTTTTCCTGACTGATACATTCACTAACAATAACTTTCTGTCTTTCTTTGAGTTGATGTGAGGTATCTTCAAAACTAAGCATCAGCTCAAAGGAAAAATTAAGATAAGAGATAACCACTAACTTTTATTTAATGCTTGTTGTTTTCTACTCGCAATAACTCTGAAGTGATTATTGTTTTCCCCATTTTATGGATATATTTGGGTATATTTGGATATACTTGGGTATATTTATTTGGCCAAAATCACAGTACAGTACATACTCACTTTCAAATCAAATTCTGCTCTTTTGATGTGGGAAAATCTACTGATGTTTGATACAAATCCTAGCAAGTTGAGATGACATATGAATAGCTGGAAGTCCCTTTTATACTTAAATTTCCTTTACTAAGTGAGAAGCAGTCTAATCACTTTGTATTCTTACTTTGAAAAGACTGTTGGGCTTTGATTAAAATGGTCGAGAATTCAGTGTAGCTCTTCGATGCAGACAATTCAGGTGGTAGATATGCTGGTTATTCTAATAGTTTTCAGTCATTAATATCTTTTAATAGCATGGTTTATATGTTTATGGGTCAGAATACTGGATTAAAAAAAAAGAAAACCTTTTCTTAAAGGATTTTCCTCTTTCCATTAAAAGAAATAGCGTTAAGGGAAAGAAAAAGGAGGATCCTCTTACATATCATCACACGATAGTGCCACTGCACGCCACTGAAATTAGGAAGCAAGATTTCACCTGCTTGTAGGTTTCAGATAATAAAGACGAGCCAGAAACCTTGCTCATGTTGAGTTAAGGTGACATTTCCTAACTGAATATCCTCTCACCAACAAAGGAGGAAGAGGATCCGCTTAGGAAAGGTTTATTCATTGGGAAGGTTTTGGAAAAGTCACTCCAAGAAATTACCAACCATATCTTCTAGTTCTCAGCATTTCATGTGACACATTTTATAGACTGCCACCTTCCCTTTGGACTGCAATGTGCCAGCAAAGGTATTCTTAAGTAAAGAGCTCTTACAAATGTGTAAAAGAATAACACATTTTAAACATTTGTAGAGTTATACATGCATTTGTTTCCCTCTGCACACAGCCATATAACCTGGTTCTAAGAGAAACTGACTTAGGCGCAGGGATGTAATGATCTTTTCATGCACGCCTGGTTGCCTTTGCTATTTCTCTGCTCCTTGACAATCTTCCCCTCATAGGACAAAGAGAGCCTGAGTTAAGTAATTAGAAATGGACAGTGAACATCTACTGCTAGACTCTAAGAAGAATACTAAGCCCAGGAGTCATTGCTCTTGGGGCTGACCGTGGAGCATCAAGATCTTTCACTTTTCGATATGTACTTCTGAGTAATACTCCACCAGCTACCTCTCTATTTAAAGTTTTAAAATGGTGCCATATGTCATATTGTTTTACTTAGAATGAAAAGGAAAAGTCTTTCTTTTGAGACCAGTCATAAAGCACTGATGATGTGTTTGTATTAGATATATATGAGCAACAACCCCTCACCACTTAAGAAGAGTTGTTCCCTATTGCCCAAACCCCGCATTCAAATAGTCATAGGTACCAAAAGCGTCCTGGTACATGCTTTAATGGTTTTCATTTTGGCAAAATAATTTAGCAAGAGAGTAAGTTCAGTGTGACTTTCATTTGGAAGTTTTGATTACCCTTTACAGATTCATAGGAGTATTAGCATTAGTAACGGGAAGAATTCTAAAAGTAAGATTTGTGACTTTGGTAGTATTTGCAAAAAACAATAAAAAAAGGGGGGGATGTAGGGCTGTGTAAAGTCATAGGGCATTTGCCAGGTGATTCTTCCTCCTTTTAAATTGAAGTTCAGTATGTGTTTGGATCTATACAATCAATACATTGAGTTTTCTCTAAGATTGGTGTAATAGTTTTGTTTTGTTTTGTTTTTAATGGAAGCTATAATGTGCCAGGCAAAACTCTCATTTGAAAACATAATGTGCTTACCTAATAGCTATGTTTTACAGAATTCTTTCCCAGTTATGCTTAGTGAGACCTCCATGAATTTACTGAAAAGTATTTGAAATTTGAAATTTGAAAAGTATCAAATCCTTGCAAGAAGGTAGTGGGGACAGACAACTGTAAATGGCAGACACCCATATGACAATTACATGGTAGAATTGGACTGCTCCTGAGCAATCGCACATCACAACACCTTCATTTTGCAAATTGCCTGAGGCCCAGTGGGGTGAAATGCCAAGTCAGTGTCACCTAAGTTGCTGTAGCAGAGCTGCATCTTAAAGCCGTATTTCAAAAATAGTGCCTTATTTAGTGTTACTATTTATGAAGGTTTTTTAATTGGCTGGAGGAGAAGTCTTTGAAACCTGAGATGCAGAGTGAGGCCTGGATACTAATCACATCATTCATGCTCCTGACTGAGTTAGGTTGCCCACGTGAAAACACAGGTTTCGTTTATGAGGGTTTAAGTTTGTAAACAATATATCTGAATGTCCCTTATAGAAGACATAGAAGCTCTGAGCATGGCAAACAATTTCCGGACCCAAAATCGAGACACATGTTGTAAAGCATGTGAGTATATTTAAGGGTATAATAAGACCATATATCTGAAACCAGAACCTTCATTTTTCTATTGTTAAAGTTATCTTGTAATAATTAATTAATTATCCTTGAAATAGTAAAGGCATGTAGGGAATTTCCATGCAAAACACAATGATGCTTGAACACATTTCTAGTTTATCCTCAGGACAATAGTCTCTTTAGCTATAGCATGTGGGAGCTGTCAGCTAGATGGTAGTAGCATGCCTCATTCATCAAGCTAACTCAAATAAAAGTCTGCGAAAGTCATGCACAGAAGGAGGAGAATGGAAGGAAGCCATAGGAAATAGGAAGGAGAGCATGTAAGAAAGCCAGAAATTCAGAGGGCAATATTCAGTCACCATCCACAGAAGAGAAGTGTAAATCTTTAAACCTTAGCTTTAGAGCTGGAATGTTTTCCCACTCATCTTTGAATTACTCAGGTAAAATGCCTGGTGCTCAGCTCTGTTTCCTGAGCTGCAGGACAAGGAGGTAGGAATGGATGAACTTGTGAAAGAACCCTCTGTGCTTCCCTAAAGGTCGTGAGCGTGGAGTTCACTGTGAATTAAATGCTGGTAAGATGAAGGGGAGAATATAGGCTCCAGAGTGTGAATTGCAGTCCAGAATGTCACCTTCTTCCTTTGTGCTGATTTGAGCTCCAGAGCATAGGACAAGGAGAACTTTCTTTAAAAGAAAAATATATATATATTTATTTATTTATTTTAGAGAGAGAGAGAGCACGTGCATGCATGGGGGGAGGGGCAAAGGGAGAGGGAATGAATTTCAAGTAGACTCCCCACATAGCATGGAGCCCAGTGCAGGGCTTGATCTCATGACCCTGACACCATTACCTGAGCCAAAATCAAGAATCAAATGCTTAACCAACTGAGTCACTCAGGCGCCCCAGGTGAGTGCTTTCTAAACTCAAAGGTATATTCCTCCTTGATGTTACATTCCAAGCCAAACAAAATTATCCAGAGTGTGATTTCCATAATGCAAGGCCAAAAGTCCTTGACAATCATAAGGAATGGGGTTTCTCTCTTCATGGATGTTAGCAGGTCCTTTTCTTAGCTCCAGACAGCTTCTATGAAAATGTGGCATTTGGGGCATAGCTTCCCTCTTTTCAATCTTATCCCCCTTTCCTTTCCTTTGCAAGTTAATTTTTCCCTCTAGATAAGAAGCAAAGCAGTTTGAAGGATTTGGCTGGACACTAATTAAAGGAAGCAGTCAAAAGCTAAAAAAAATGGACAGAGAAGAGTCCTTTGGGAACCCCAGTGGAAATACCTTTGCAGGAAATAGGAAACTCTACAAAGAGTTTAGGTGCGTGCCTTCTTCTGTTATTTCATCTTGCTTTTTTGGACTTAGGCAAGAGATCATATATAATGCCATTTCTGCTTCTTTCTGTCACACATAAGTGCAAGGAATGCGTTTGGACCTAAACTGGAAAGTGCTTAGGATAGGAAAGAGTAGGGAAAGTCGTTCAACTAATGTATCTAACCAATCATCTCCAAGTCAGAAATGAAAACCAACTGATTTTCTGAGAACCCCAACATGCAAGCTAATCTTTTCAAAATTATTTTTTGGAACAAGTATGAACAGAGATTAATATGAGGAGATACAGTTTTCACTTTTTCTCTGTTTCTGTCTGTCATGGTAACCGGAGCAAAGGCAGTTAAAGCTGGGTGCTGGCTGCTGAGGAGCAATTCCTCCTTGTCCCAGCGTGTCTGTCTGAAGGTAGAAGGTTGCTTGTTAAACTCAGGAACATATCCAGGGATCTAATTTAAGTGCATCAGCCTCCTAGCATGTTGATTTGGAATTTTATACTGGTGAAGCTGAAACCATGGGAACTTTATGAAATCATGTTTTACTCTCACTTGCAACTTGCAAGTGCCTCCTCTCTCTCATCTCCCCTTATTCACAGACACGTACATTTTGGTACTTTTACTATTATTCTTTTAATCCTTTGTGCAAGTGATTTTGTTTTTTGTCACAGTATTCTTGTTCTCCTGAAGTTGCTTTCATGTCAGCAAGATGGTAAGGCTGTTTGATGGACGATATATCAGAGAGGAGGTACTTGGCTAACTCATTCCTTATTACTCTTGGAATGTGACAAGCTTGAGTTTCATTCCATAGAGTTTACACAGCTGCACATAAGGACACTGTTTAAGACTTTAGAGTTCAGTCACTCAGCAAAATCATTCAGTCAACAAACATTTACTGGACATCTACTCCATTGGTAGTACAAGATATCTAGAGTTGGTGTTGGAATATATTACTAATCCACAGAGAAAGAATTTAAGCTCAAAAACTTTTAATATTTATCAAATATTATAGATAATTCTTTAGGAAGTATTCAGAGGAGATGACTATGTTATGAAAAGGTCTATGTAAAATTGTGCATCTTTTGTGGAGTGAAAGACACAAAATCTAAAGAAACTTGCAGTCAAGTATCAGGAATCCCATTGCATCCCCCAAATAGAACAAATCCAACAAACAAATACACAAAAGCATTAACAGGCTTTCTTTAGAAATACAGGGTTGATGTATTTGATGGTACAGTTATGCTTTGCATAAAAAGTAGAACAGAGATATGAGAACAGCTGCCCTATAAGAGGTTGACTCACTGGGTCAACATAGGAGCATAGCACCAAGCCAAGCCACAGACTCTATGTAAGTCTATGTCAAGAGTTGTCAAGAAGCGTTTGTGCTGCCTGTGGTCTGGGGGACACTTGTTGCCATTGTGCTGTGCAGCCTAAGGATAGTGTTCATTCTCACATGTCATAATACCAGCTGCCTTCTGAAGCGTTACTGTGCCAGGAACTGCTCTGGACAACTTAGGCATATTTTCTCATTGAATCCTCACAACCACCTTTGGGGGTAGTTAGTCCTCACTCTGTTTTGCAGATGAAGAAATTAAGACTTAACTTAGTAATGTTCCCAGTGTCAAACAACTAATAAGCAGCAAGGTTAGGATTCCAATCTTGGTCTTACTCGAAATTCATGCTCATATCCACAACATATACTTTCATCAACTTGTAAGAGCTTATCCTCCTTGACATCATGTCTGATTTTCTGAGCAGACACTTTAGATTTATGTATAACTAAAGTAGGTAAAAGCATTTAGAAACATGATGCATCTTTACATGGATTTGCTGTTACTCTTTCCCTTCTTTGTGTTCCCCCATAACGTATTTCATTTCTATAGAGTTATTACTTTATATGTTTTTATCACTCAACATGACTATTTTCCTGCTCTAGGGTATAGCCTGATAAATAAATGATTATTGAATGAATATTTTCCCAAAATAATAGTTGATTCTTATCATCATCAATATCAAAAATGTTTTTATTTTGTGTTTGTCTGTAAAACCAGATCAATCATGGTTAGGTTCATTGCAATGTGTAATCTAACTTTTGGCTGATGAAAAGCTTCTAAAGGGGGCAGAGAACTACACCTCAGTTTGTGCCTGTGTTCTCAGAATCACATTTTAGTGTTTGACAAATAGTATGTGCAATAATTATTTGTTGAATGATTTAATCCTCATCATTACCTAAAAAATAATAAACATTTATTCTGTAACAATTATGTGTAAAGCACTAAGCTAAGAATGGAATGCTGGAAAACATAATACTAGTAGGCAACATTTGCCGTGTGCTGTGTATGGTGCCGAGTACTTTCTTTCCATGTTGTATTGCAGTGAATCCTCCCAAAAACCTCATAGGCACATTGATGCTTCAATGTTGGAGATGGGAAAACTGACTTCTAAAGAAGTTAAGCAAATTCTTTTCCCCAGGTCCCACTGCTAGTAAGTGGTAGAGCCCGGATTCAAACCTAGGCCAGGTATTGTAACACCCAATAGTTCTTCTTCTTTTTTTTTAATCTAGTTGTCTTTATTAAATGATTTATGAATTGGGCAGCACCCCATCTAAAGAGGTGCTCCAAGGAGTTGTGCAAAATGTAAGGTTTTTATAGGAAGGAGGGTGGGACAAGAAAGTTATAAGCAAAAGAAAAGAAAGGATTGCTCCAGGCAAGGGAACTTTCCCTTAGGCAGGAGGACAGAGGGTCTTATTATGCAGATTACCGCATCTTCCTTTGGGGAATGGAAAAGATCCATGTGACAGATTACCTCTTTGGTGCTTATCAGAAAATTCCTGATTGACAGGATAAGACTTATGGTTCTGGGGGAGGTTGAAACTGCAATCAGGAATCAGGTTCGGTGTTAAGCCCTGGTTTGGTGACTTGGCCTGGCCCAAGTAATGCCATTTTGGGCCTGTGGTGTTTTTGTTTTTGTCTTTAACAATTACCCCCTTTTGATCTAAAACCCAACTGTTGTTTTGATTTTTAGAGATTTACTTATTTATTTTAGGGGGGGGGGGGAGGGGAGGTAGGGGAGGGGCAAAGGGAGAGGGAGAGTGTCTCAAGTAGACTCTGCGCTGAGCACAGAGCCTGCCATACGGCTTGATCTCACAACTCTGAGATCATGACCCTGAGATCATAACCTGAGCCAAAACCAAGAGTCAGACGCTTAATCAACTATGCCACCCAAGTGCCCCTAAAACCCAACAGCTTTAATTGGGTAGAAGTTCTCTTACCTGGCATTGAGATTTTCATTTATTTGGGAAATCACCAAAAAATGGTCCATAATAAATAATTATGTTTTCTCGTAGCTTAAAACATAAATCCACAAGAATTCACCAAACTTTTGCTGTAGAGTCAAGCTTTGCTATTGTATCTGGATCATTCCCTTGGAATCTTATACTGTTTTTCTTACACACATCAGACCCATGATGCATTGTCTACAATTTCCAGTTTCAGTTTCTATTAAGTAGACACAGAATTTAATTTGAAAAACAATTTTCAGCATAAACTCTTTCCAGATTTTTATGATTTTTTTCTAATTCTGTTCAGTTGCTTCATAAACACTGAATCCAAGAGCATTTTTTTAAATGGCCTCTATTTATCAAATTTTTCCAAAGCCCTTAACCTATTCTCACATGAAAAACCTATCTTTTTGAATGTTTATTTCATAGGTGTACTCATAAGATTCAATTATTTAATTAAAAAAGCAAAAATTTCTGTCATAAATGGATCTGGAAATGAGTACAACCAAGTCTTGATCAGCAAATAACTCCATAGGGAGAAGCAGAGGTAGACAAGAGAGTAGCTAATAATCATGGACATTCAGAGTCTTGAGCCTTCGACTAATGCTTTCAGAGGCAATAGGACATTAATTAATTGAGTAGAGTTTACTTAAGCAAACTTCTATTGTTTTATTCACATGCATTTAGCAAACACTGATGTAACATTTACTATGTGCCGGTCACTGTTTCTTGTGCTTTACAAATATTAATTCATTTCATCCTCAAAACTACTCTCTGGGTACATACTATTATAATCCCATTTTACAGAGGAGGAAGCTGATGATCCTAGAGGTTAGCTACCTTGTCCAAGGTCATATACCTAATAAGCAGTGGAGCCAGGATTTGATCCAGGTTCATGCTCTTGACCCTGTAACCCCGGGCCTATCAAACAAAAATCATTGTACTTCCTCTTTAAAAGCTTACAATCCAGATAAAAAAGTTCGTGTATGTTCTCCATACAAACTTGCATATGGTAATTACCTAATGAGGGGTGCAGGAGTTTATGACATTTTCTCTAGTGGTGTTCACTAAAGATGTGAATGAATTTTTAGTCAGCATTTGATAAGCCTCTCTTTTATAGAATCTAGTTTTCTGTTTTCTTCTTTCCTTCCTTAAATGATAATCGTGCACAGGGGTCTTGGTTTTCTTTTGTTAAGCCACTTTCTCTTATCTCTTTAAAACCATTTCTTGTACATGTTACTGTTCTTTATGGCTTCCAGGCCCGGCAGTGATAATGCAGAGCACGTGTGGGAGGCCAGCAGGCTGGAGGAGCACACTAGAAATTCTCCGGAATGTTGTCTTGGGGGAATTACTCAATCCTTTTATCTCTTTCTCATGGGTTATGCATAGTAATCCCCACAACTTCCTGAGATTCTGGGTTCACGGTCATAGAGTAATTTTCATGTCCTAATCAAACCACACGCTTTAATCTGAGGCAAACATCTTTACTTTTGATGCCACATGAAATACTCGTATAATCATTATTTATAGGCCCATAAGAGAGGGTAAATGGATCTGAATTCTTAACAACTTTTGACTGGCAATGACCTCCTCCCCTCAGAAAGTGGCTATGAGCCATCAAAACACACATGTGTAATTTGTATAAAAAAAGTTTGTGTTGCATTTTTTAAAACTAATTACTATTTATTTTAACTAGGTAATATTCACATTGCTCAAATAGCAGAAGTACAAAATTTCTATAGAAAGTCTTCCTCCTAACTGTCCCGAGCTACCTAACCCCTATCCCCAGGAAGTACACACCATTCCTGGTTACAAGGAACATTTTTAAAATAAATATTTAAATGGTCTGACATGCCTTCATCAGTCAGATTAATGGCTACAAATAGCTAAGATGAATATTTAATGCCACATTTGAACTAAAATATTGCTTCAAAATATCAGATTTTCTGGAATCTTCTTAGCATCCTATTAATTCTGAGAAGAGCTGATAGAAAAGAATTCTAAAATAAGAATACAAAGGCATGGTCCAGCATTTGGACTATGAGAGATGACTTTTCTACCTGGAACACATATTATAATGCATATTTTTGTTATCATGATGAACTGAAGTTAGATGATAGTAGCATTAACTGGAAGAGAATTGAACTGCATTATTTAATGCTACCTCTAAGAAATTTTGAATTTTGTACCTTGACTCAATTATGGATGTAATTAGGGGTCTTGTAAAAGCTGACAAATATCCTTAGAAGTCTGCATGCAGATGATTTAGAATAAGTTGTTCCAAGATGGATCAGTAATGACTGCTCCCATAGATAGGACCTCCCTTTCCCTAGTTACAACACCCAGAAATGTGTAAACACTGGCAGGTCATCTAGTGCACTCAGAAACAATCACGCAGAGAAACAAAAGCCCAAGACCACAACAATCTCTGTGGCTTACAGTGATCACCACATAAGCAGGAATGGAAAGAGCCTTAGACATGCCCCAAATGAGAGTCAAGATCAAAAGCTGTTTTTCAAAGATTTTATTTATTTATTTGACAGAGAGAGATAGAGAGAGCAGGAACACAAGTAGGCGGAGTGGGAGAGGGAGAAGCAGGCCTCCTGCCGAACAGGGAGCCCAATGCAGGACTTGATCCCAGGACCCTGGGATCATGACCTGACCAGAAGGCAGACGCTTAACCCTGCCACCCAGGCACCCCAAAAGTTGTTTTTCAATAAGGATACACATCCTTACCTATACATTTCATTGGTGCTTTAAAATAAATAGTAATTAGTTAAATTTCTTTTGGAAGTTTAGAACCCAAAGCCTTACCTGTACTCAGTTCTGAGTTGCAAAAATGAAAGATTGGCCAAGTTCTAAAGAAGCCAGGTTCTAAAGCTTGGATTTTTAGGGCGGTCTTTGTTTTTAATTTTTGATTCATGTTGTTATGGAGTCAGAATAAGGGTGCTGTGGAGGAGGGATGACATAAATACCAAATGGCTTCTCTAAGGGTTGTGTGTAAGTATTTTAACACTAATTTCCCAGGAAAAATATACATGGAAGCACTTCTGCTCATATTGCTATGGTTTGTCTATTCCATGACCTTTGTTGAAACATCTATGTAGTATCACTTTGGCAAAAGATATAAAGCAAGGACTTGGTCCTGATTTCCAACTGATGTGGCTCAGATGAATCTCATCAAAATTTCTATGCAACATTAAATCAGAAGAGCTTTGTTTTTAATGAGCAAATTGGCTAATATTGTATAATATTTTGACTACTCCCTGTGCGGGCATCCTTAAGGAACCAGATTATACTCAGCTCTGGGATGGACTTGGCTTATTTTCAAATACATAGGACTTGCCTTTCACATATCAAGACAGTGTTTCGTTTTGTGTTCATGATGGTGTAATCCTCAGGTTAAACAGGCTCTAAGATGTTTACAAATCTCCATTGTGAAAAAGAATGTGATGGATAGTAATAATTCATGTTTTATTTTTCAGAGGACACTGGATTTCATAAGAAAGACCCTCAAATGTGAGCCAGGGCTGCCTGTACACAGCAGCAAATTTAACTTTTAATTATGAGTAATCATCCTTATGGGGGGCAAAAAATGCATTATTGGAATCCACAGAGTCTCCCAAACTCATTTATTGATTATGTTATCCTTGCCCACACCCAACCTGATCATTTTTTTAAGGTTGCCTTATGCAAGTTTAGAAGGTATAAATTTTATTTCCTTTGATTTCTGCTCTTCTTAGCAGCAGAAACAAGCAGCAGAAAGGGGAACCAGGAGTTGAATGTGCTTAGAAGGATTCACAAACTTGATTTTAAAAATGCCTGAGAATGTTCATGATTTGATTAGGATACCGAGTCTCATGTTATAAATACTACATTCTGAAAATCATATATCCTGAGTGTTGCTGATTGCCAGATTTAAAATAACAACTTGTGTCTGGGGCTTGGTGCTATGATGGCATTTATTTTACTGTGGCCATCATTATCATCATCATCAACATCATTATATAAAATCACAGTTTGCCATGTCAGATATGACCCCAATTTAGGCTTTGCCCAGGCTGAAATGACCCCTGTCTATTAACAGTTACATGTATATCTGTATGCTCCAACCTTCAAAGGATTGTTTTCATGACTCCAACAAACTGATCTTACAATTTAGGGTCAGTGACCCCTGGTGAGCAGTATAGCTTCCATCATGATTTATGCAACAGCATAGTTTATTTGAAATGAAACAAATGGAAAAATGGAACAATTGAAATGAGATGAAAACAAACAAAACTTAAATAGTTACTGAGCACCTGCTATGCCTCAGGCATCCTGCTGGGTGTGAAATATGAGGATAAACCAGATTTGCACTGTCCCTGTCCCATGGAGAATATGGACCATTGGGGAAAAAAGGAAAGATAATCAGGACTCTTCTAGGGAAGGTATAAAGATCTGTGCAAATACATAGCTGGACACCTTACCCAGGCTTGGCAGGTGGGGCATCAAGGAAGGCTTCACCAGGAAAGTCTTGCTGATTTGAGACATGAAGAGTCTATAATAGTCAAACATGAGAGGCTGGGGAATGAAATAGTAATTCTAGGAAGGTACTGAGCCTAAAGGAAGCAAGAATGTCCCCAAAAATGAAAGGTAGTCAGTGTAATGAATATAAGGACAGGGGAGGGGAAGTGGTGAGCAATGAGGCTAGGAAGGAGAGCAGGGTCCAAAGTAGATCATTCAGGGACTTATTCAATTTGTTAATGAATTTGGACCTTATTCTAAGAGCAATGGGAAGGCACTGAAAAGTTTCAGGGAAAAAAATAATATTATGATATTATGTTTATACTTTCAAAATTTCAGTGTCTGGAGTAGAGAGAACAGAACAGTGGTACATCACTTAGTGAGGAAACAATTAGAGCAGTCTAAGTGAAAGATGATGGATGCAATGATGACAGAAAGGAATAAATGAGTTTTAGAAATATATGCCAAATAGAATTGTTTTTTTAATTTCTCTTCCTGCTACTTTGTTTCATTAGTGTACAGATATGCAACAGAAAGAAAGCAATTTCAGAAAATAATTTAAGATTTAAGAAAACAATCCATTTACAATTGTACCAAAAATAATAAAATACCTAAGGGATAAACTTAACCAAGTAGGTGAAAGACCTATATATCGAAACTATAAAACACTGATAAAAGAAACTGAAGATGACACAAACAAGGTGAAAGTTATCCCATGCTCTTGGATTGGAAGAACAAAGATTGTTATATGTCTATACTACCCAGAGCAATCTACAGATTTAAGGCAATCCCCATCAAAATACCAACAGCATTTTTCATAGAACTAGATCAAATAATCCTAAAATTTGTATGGAACTGCAGAAGACCCCAAATAGTCAGAGAAGTCTTGAAAAAGAACAAAACTGGACATATCACAATCCCAGGTTTCAAGATATATTACAGAACTGTAGTAATCAAAACAGTATGATACTGGCAGAAAAATAGACACATAGACCAATAGAACAGTTTAAGAAATCAAGAAATAAACCCACAATTATATGGTCAATTAATCTTCAACAAACCAGGAAAGAACATCCAATGGGAAAAGGACAGTCTCTTCAACAAGTGGTGCTGGGAAAATCAGAGAGCTACATGCAAAAGAATGAAACTAGACTACTCTCTTACACCATACACAGAAACAAACTCAAAATGGATTAAAAACCTGAATGTGAGACCTGAAACCATAAAACTCCTAGAAGAAAACATAGGCATCAGCTACAGAAACATTTTTCTAGATATGTCTCCTGAGGCCAGGGAAACAAAAGCAAAATTAGACTATTGGACTACACCAAAATAAATCCTTTTGCACAGCAAAGGAAACCATTAACAAAACAAAAAGACAGCCTACAGAATGGGAGAAGATATTTGCAAATGAAAATGCCTTTCTTTCTAATTCTTAAATATTTTGAATTTATGCCAGTTCTTAATATTCAAAATTCTTGTTTAGTATATTCCTTTTCAACTTAATCCATTTGTCTTAAATGAAAAAGTCGAATGTTTCTTCTAAGGGCATATTTGGCTCCACAAATATGTGGCTTTGAGCCATTTTGGCATCAAAAGCCTTTTAGATTGCTGGTTTACACAGCCAACAAGGAGATAGTACTCCCGCTGCTCAACACTAATGAGAAGAAAGATTCGGATATGCCTTGATACCTTTCCTAATATCTTGTCTCTCTCTCCACTGAGAGATAGATGAGCTACCTTAAAGTCTAACTATTTAAACTTCTTGATTTACAGATGAAGAAATAAATGCTTAGAGAATTATTATTGTATGTCCCAAAACATAGAATATATAAGTGAAAGAATGGGAGCCAGAACCCAGATCTCAATAGCATATTTGGTGGCATATCCCATATTTCCCTATTGAATACACACCTCTTCATGTTGAGGGAATCCCCTTCTACTCAGGAAGGTAAGGTTACTCTTCTATAATGTCTGCTCATATTAAAGGCCTCTCTATGGGATCAAACACAAACTATTTCAGCAGGAGTGCTCCTTAGAATTAGTTTTGACAGACTTTGTTTCCCTACTAAACTAAGGCCATGCTAACACTTCTATCTAATAAGTTAACCAAGAATTTAAATAGAGATCTGAAAGAGTTCAATGATTGCAAGCATTGGGCAAGTTTCCCTAAATGTGTTGGGCAAAAACTTAGCCAGACTGTAGATACTGGGATAATTCTGTTCCACAATAAGAAGACACTCTAGACATTAAGTAGGAAATATGATTGTTAGAAATCCTTCTGTTGTTATAGTTAAAAAAAAAAAAAAAAAAGGAAATATTGTCAGGAGGAAAACTGGCAAAGAAAAAGTTGAAAACAATAACACTAGAACCAAGATGACAGTCTTCACTGTTGCAATGAGTAGATTTGGGTGCAACATAAGTATAAATATAAATATAAATATAAATATCACACATAGGCATGCACACACACACACACGCACATACACCTTTAGTTGCAAGAAACAAACCAGGGGGGAAAAAAAAGAAATGTTCCCTGTATGGCTCCTTCAAAAGAACTGGCGCGAAATTTTCCACATACCATTGATTGATCCCATGAGTGATAGGTTCTGTAAAATCAACAATGACTTTATATTTTAGTGGCAACTTCATACTTGCTTCAAAATTTAGAGATTGACAAAATCTTTGATAGGTTTTACTTGTCTTGTCTCCATTTTTACTTTGGTTGTGTAATTTAAACCACATATACCTATTTGTTTAGTCAAATCTTTCTATTAAATATTACTTTTTCACTAAATACAGTGTACAGAGGAAAGATAATATTCATATGAATAGGCTAAAAGAAAAAATTCATATGAATAAACCCATACACAAATATTGTAGAGAAAATTAAATCATTTTCTAAATAAAAATATTAAATAAAAAAATGACAAGAATGTAATATTCAATGACATAAAAATACCAAAGAAATTAGACTCATTTTGGAGGGATAATCACAACTGAATCTGTATCATTCAACTCGGAGTTCATTAGACAAAACTGGAAATGGAGCCGGACTGAGAGCATTCTGCTTGTTGTGTAGTGTTTCCTTGGTTCAGTATATGATAAAACACTACACAGATAATATGTGACAATTGCCTATTTTCTAAAGGGTCGAATGTGGACAACCAGGATTTTTGTTTGCTTGTTTTACTTTGTTTTAAATAAGAATGGAGTAGCCTTAGAAACAGATATATTCTAAGAATTGAAGACATAATATAAAACTAAACCACGTCACAGAAACTGCTGGTAATAGTTTAATATGAATGAAAATATCCTACTAAAATCTTTGTTCACTGTTAATAAATACTGGCTTATTTTGTACACAGGTTTACAATGTCCAAAGTGCTTTTACTTGATATATCTCTTATTTTTATAACCTTCTGTTGAAGTAGTCAAGAAGTCATAAGCATCAATTTTTATATGGAGAAACTGAGGCTCAAAGATTAAGTGTTCTAAAAGACCATCTGAATCTTAATACAGAGCATGTGGCATTTTGACATTATTCTGAAAAAACTCATATTGCTTCTGACTTAACTCATTTACCCTGGTTGTATTTGTTAGATCAGGATACATCTTCATGTAAAGATTGAAACGAAACATATAACTGTATCATTAATATTGATTAGTTATGCTTTAATGCATTCTACTCTCTATTTTTATAATACCAAAATTACGCCATAAAATTGAAACTGTAGTCTTCAGATTTTTTTGTTTACCCCCACATTAGCAGTTAGCCTAGATTTGGCACATTTTTCCCCGGTGCAAGAGGAGGGGTCCTTTCTGAGTATAGGTGATTAAAGGAGTGTATTATCTGTGATGGGCTTAAAAATAAGATTACAATAAGAAATCAAACTACAAGCCAGTCTTCCTTTTATTAGTAGTATACTCCAGCAACTCTAAATAATGTCAGTGATAAAATACTCCCCTCTGTCAAGGTGGACTAATCCCACAGTCCCAGCCCATCCCACCACCCATTTCCCACTGTCATAGCCCATGCATCATGTATGACATTTGAACTTCTTTATCAGAGTCCACCCCAAGATAATCTACGTTGTGTAGTTTAAAGTGGCAAGTACTATTTTTCCTTTAATCTTCCATGTCAGTGAGAAGCTGCAACTCATGGGAAACACACATCTCCATATTCTGTCTTCTCAGTAATAATGCTTTCCCAAAGATACACCTTTATCAAATATTATATAGTTTAATTTTATAGGAAAAGTTTATAATATAATTTATATGACCACTAAAATTTACAAATGCAACAGAAAAAAATAAACTTAATGAATCAAGAAGAACCCTGGTTAATGGTCATTGTGTGCATTGCCTATTGCTGTTATGAAAACCACTACATAAAGGGAATTAACTTCGAACAGTTAAGTGTGAAAAATATGATGAATTAAGACTTGAAGGTCTGTGAAGGAACACCAAGACTACACACACACACACACACACACACACACAAAGTATAATCACTGGAACTTAAGTAAAATTGCTAATTAAGGCCAAGTCACTTTAGTTCTTCTTCTCTTTTGGTAAAGTTAATTATATACTGATATTATAGAAAATCACAGTATCTTGATTTCAGGAAGCAGTTGACAGTATCTCTAGTTATATACCTATGGATAAGGGAAAAACATGTACAGTTGACCCTTGAGCAATGCAGGGGTTAGGAGCACCAACCCCCTGCACAGTCAAAAATCCACATATAACTTTTGAGTCCCCCAAAACTTAACTATTAATAGCCTACTATTGACAGGAAACTTAACTGATAACATAGTCAACTAACGCATATTTTGTACATTTATATGTATTATATATTGTATTCTTAGAATAAAGCAAACTAGAGAAACGAAAATGTTACTAAGAACATCATAATGAGGAAGAGAAAATTTATGTACAGTACTGTACCTTATTTATTGAAAAAAATCTGTGCATAAGTGGACCCATGCAGTTCAAACTTGTGTTGTTCAGGATCAACTGTAAATTGGAAGACTACTTCTGGTAATAAGAGAGTGGGTAATTCAACCAACACTCCTGTTACACTTGCAAAGCTGAACGAAATATTTTTTAAATTTCTTAGATGACATTGGGGATGTAACAAAATAGGAAAGAATCCTGGCAGAAAATCTGGCAGAAAACTGATGCCCAGAGGAAGGGAAGTCAGTATTTTGGAGTTGTTCTTCTCCTAGGTACACTTGCCAGTTTCAGTGGGAGTTGCAGAGAGCCTAAAAGACTTGATGACCCATTTTTGACAACATGAAAGGCTCTTGAAGGCTTCATGTTAAGTGAAATAAGTCAGACAGAGAAAGACAAATACTGTATGATATCATTTATATGTGTTATCTAAAAAAGCCGAACTCATAGAAAGAGAGATTAGCATGTTGGTCACCAGGATCTGGGAGTAGGGGAAAGAGAAGATATTGGTCACATGGTACAAACTTCCAGTCATAAGAATAATAAGTTCTGGAGATCTAATGTAGAGCACGGTGATTGCAGTTAATACTAATGTATTATATAACGGGAAGTTGCTAAGTGAGTAGATCTTCAATGTTCTCACCAAAGAAAAGAAATGGTAACTATGTGACCCAATGGAGGTATTAGCTAATGCTATGGTGCTAATCATTTTGCAATATAGAAATGTATCAAATCAACACGTTCTATACCTTAAACTTACATGACATTGTATGTCAATTATATCTCAATAAAGCTGGGGTTAGGGGGAGACTTCATGGTGCTTTTGAATATCTCACTAAAGTAGTTGGACAGGAATTAATATTTCCACATTAGGGAGTCCTGATAAAAGCCTTTCACTTACAGTTGGAATCATGAACATTGAGACCCTAGAAATAATAGTAAATTGCAAGTCGACAGATTGTACTGGAGGCCGCAGCACAATTTTGAATCACCTCTATCCTTGAAATTGGTAAAATCGGAGAGACCTAACAGGAGGGAATATAATGTCACTCAGGCCTCAGATGATTTCTACAAACATTTTTTGCTGATAAAATGAATAGCAACAAACCAAAGTAACCAGACATAGAAGGAAACAAGCCAACATGTGTAGACATTAATAGAAACAACAAACAAACGTAACTACAGAACCACAGGGCCTCCAGATAACAGAGGCATCAGATACAGATTTTAAAGCAATTTTTCTTACTATATTAAGAGAAGTAAAGACTTAAAATTTCAACAAAGATCTGGAAACTAAGAGAACCAGATTATAATAGTAACACTAAAAATATAATAACTAAAAGTAAGGTCTAAATGAATGGAGTTAATAGCTGATTACACTCAGCTGGAGAATAGAGAACTGGAAATTAGAGAGAAAAAGAAATCCAGAATGAAGCATAGAGTGGTAAAAGGGTGGGAGACAGAATAATGGGTATGGGACATACAGACATATTGAAAAGATATAATAAATGTTTATCAAAGTCCTATAAGGAGAGAGGAGGAAGAATAGGATAGAATGAGCAAATGAAGAAATAATGGTTGTGAATTTTCTAAAACTGATGGGAGACATTAAAAAATCTGTGAAACTTCAAAGCAAATAAATAAAAAGAAATCCACATCTAGACAGATCAAAGCAAAGTTGCTGAGAACCAAAAACAATGGTAAAGTCTTAATACTATCAAAAGCAAACAAAAACAGATTTTTTAAGAGCAAAAATTTGACTAACAGCTGACTGCTTCCCATGTTAATTCAATAAAATACTAAAAAAAAATTCCAACATGATTTTCTTGTTTGTTACTGTCTTTGAAACACTGGTGTTTTGAAAAGCTGATTCTGAAATTTGTATGGAAATGCAAAGAAAATAAAGGTATGAGGTATTGTTCTCTTAAGTATCAAGTCTTACAAAGCTGTAGTAACTAAGACGCTGTGATCTCCGCACAAAGATGAATAGACAAGTAGAAGATTAAAGAGATTAGAAGCAGTGTCTCTCCATACATGGATTCTTGATTTATGAGAAAGTGACTACAGAACAGTGAGAAAACATGGTTTCTTAATAAACAGTCCTGGGGAAACTGGATATCCATAGAGATAAATGGATGTTACCCCCCTTACCTCATACAATACAAAAAAATTAATTCTAGATTCATTTGAGATCTACATATTAAAAAGGTAAACAAGGTAAAGTTTCTATAAAGTAAAATAGGAGATTATCTTCATGATCTGGATAGGGAAAGAATACTTACAGAAAGAGAAAAATGGATAAACTATCTTAAAATTAAGAACTTCTGTTCATTAAAAGACACCACAAGGAGTAAACAACACAAGCGAGACATAGAACAAGACATAGTGTATGATTCCATTCATACAAGCTTCGAAAAAAATAAGCAAGGGGCGCCTGGGTGGCTCAGTCGTTAAGCATCTGCCTTCGGCTCGTGTCGTGATCCCAGGGTCCTGGGATCGAGCCCCACATTGGTCTCCCTGCTCAGCGGGAAGCCTGCTTCTCCCTCTCCCACTCCCCCTGCTTGTGTTCCTGCTCTCGCTGTCTCTTTCTCTGTCAAATAAATAAATAAAATATTTAAAAAAAATAAGCAAAACCAAACTCTTGTGCTCAGGAATATATAGTTATGTGATAAAACTATAAAGCAAAGCAGTGACTTCCATAAAACACAGACCAGTGTCTATCTCTGGAGTTGAGATGAGGAGGTTATGATTAGGTAGCGTCTGGGAGAGGAGTTTCTATTCTTGACGTGGGCAGAAATTACACAGTTGTTTACTTTGTGATAATTTATTAAACTGTATGTTTTTGGGAGGGGCACTTTTCAGTATGTATTTTATATTTCACAATATAAAATCTTCAAAATAACAAAACAACAAAAACATATGGACTGGCTGAATGACCAGAACAAAATAGAACAAATTAGCGGATTGATACCCACTTACAGGTATCTGGTGGTATTCTCAGTTCTCTGCTCTTAATCTGAAACTGCCAATGTTTGGGTTTATGATTTAGATGACATGAAGGAGCCATGACTATGAAATTTCCAGAAGCATAAAACCTAGATAGAGGACAGAATCGAGATTCAAAATGGTCTTGACAGACTTGTAATTCTAGCCCCAAACCAATAAGAGCAAGTGTATCCGGGACGAGGTAGGCATAACACACCAAACTCTGGGGGTTGGGGGGGTGGGACAGAGAAAGCCCCAGGGCTCGCTGCCAAGGAGTATGTCACACGGTTCCTGTGGAAATGTCAGATGAGGTTCCTGAGTTGATCTGGCTTTGGGAAGCCCATGAATAAGTAGCTCTTGCATTCAAAGGGCAATTAAAACCCCCACCCAATTGCAGGAACCTGTACAATTAATCCTCAAAAAGGATCAGCAAAGGGACCGTACAAAGCACACACACGGAGCCTTCAGGACTGAAAACCTGAGAGCAGCTGCAACAGCCCAGAGTTCTTCTTATTCTCCAGCAAACTGGGCAACCGGGGAAAGCAAAGGTCAGTACTGCAAGATGGTTCCTCCGAGCAGTCTCACAAAGAACAGCTCACTGAGAACAGTAATATATCCTGAATCAGGGCCCACAACCTTCATTGCCGTCATCCAGGGACACAGAAGAGGGGAGTCAGAGGAACAAGAGCAGAAATGGCTGCCTCTTACCAGCCTCACAATCATGGCTGGAGAATATAAGACTACATAATAAAGTGTTTATAGTTCTCACTACACAACCGAATCCCACCATCCTTGTCAAATCCTCCAGCCATACCCATAAAGCCTTGACTTGACCTCTTCCAGGTGTTGTTAAACACAGATCCTGGAACTTGCTGGACGGGTGCAGGCCCGACTCTGCACTCCACGTGAGCAAGAGGAGGTCAGCAGCCCTGCTTCAAGAATTCTGCCAACAGTCTTAAGTCCTTTCTGGCTCAAGTCAGGGGTGTTGGTAAATCAGTTACACCAGCACGGTAGAGATGAAAACCAGCCCAAAGACTTAGCAGCTGCTCTGCTTGTCTGAATCCCAGCTCTGGCACCACAGGGCCCCTGACCATCCTGGTTCGTTCTGAATCCCCAGGGCTGAACCGTGAGAACCACTTAGTAATTCCTGATGAAGGAGAGAAGCAATGCGGGCAGGCACAAAGGAAAGGAAAATCTGGTAAAAATGTCCCGCGATGGAAAACTGGCCATACCTCTAGTGTAAGACAACAGCACAACACGGCAACATAAAACATGTTGTTAGACTTCAGCAACAGGGGCTCGGAATCTCGGCGAAGGGAGGGAGAAGATCAAGTCCACCCTAGTGAGACAATGTCTGCAGCTTTGAGTTCAAAACTGCAGTGGCCACATTTAAATAGCCCACGAAGGAAGTTAAGTGTAAGGATGGTGATCTAAGTGATGGGGGATGTGTACATCAAGTCCTGTGGGCAACTGAAGAAACCAGAGCTATGTGGCTTGGAGACGAGAGGACACAAAACCACCATATTCTCACACAGAAAAAGGAAGGGTGTCACATAGCAGATGCATCCACATCACCTGTCAGAACTGTGCCAATATAGCAATGCCTCAGCCTGCTCCACACTTACTGAATCCGAACCTCCCAGAATGGCCCCCTGGGCATCTGTTGTGCACAAAGCTCCTTAGATCACCCTGATGCAAAGCTGCTGTTGAGAACCAGCAGGGTACACCTATTCTGCTTGTCCCATTGAAAGTCTTAGGACCGACGTGTAGAAATTATAGGGAGTTTTGTATGAGCTTTAAAAAAAAGAATAAATAATCTTGGTAACAATACATATTCTGCAATAGAATATCTGGGTTGGAAATAGGTTGTTTTTAAAAATCCTTGGAAGTATTCAAAGGAAGCCTAAACAACCACAACAACGGCACCTTCTGAGAACCCCGCTAAAGTAATCCCCATCCATGCAGAAGTCCACTGTGGAAACCTGAGGTGCTTTTCAATGTTAAGGGTTTTTGAGGCGAAGTGAGAACCACCTCACTTCTCTACAGGTCAGATTTCTAGCAACTGTAGACTTTCAGAAGGTAGGCATTCAAATCTTTACCACAAAATTCGGCAGCAACAGATAATCAAGCTTATCACATCCTTGTTTCCTTTCCAGCTTCTAGCAGATTAGGAGTAAATACAAAGTAAGGATGATAGGCTATTGGGAGCCACACGTAATGACAGCAGCAAGAGTGGGCATAGGGGGGAAAAGCAGGAAAATGTACAAAGCAAATGGAAATCTATTACTGCCCAGCGCATCCTGCAGTGTCTGAGATGATGTTCCTGAGTCACCCGCCAGTGTCTGACTCATGGTGGGTGTCCCAACGTAAGAAGGCAGTTTTCACAGAATAGTTGAATTTTGGAAAAAGAACCACTAGAAAAATTCACTTCAACCTTTCCTTTTTTCTTTTTAATGAAATGGAATATTCGTACAAAAAGTGTCACATCAAAACTATATAGCTCACTACATTTAAAAAAAAACTCATCCATGTAACCAGCATCCAGATTAAAAAAAAGAAAAAAAAATTGAACAAAAAACCCCAAACAGAATGAAGGTCATCTCCAGCAGCCAAAAGCCCCCTCCTCCTTCTATCCAATCACTACACTCCCCAGAGAAAGCTGCTGTCCTTCTAACAGCATTGTCTTTGTACCTCATATAGAGAAACTCACACACTATATGTCCTTGTTAATATTTTGTGTCTAAATTCTTTTGTTAAACCTTATGGGTTTTTTTTTTTAGTTTTTTATTTATTTATTTATTTGAGAGAGAGAGGGAGTGCACACGCACAAGCTGGGGGGAGGGGCAGAGGGAGAAGCAGACTCCCTGCTGAGCTGGAACCCCCAACTTGATCTTGATCTTAGGATCCTGAGATCCTGACCTGAGCCAAAGTCAGATGCTTAACTGACTGAGTCACCCAGGCACCCCTAAACATTATGTTTTTTAAATAATGACTCCCAGGAAGGAACAATGACTTGTACAAATAATGACAAAGCAAGGAACATAAGAAGCCACAGCTCTTGATCTCTGAACCATAGCTATTTTCACTTTCTCTTTTAGGAAGTTTTTCCTCTCTTAGAAAGTCTTAAAAATATTTTTTTTTCTTGTTAAATAATGTTTCAACAATATGAATAATCAAAACCACAAAGATACAAAAACAACAAAATTAAACACCTACATAAGTGATGTATTATTATACATGAAACAAGGAGCCTGAATGTCAAATTTTGTGTGTTTACTTTCACATCCAGTCCAGTTACGGTTTTGAAGAATGATGATTTTGCTTTGATTTCCTCTGTGCCTCCACAAAATTGACTTTATCTAATTTGTCAATTTTCAAAAGGTAAGTTATCTTTAAAAACACATGACCTTGATAGTTAATTCTCATCTTTACACAGATGAGTGTTATGACCAATGTGGTGGCAAAAATGGACGAGAAAGCAAACAAAAAATTGGTAAATCGACTTCGGAATGCTAAGGTCTTGGTCTTTGCCCCAAAGATGAAGTATGCCTCCAATGACAGCGAGGGTAACATCAGCCATCATACCCTTGTTGTCACTTGCCTGTTGGATGGCTCTCTTGGTTGTGGCCAGAGAGCTCAATTTTACTTCAGTGCTCCCGTTGCTTCAAAAATCCAAATATTTGTAACGCATTATTTTGGATAACCTAAAATCAGTGACAGAGGTTATCACTCTAGGGTATGAATGAGAACTGATTTACTTAGAAAAAGAGAAGAATCCTTAAATGGCATGCATATTTAGAAATTCTTAAAATTCTTAAGGACAAATGCTTGAATTAATAATGTGCTATTTTGCCTGGTGTTTCTATGACCTGTTTGCGGAATATTGGTGAGTGCAACATCGTGCAGTGTTCTTTTTTAAGTTTGTGATTATCTTTTTAATACTATTTCTTTCTATCTGGCCCCATTCGACACTGTACTGAGCACAAACTACAAAATTTGTTACTTATTGACTTTAATTAATTTGACGAGCATTATACCGCACAATAAAATGTAATGAAAAATTGTGTTCTAAGTCTAGTAACACAATTTTAGAATAATAACTTTGTTAAGGCCTATAAAGAAATCTGTAAGTGTTTTTCTCCCAAAAAAAGTTAGAACATGAGAAAGAACAAAAATTTATCACATGTATAAAGTGTAAAAAGAGTAACTTTAGCACACAATTGGCAATTGGATAGCATCAAGGAAAAGAGCCAATCTAGTTGTATAAATAAGCAAGTGAGAAGGACAGATGTAGAAAAAATACCATCTCCATTTTCAGCTCTGAGGTCTCATGTGAAGACAATTAAAAAGAAAATTATTTGCTAGTTGGAGTTAACCCTTTCTTGATATCGGTGTCTAAATTCGTGCTTTATTATTACAAAAGGGCATATCTAAACATGAAATTTGTAGATGTATATTTTTATGAATCACTTTAAGTCACTCTTTTGGATGAAATATTTATTTGAAAAGCATTTAAAGTGACACTTTTCAAATCTGTTTTAAGAAATAGTTAACCTTTCACCAGAGATTTAAAATGAATTTCACTTGGCTATTTGTCTTTCAAGACCCCATTGTGACCTCAGGATTCCCAAACTTTCTACTGCAACAGGACAGGGGCTGTAAAATTATCTCGAGGGTTTCACAAAATGTTTCAATCCAGATTGATTTCAATTAAGAAGAAAAAAGTTGAAAGTTCATCTTTCAAGTATAGGCAACTTTTATAAGCTGAGCAACACTGTCTGGGCTTAAATTGTTGAACATCGTTTTTTCTTTTTGACTCATGGACATTTCCCAGTTTGGAAAATGGCATGTGGCTGAGGCAGCAGAACCCATGTTGGCCCAACTGGAACAGTGGCATCGAGGAACAGTGCTTAGAAAGTCCACAGTATCAGTCCTGGGAATGAGGTTCTTTGCAGCACATGGGACACGGTTTCCTCCCAAAAGGTTTATTTGCTTGCCAGTGGGAATGCCTCTGTGTATGTGTGCACCATGCACATTATTTTGTTGTGGTTCAACTTCCTCATCTGTAAAATGGTGACAGAAACTCATGAGCATTCCTCATATGCAAACACCTAAGCTTTTGGAAACCCGCTGGGGACCCAGGGTGGACAGCGGGGCTTGGAAAAATGGAGGAAATGGAAACTGAGCAATAATTCCTTGTCTTGCATCTTTCCAAAGCTGGTCACAGCCATTCCCAATCCTGCCCCAGCCGCCTTTCCCATTACCACCTCTTCTGATGTCGGATCATGATTGGAGAAAAAGAATGCAGCAGGAATGAATAATTGATAAGTCAGAGGGTAAAGAAGAAAGAGTGAATCTAATGTTCTAAAAGGAAAAGTGGAGCCGATTTTCCCCAATTTCCTGTTCCTCTGTTCCTGAGTTACTGGTGAAAGCACTCAGAGAAGTGCCAAATATTAGGACCGTCCCCTTAACTCTGACTCTTGCAAACAGATGGAAAATCAGGGTGGGATAAAGGAAAAAAAAAAAAAAAAAAGACTGGAGAAAAGACATATTAACAGAACTGAATTCCAGATGGGAAAGGATGAAGAAAGGCAAATGGCATTCTGGCTCTCCTTCTCAACTATTCACGCTTTTTCCTATGGGAGGACAAGGAGGTGGCTCCTCCTGGATGCTCCAAGTCAGGGCAGACAATAAAACATCACCACAGTGACAGCCCGGTTATTACTTTCCGGCTTGTGACCAAAATGAGACCCCAGTGTGGCAGAATTAAAATTCACAATCTCATCCATGAAAGGATTTTCTGTACCAGACGTTTTGTTAGAGGTCTTTAAAAAAATAGCCTAATGTGTTAATATTGAAAATAGATGCATGTAATTTGAGAGTGAGGATAAAATACCATGTGTATTAAATTAATAATGTTTCATTACTCACCCATCACAGAGTCATTATTTTAAATAACCATATTTCATTTCAGTGGACAGAGTGTAAATGAGTATGTATTTTTATGTAAAGTGGACCTGCATCATTATTTATTCATGAGTTTTAAAAGGATCATTATTTTTGACAGACAGCTCCTGTCAAAAGATTTATGCATAAGAGCTCATGTTTCCCCACAATAATCATCAATCAATAAACTTTAGAACCTGGTACTTAAAATTCAGTGTTATAGAGATGCACATTTTGCTCTAATTAAACACATGTTTGCATTTGGAAAATAAACAGCAACCTCAGTTCAATTATATATAATCTGAAATATCAATATTGCATGTGCGGGGTGAGTCACGGTTTTAGTTTGAGAATGTGCCTTGTTACATTTTAAGTGATTGCTTTGTTTCCACACACCAGACTCTTTCTCTGTATCCCTGTGGGGCAGGAGGGGAAGCTTACAAGATTTAGCTTTTAACACTGTAATTGGTTATCCGTGACGGTATTTTTCTGAGCAACGATGCCATCCCTCCCTGCTTTAGACCTTGATTTTAAAGGACGTGGGAGGGCACAAACCAGACATCGCCATCGCACCTGCCTTTCAGGATGGGGCTTGGAAGTCCGTTCAGAAGATGGGACAAGATGAGGTTCAGATAACGGCACATAATTACAAGACCGCCAAACTCTGACTGAGACCGACGGCAGGGCTGGGAGAAGATGCTTTCCGAATCCCCACGAAGGACCAAATGGCAGCGAGCTACCAGCGGGAGGCAAACACTCGCTGCTCAAAGGAGGATTCATAGTGGTGATCCGGCCTTAGCCCCAGAGGAAATAATTGAAAGGCTTGAAAGTCTCCTGGGACCAGCTGGCCCTGCAGGATTTCCATAGACATTCCATTAATGTGCTTTCCCCAAATCACTCTGTCTCCAGATGAACTGATAATGCTCAAGACTGTTATTATCCGAAATGCCCTTTTGAATAATCTGAATCTGAATGCCTGAATTAGATATACTTTCCCATTTGGCAAAGCCCATTTTCATATCTAGATTTCTAGAATTTAGATCATCTACTACTTTGATACGTCCCTGCCATCAGACACTGGTGTCCATTCTATCAGGGCTTGGAATCTGAAAGGGAAGCATTCATCTCTCCTGCCTTCCCACGCGGGCCCTGGCCAGGGTGACAAAGCCTGGAGCACAGACAGAGAACCACACGTGGGAGAGCACTTTTAACCTTTGTCTGACAGATATGCAAATCCTACTTTCGGGGCCAGTTTTTTATCCAGCGACTAAACAGCGAGGCTAATGAACAAAATGTCAGGCCTTTCCTTGACAGGGAGAGGGTCGGGAGAGGGAGAGGCAGGGGGGAGGAGGGATAGGAGGCCGATCAGCAGGGAGAGCAGACTGCTTCCGGAACAGCTGGAGGAAAGAAATGAATCCTGACAATGGCTGGGGCCGATGCCCCAAGAAGACCCGCAATAAAGCAGGCCTGTTGGACAATTACAGAAATAATGGTGCCCATACATTTTTCATTCGATTAAAAGTGTAACTTTAAGAACTGTCCACAGAATTTCCCAACAGGAAATAAATGGCCAATCTAAGAACACATTAAAAGGTGAATTCAGTTACTTAAATAAGAGACTCTGGCTGGAATGAGTTGGGGGAAAGAGATGGAGAAAGAGAAAGTGGAACTATTTTTTTATGGGCAATGAACTGTTTGGGGACAATCCTGGAAGTACAGACAGGAGGTCAATTTGGGCAGATGGAAGAGGAATCTCATTGCTGGAGAATCAGAGATTTTAGGAGAATGACTTGCCAGTGAGAAATACTCTGAGTCAGGAATGTCTAAGAGACCAAGAGATGAGTGTTTATAAACAACAGATTTTTTAAAGTGTTTTGGGGAAAATGAGGAAAGGGGTCTCTGCCACATGTTTGCAGGGCGATGTAGGAGAGGGTAGCTGCAGAAGAGGAGAGTAACAGTGCGGGGGGAGACGGGCAGAAATGAGAGAGAGGGAACCAATTCATAGAAATTCTTAGAAGGTTTTCTGTGGAACATAGGATTGGAGCGGTAGAGATAGAGTGGCAGGAAGGGAAGCCAATTTTATTTATGGATTTTTTTTTTTTGTCAATTCAAAAGGACACATTTACTCAGCTGTATTGCAGGTAAAACACAATTTGAGTGACACAATATTAAACTTATTTTTATTTTTGCACATTGATTGTTTGGCACTTTTCACTACAAACTATGTCGTTGAGAATTTGTTGTAGTTTACGCTTACCAATAAAGTCTGAGGTCATTATAAACTTCTTTCTGGGTAAATTTCCAAAGGACAGCTTTTCATTTTAAGAAACATGAAAACTATCAGATGTAAGGAGACGTGGATGGAAAGGACACCTGGTATCACCTAGTGATTTTCCAGATGAGAGGCCAAGATCTACTCCCCCTTCATTAGGAGAAAACAATGGAATCTAATGGAGGCGTTTAATGTTCAGTTGGGAAGGGAACTAGAACATCAGGATTTCTGAAAGCCCTGAGACTATAGATTTGTTTGCCAATACAAGAAAAGATTTTATGCCCTGCTTTTGGGTCCAGCAGTTGGTTGGTGTGTGTGTGTGTGTGTGTGTGTGTGTGTATAATATGATATAGGTGTAAGCATATGGGTGTAAGCATATCATATATATATGATATATATATAAATATATATATGATATAAATAGATGTAAGCATATGTATATGAAATTATTTAATTATTTTATATTAGTGTAGAATATATATGTATATATGCACTTGACAATCTTCTGAGGTAGGCCCATAATCTTTTCTTTGGGTGTGGATTGGTTTGATGTCTTTCTTAAATCTCTTTATGATATTATATAAAATTACATATATTAATAAAATATAATTAATTCCAATCTCCATGTGCTAAATCTTACCTGGTTGTTATTACTGAGACACTTCTGGGCCCAGTATGGTATAATCTCTATGGTAATTCTGCCTGAGACAGCTTTTTTTTATTGAAGTATACTCGACATACAGTATTGTATTAGTTTCAAGTGTACAACATGGTGATTTGACAATTCTATACATTACTCAATGCTCACCATAAGTTAGTTACCATCTGTCACCACACAATGTTATTACAATATTATTGACTGTAATCTCTATGCTGTATTTTTTCATCTCTGTAACTTGCTTATTTTATAACTGTAGGTTTCCACTTCTTATTCTCCTTCACCTATTTCACCCAAACCCACCCCCCTCCCATCTGGCAACTACCAGTTCTCAGTATTTATGAGTCTGTTTGTATCTTTTTGTTTGTTCTCTCTTTTTTTTTGATTCCACATATAAGTGAAATCTTATGGCATTTGCCTTATTATGACTTATTTCACTCAACATCCTACCCTCTAGGTCCATCCATGTTGTCACAAATGTCAAGATCTCATTTTTTTTTTTTGTGGCTGAGTAATATTCCATTACACCCATGCATGTGCACACACACATACCCCCACCTCTCCTTTATTCACTCATCTATCAGTGCACACTTGGGTTACTTCCATATCTTGGCTATTGTAAATAATGCTACAGTAAACATAGGGATGCATGTGTCTTTTTGAATTAGTGTTTCATTTTCTTTGGCTAAATACCCAGTAGTGGAATTCTGGGATCATATGATATTTCAATTTTTAATTTTCTGAGGAACCTCCATACCGTTTCCCACATTGGCTGCACCCACCAACAGTGCATGAAGTTTCCCTTTTCTCCACATCCTTGCCCACACTTGTTATTTCTTGTCTTTTTAATACTTTTTTTTTTACACAAATCTTATTCATAATCCACTCTTCTCAGTTTTAGTGGCTTAAAGTGGAGTGATAAAATAAAAACACCTGTTCAACAATCTGAATGTTGCATGTAAATGTTTATATTTTCTTCCCAGTCTTTTATTGATTGATTTTTCTTTCCCTCATACCTTATTGGAAAGTAATTCTTTTTAAGTTTTTACAATTGAATAGATGAAGAAAATGTAAATGCGAGTATAAATTTTTTGATAAATTTTCCCCAAGCCAAAACATCTTTTTACTGCTACCTAGATCAAGAAATACAGCATTACCAGTATCTCCAAATACCCCCTTTACTCCCTTCTAGTCACTTTCCTACCATTCTCCCCCAAAATAATAATTATTCTGATTTCTATCACTATAGATAATTGTTTTTCCATCCTTAACCTTCATTCAAGTAAAATCATATAGAACATGTTTTTATATCTTGTTTCTTTTGCTCAATTTTATATTTGTGAGATTTATCCAGGTTGTTAGATTTAAACATAATTTGCTCATTTTTATTTCTCTGAAGCATTCCATTATATAATTAAACCACAATTCATTCTACTAATAATAGAAGTTTGGATCGCTTTTCATTTTTTGCTATTATCATCATGCCACCATACACATTTCAGTACATGTCTTTTGGTGAACACGCTGTGCTTCGTCATGGATAGGTACCTAGAAGTTGAATTGCTGGATCACAGGGTATATAATTTTCATCATTAGAGATGCTGTCAGTTTTCCAAAGTAGTTGTGTTAATTTATACTCTCACAGTGTGTGAAAGTTTCAGCTACTCTTCATCCACCATCATTAACAAAAGGCATTGTCGGTCATTTTTATTTTAGCCATTCAGGTGTACATGTAATCGCATGGCACTGTGGTTTGAATTCATATTTCCCTAGTAATTAAGAAGGTTGAGTGCCTTTTCATATTAGTATCCTCGTGTGTTAAATACCTGATCAAGTCACCAATTTTTATTAGTTTTCTGTGTTTTCTTACAGACTCATAGGTTATATATCAATACAGTATCTTAGTGACTCCTTCTTGGATTGAGACTCTACAAAGCAACTGATGCAGTTTCCAACTGAACAAAAACTACCTGTTTTTTTGTGCTCATGCTTTATTAGTTTTCTTCCAATTTAATAATTCTCATAATCATAGTAACAAAAGCAACTCTAATAAACCCAAGGGACTTTGGGTAAATATTCAGTTCATCTGTTGGGAATAGGATGGTTTAGGTGGGTAGAGTGTTCAGCAGGTGAGCCTGTTCAGGGATACCGGCTGACATATCTTATAGATGGCATTTTAAAGAGAACAAAGGCTGGTTTACCTAGCCTGTCCATTAAGGGAAGATCGGTCACCCAAAATGTGGTAATGGATTGGACACTATGGAATTATCGATGGGAGAAATGGATTTTGTCTCGTTCCAGCTATGTTTGTTAACTCCATGAAAGCAGGCACTGAGTTTTCTCTACACTCCTTTAGTCAAAAGCTCAAAGTATAGTGCTGAAGAGCATGAATTTTTATGTCTCAGGATCACGGTCTTTCATCTAGTTGGGAACTTGGTCTAGTTACCACTCGAAGTTTTACTTTCCTCCTCAGTGAAAGGGAGATAACAATGTCTTTACCTCATAGAATGAATATGAAGGTTAAATGAGATGAGGTACTTAAAGCACTGAGCACAGGGTTTGGCATGTTGACACATGGGCATGTTGATTATTGGAAATAATCAATCAATTCTATCTATTTTTATCATTAAAGAATTATCTGTATAACATCCAAGCTGTGAGAATTTAGGGATGAGTTTTCGAGTAAACTTAAAAAATATATAGGTTCCTCTTCACTTGAGTGCATTATCACTAAGGTCTATTTTGTCTCTTAAACACACATTTCACAAAATAATGAAAAGAACGAAGCTATCCCAACATCAGTTTTCCTGTTGTCCTAACATGGTCTCTTTATTTTTTTTTTAAAGTTTTTATTTAAATTCCAGTTAGTTAACGTACAGTATAAAATTATTTTCGGATATTCAATATAGTCATTCAACAGTTCATACATCACCTGGTGCTCATCACGACAAGTGCCCTCCTTAATCCCCATCACCTATCTCACCCTTCCCCCACCCACCTCCCCTTTGGTAACCATCATCTTAGAAATATCATCTGGATCTACCCACTTTCACTTCTTAGTTCCTTTGTCTCATATTTTTTCAATCTTTACCTGCCTGATTTATTTGTTTGCTTGTTTTGGCTATACTTTTTATTAAGGCATAATTTACATATAATAAAGTGCACATATTTTAAGTGTACAGTTCAATAAATGTTGGTAAATGTATAGATCCATGTAACCACCAGCCCAATCAAGAAATTGAACATTTCCATCACCCAAGAAAGTTCCTCTGTGTTGCCTCCAAGTCAGTGCCTACAGTCACTTAGTTTTTTCCATTCTAGAACTTGGCCAGCCACAATTTTAAGTGTGTCCCACACTGTTTTTGTGCTCACCCTTATTTAGGTTTGGTGAAGTCCACTGAGGTCTCCATTTACTCATCTGAGCTCCCTCATACGTTATACTGGCTACTTTGGGCTCTGCTACCCGCATGTTGTCATGGAGATATCAAAGGTTTGTCCTATTATGGGATGAAAAATAAAACACTGTGAGCCCTCATTACATTTCACCTAAAATTCCTTCCAGACTGCAATGGTCAGAGTCCTTGCATTCTCCCCAGAAGCATTTGATTTTATGCCATTATGCAGGAGAGAAAACTGCAGAGTTTCTTACGTCAGTTACATCATCCAGTCTTACTATCACCAGGAGAGAGTAAAAGATCTGTGGTTAGGTTTGTGCTACCAAACCATTTGGAAGAAATAAAAAGTCAGTGCACCACTGCCAGCAATCATTGTACATCAAACATTGCCTACAGACTAAAAAGGTGAACGTACACTATGCAACATTCAAGGTTAAAGTTGGCTTCAATCTGCGTGAAAAGATTTAGGAATCAGTATTCCAAAATGTGTGCACAATGTGACAGATTTAGTTATACCTTAAAATATTAGGGCTTCTATATATGCTTATATTTTACTTCACCTTTTTACAATTCATTTTTGTATGTGTGTATTTTAAAAATGTCAAAACAATGTTACAAAAGGACATGTCACATACATAAGGATAAATAAATAAGGGTATTTGGGGAATGGGAGCTCCTTATATTCAGAAAGAGTTGGGAGTGTACAGCTGGTGGACCCAGATGTGCCCTTGCTGCCTTATCAGAAAGCTCATTTGTCTCCACAGGGTTGAATAATGAGGTTGTTCCTTGGATGCCATTTACTCCCTAAAGGATTTTTCTCTTCCTGGTCCATTCTGAAGGGAATGTAGACCTTAAATATTTTGTTATACCATATTTTTGCCTGGTAGCCATAGCCCTTAGCTAAAGGCAGAGGGGACAATGGAAACAATTTGCAGACACGTAAAATCTTAAGTTTTCCCATTATCTCTATTCTAAACTTCAAGAAGATTGGGGGGTGCTTATTTGCACAGTAAAGAGTGACTACAAAATTCTCTTTAAGTATTTTTTTTACTTGTGCGATCAGCTTTTCTGCTGTCTCCTGGAAACGTCTTAATGGAGAGAAACTGTCGGGCAGCTCCCTGAGGAAGGAAAGGTAGAGGCAACTCTGGGGGAGAAGGAGAGAGCTGAAAAAGAACCTGAAGTTCTGCAGAAACGGTCACTGACCTTGAACATAAATGCATCTGAGCGGCCAAGGATGGGACCATTTTCCTTAAATCGCCTAGTAGGCATTCAAAACGCATTTGTGGCTTTATTTATCAAAGAGATTATTGAAATATACACTTTGTCCTCCAAGAATCGATTTATTAAAATACTTATTCTGACATGAAGAAATCTTAAGAGAAGTTGTCCTAACTTGGTTATTGATACAACTAAATCCCAAACAAGGTTAAATCTAAGTACCAGAAGATATGTTATATATTTGTATGACATATATGACAAGGGCAAATAAGTACTTCTGATTAAACTAAATGAAATATATAAAGGTTATGTATTACATTACATAATGATGCTGGTAATCATATAATGATGATAATAAAAAAGACATTGGTAATTGATTTCATTGCTATTGATGGATGTGTCTATTATTCTTTATTGTCTTAAATGGCAAACATAACAGTTGGAAATGCAGAGCCAAGGACCCGGGTCAGCATATCATTGTAACCCTAGACCTGGATTTTTGAAGCTTTCAATACTGAAACAATATTAATCCTTAAGCTCCTGGCACAAAGGAGGCTAATCACTGCCCCAGTCCTGTGAACTGTGTGTGTCTTCAATAGACCCAAGAGGAGGTCACGCATGGCTAATGGAGCAGCTTATTTCATGAGATTTTCATTTACATGTTTCCTGAAAAACAAAATGTCTCTTGAAGATAAATTCCCTTGCTTTATTACATCTGTGATCAATAGAGAAAGCTGCAGTGGCTTCCTTTCTTTTTCTTATGACAAACGTTTATGCTGCATCTAAAATCATCAAGTTATTCTGCCCTTAAAGAAGAAATCTTGTTTGCTTCTCAGAAATACTTTTGTCTCATTGAAACCAATAAAAACATTTATTAAATGCAATTACCCTCTGGAGCACACCTAAAGGAAAACATACAATATCATTTGGGAGAGAAGATAGCTATCAGAAATATACATCTGATTATACAACTCCACAGCAACACTGATGAATTATTACACTCCCTGCAACTCTTACAGCTGTAGGAGAGATAGGCCATGAATGGCTTCCTCAGCAGCACGAGCAATTTCAAGGGGCGATGAATTTGCCAGGTCATTTTCACTAATGGCCTTTGAGAAGAAGATTCTTGAACATGGCATGTTGAAAGCAAATTTGATCCAAACATGCGGTGGCTCTCAGAATGTCAAGCCCTTTGGAAACGTAAGGCGCTCAAGACAGCCCTGCATGATCAGAAATGGCACCAGCATCAGTTAATGCCAACAACTGCAATTAGGAAACCACAGATGAGTGGGGACATGAGAGGCTCTAATTTCCCTTTGCCTGGGATCTCTGTTCCTGGTGACACCTGTCATGTTTCATTGACAATGAATACTTTTGGAGGCTAGTCACCATCTTCCTGAAAATTGCATTTCTGACCGGAGCTCCCCAGGCACAGCGTCAATTTATCTTCATTTGCAATGGGTCCCTAGATAGACTCTGAGTGCTCCAGAGACGGAGCTTTTACATTTGAAGTAGGGTGCAGAGCAATGACTAGCTGCAGCCATGTAGTTTAATATGGACTTTGGGGGAAATGAGATTAGTTGGTACGTAGGGAAATCACTGTCACAGACACAAGAAAAAATATGGCAGTGATGCCTTCTGTCACCGTTCAGGAAATTGGCATCAAGGGGAGCAGTCTTACAGTTTGGAATTATAACCGAAGAGATTTAGAAAACAGTTAATATAATTTCATACCCATGCTAAGAATGTTATATGGAAAAACTGAACGAATATGATCAAAGCAGAATATCTCTTACTATCTGTTTTTTTAATTTTTAAAAATATGGATCCTGTCTATGATTGCAAACATGTCAATTGGCAGGAGGTAGGATGGTGAGAGTTAGGCTAAGCCAGAATAACAAATGTATATTCACACACACACACACACACACACACAAACACACACATTCACACAAACACACACACTTCACACAAACACACACACTTCACACTAAATACCATTCTGTAGGTAAACCATTAAGTGGGAAAAACCATCTCTAGATCTCCTAGCACTTAACAAAACTCAGAGACCAATCGCTTCCATCCTCTGCTTTCTTATAAAGAAATAGAAATACTCAAGATTGAGATGCATGTTCTTTGCTATTGCAGGTCTTTTGAAAAGGCAATACTGAGACATTTAGTTTCAACCCAGAGTGCCCACCAAATGTTGTACTACAAGAATGTGTATTAGAAGCATAACTTTACACTGGTTGCTATTTTTTTCCTTACCTAATAGAATCGAGTTTCACACAGTGAAATCTTGATGGATGATTCTAAGTGGTTAATCAAATCTCATCTTTCCATTAATCTAATTTTATTGTCATAGATGCGGTCTCAGCAGTTTATCTTTAGCAGTAATCAGATTTCATTTTTAATCCAAGTAAGTTCAATTGGTTTTAACTTCACACTTTCCTTGTTCTGCCAACATTGATCTAGAGAAGATTAGGATTCTATAGGGGCCTTTCCAGGCCTCTCTTGGAAGGCAGCTGTGCTCGCCACTATACCACCAATGCTCCAGGCCTCTCTTGTATCGACATTTGTCTAATGGCTCTCTTTAGGTGCAAGGTCCCCAAACCAGAATGAACATGCAGCAGAAGTAAGAGGCAATGACAAGTCTGAAAGCGAATGGCAGCGTATGAAGGTTGGGAAGAGGTGAGGACCTCGAGGTGAACCAGACAAGCTGCTCGTTGGCAAACTGGGGGATAGATTAATATTTACCTCATAGTGCTGTGGTGATGATGGAATGAGGTGGATGCTTGGCTCAAGAGTAGACATTGAGAAACGGTTGTTCTAAACTCATTGTGAAGTTCTAAAGGCTGAGAGCTCCGTGTAAGCTGGTATTAGGACATAACACTTCGTAACGCTCCGGAGAAGAAACTGTAATTTTCTAGAGGAGAAGCTTTGAACTGTCTTCCCCTCACTATTTGGAAAACGAAAGGTGTGGGTGAGCAGGATATTTAATTTTGTGGGTGTGTGGTACTTTGGTGGACAGGAGAAAAGAATGGATGATAGATGCAGACTGTGGGCATGAATGTTAAGGGACAGGAACCAGGTCTACTTGCAGCCTTGGGAGAGGCAGCAAGGGAGTGCTGGGCACCCTCCTGCAGGCTCCCTCCCCCCAGGGGCAACAGGGCTCCTCAGTATGCCCACAGCCAACAAGTGAATTTCTTTGGAAAAGAATGAGAGTAGGATGATTCCAGTCAAAAATTGTTCCGTTGACGTGTCATCCTTGCTAACTATCCTAGGCTAGGTATCCTCTGCCTTACAGTTCTAGTTTGCTTTAGAGTAACACTGTCTAACATAGTAGCGACTAACCACATGTGGCTATTTAAATTTAAATTAATTTAGATTAAACAAAATTAAAAATTCATTTCCATAGTCGCACTCTCCACGTTTCAAGTGCTCAATAGCCACATGTGACTAATGAATGACATTGAAAGGTTCAGGCTTAGCACATTTCTGCTGGCACAGAAGGAGTATCATGGACGGACTGTCTTAGAGAACACAAGAGACAGCAGGATGTGGGGCCAGGGGTGCCGCCTACAGAAACACTAAGATAAGCATGGGGATCCTAGCCCCAAACGTAACTTGCTCTATGCTTTATGCTGGTTATTTAACCTCTCTGAGCTTCATTTTCCTCAACTCTTTTTTTTTAATATTTTCTTTATTTATTTGAGAGAGGGAAAGAGAGAGCACGAGCGGGGGTGGGGTGGGTGGTGAGGGCCGGAGGGAGTGGCAGGCAGGCAGAGGGAGAAGCAGGCTCCTCACTGAGCAGGGAGCCCAACACAGGGCTGGATCCCAGGACCCCGAGATCAAGACCTGAGCCGAAGTCAGCTGCTTAACTGACTGAGCCACCCAGGTGCCCCTCCTCAACTCTTAAATGGGGTTAGCAATACCCATCTTGCAGGCTCTTGTGCATATTAAAGGTATGAAAAGAGCTTAGCGTGGTGTCTGACCCAGAATAAGTACCCAATAAATGACATTTGTTGCTGTTGTTATTATCAATAACAATAAATGCTGAAAATAATTAATAAAAGACTGCAAATAGTGAAAACTGAATTGGGACATTTCTGGTACAGCAACATTTCAACTTGATTGCAGTGGTGTAGGCTTTCCCAAATGCCCCTAGTTATAATGGATCAATACCCCCTCATGTCTACATTACATGGATATCTTTGCAGTTAGATTTGGACGGTAAGGGAAAAATAAGGCATTCAGTGATTTTTCATGAGGAAAAGGGGCTAGATGTAAAGGTTAAATGTCTGTTTTAAATGCCCATGATAAACTCTAAACATGAGTGCCCCTTTCCTCTCAAAAAAAAGTATCCTTTTGCACAGTTTATTAATGTAATATTAGTTTTTTGCCCCCACTTATTATGCAAAATATACTGTGACAAAAGGTGGCCCCAGGCAGGAAAAAAATGAATGGTCAGAATTGCTCATTATAATTACAATGAAATAATGCTTTCTAGAAAACAATGTTTTCTTTTGTTTTCCTTATCCTATAGGAAACTGTGAAAATTGAAGCTCTATTCAATTCATCCTTTCGTTCCACTTCAAACGCATTCCTGACAGCCATTTAAAGTCTTTCCCCAAACTGAAATTAATATTTTCCAGACTAGTTTTGAGACTAGCAGCTTGTTTGCCTGATGCTCTAGCAACCAACCTAATAATATATCATTACATAACAAAGCCAGTGGGGGCGTGCAGGGGCAGAAAGGGGCTGGCGATAAATAATTCAGACTCCTGGGTTGTTTCCGTTGGATCATCAAACGGTGACACCGCATTAGTATCTCAGTCAACAATCGTTTTTCTCCCGCTCTATGTAGCTTCTCTTTTGTGAAAGATGTCAAATTCCTTTGCACAATCTCTTCTCTTCTCAGCTGACCTGGGAGATCTTACGCCCTTTGCAGCTCTGGTTCCTGGTGCAGGATCCCAGTGGCCATTATGGATGCAATTTCTACTCCATCTGCTCCAGATTGAGGAGGGGATGCTTTGGTCAAGCTAAGGCCATGTTACGTGAACATACTGACTGGCATATTGTCAACATTATGTTCAAGAAACATATTTTGTCCTGCTGGTGATAGCGACAGTTTATGAATGAGTAGGTTTTAATATTGGATAATTAGAAGGTACTTTACTGCAGCATCTGTCACCTAGAAGCAAACAATTTTCTCTATGTGTTGTTCAGATAATTTTCCTTATGGTACAAAAGTTGGCTGGTAAAAGGGTGTGTCAGCAACCAAGACACCAAGAAGCACACGATTGTTAAAAAATTTTCAATACAAAGGAATGCCTACAAGATGCATCTAATCAAAACTACCCACAATTAGTAATAATGAAGCTAACAATTGCAGAGTCTTTATAACGTATCGACTGCTATTCAAAATGCTACATTAGAGTTTGTTCAATATCAGGACAAGCTTTCTAATTATTCGAGATATCCAAAAATAGAATAAATTCTCTTGACAAATAATTCCCCCTAGCTTTGAAGAAGACAGTAACAAAAATTTCTTCAAATTTTATGAAAAACCATAATGTGGGGTGATAATACAGAAGTATTCCTTTGGCTCACTGAGCTCCAAGCAGATTTTTAAGAAAATAGATCCGAGTGTTTAGTTAAAAATGTAGGTGATTAAAGATCTCTAGTGTTAAGTCCTCAATTACAGCGAATCCCTCCCTGCTTAGAGATCCAGTGTTTCTTGGTGTGTGTCCTTCCCCTCAACACCCCCGCCATTATGTAGTTGTTTTTACAATGCAGTGTGTGTTGAAGCCTAGCAGTAATCTTTTAAATAGTAGAGCAAAATAAAGTAACAAAACAGCCTCAAGCAAGGAGAAACCCTTGGTAAGAGTCTCTCTGAGATGCCCTAGAATGGAACGCAAGTCCTTGCCTTGCCTTGCCTTTTGATGGAGGCTCCAAAGCTCCATTCCCCTTAAGAGAGGCTTCGTGGGGAGCCCCACTAGTGACCCTTGACAGTTTGCTGTATGGAGCACATGGTGGGCACTCCAGTGCTTAGACTCCAGAGCCAACCCATCTGGCTTCAAATCCTCGTTCTGTCAATCCCTAGCTGCCTGTTTCCTTATCTTTCTATGCCTCCATTTTATTATCTGTAAAATGAGGATGACAACGATAGTATTTATCTCATAAGGCAATTGTAAGGATTAAATATCTTCCAGTACATAAAAGACTTAGAACAACACTGGCCATTGACTTTTTGTTTTTTTGTTTTTAAGATTTTATTTATTTATTTGACAGAGAGAGACAGAGAGAGAGGGAACACAAGCAGGGGGAGTGGGAGAGGGAGAAGCAAGCTTCCCACAGAGCAGGGAGCCCGATGCTGGGCTCGATCCCAGGACCCTGGGATTATGACCTGAGCCGAAGGCAGACGCTTAACAGCTGAGCCACCCAGGCGCCCCAGCCACTGACTTTTTGGATCATGCACTACACCTGTTATTTATTTCCTGTACTGACACGATTTTCCTTGGTTTCTGTCTTGGCTTGGCCTCTTCGTTTCACCAGGGATCACAATGGAAACCATAGCTTGGTTGTGTGTGTGTGTGTGTGTGTGTGTGTTTGTAAACACAACAGACAGAAATATTTGGAAATCAGAATTGAATGTAGCTATCATATTATCTCCAGAACTTTTTTTCTGAAATTAACATAACTCTGTTGACTCGCCGCTTTTCCTATGTTATCTTTTTGCGTTTAACAACTATTTAAGAGATGAGTAGAGCATGTCCTAGGTATAGCCCACCCAGGTGCAATGTGACCATGAGTGTGTGTGGTGTGTGTGTTTGTGTGTTTGCAGCAGAGTAGAGGGTTGAGGGGTGGCAGAAAGTGAGGTAAGGGCAAGAAAAGTTGTCACAAAGAGGAAGAGAAATACATAAAAAAAAAAAAAAATAAGGCAAGGGGTGTCTGGGTGGTGCAGTTGGATAAGGGTCCAAATCTTGGTTTTGGCTCAGGTTGTGATCTCACGGTCATGAGATTAAGGCCCCCACACCCCCCAGCCCTGTCTGTTCAGCACTCAGTGGGGAGTCTGCTGGAGATTCTCTCCTTCTCCCCCTGCCCACACTCACATGTTCTCTCTCTCTCTCTCAAATAAATAAATCTTAAACAAACAAACAAACAATCAATCAAACAAAAAGTAAGGCAAGATAACCTGGCAGAAGAATTACTGAGTATAGGGGACCATGGCTTGTCTGAATATTACTAATTGGAAAATCGTTTCATGAGATTCGCCCACTTTTAAGTTTTTTAAAACAGAGACTTGGATGGCAATAGTTCCAACCAGATTTGGGGACAGGAGAGTTGTGTCCGTGGCAGGATCAGACAAGCAGGCGAGATATTAAGGGCTAGATGTTAAACACGTCAGACTATTTGTAACATAATTTCACCGGGCAAGGAATCCATGATACGGATATACCCACTAACAGTAAATTCATAGGCTTGGACTCCTCCATGAAGCCCACCCTGATTAAGAGATCTACTCCTTTATTTTGTCCATTACACCCTGGGAACAGATCCTTCCAGAACACACTGGTTTTGACCTTGTATGTTGATTACCTGCTTATGCTTCTTGTCTTGACTAGATAGTGTAGGTAGTGAAGAAGTTTCTGGAGAGCAGTCTGTGAGGAGTTCCCTGGCCTGCCTTAGGGTATACTCAGTATTTGTAGAGTGAATTGCAAGTGCTGCCATGTCTATTGTCAATCTCGTGGCCAGGGCACTTAACGTAGAAGACAGAGATTTGAATTTAAGGATGTAAGTTGCCATTAGTGATTTTAAGCAACATGAGAGAAGTGTCCCCTCCAGCTGTTACTTCAGGTAAGTCCATTTTAAGGACGACCAAAAGCAGGGCTTGCATGGGCAAGAGCTTCATGGGCATTCTGAGCTTCTTGCACGAAAACTTGTGGGATGATGGCCTAAAGGACTGGTTAGCCCTAAATGCATATGTAACACTGTTAAACAAAGTAGGCTGGCCTGCATAAATGAGGCATTGTGCTAGTGTTCTGTTTCTCCACACTGCAATGAGAGTTCCTTAGAAATTTCAATATAACAATCTTTGTCCTTTATGTGTCCTCTTAGAGAAGACTTGGCCTCTTGTGAGCCCTTTGATCATTTCTCTCTTCCACCCTCAACGGGGGGCACACGCTAAAAGGTTTCCTCCACAAAGGCTCGCCCATCCCCTGGCCCCTTTCTTCCCCAGCGCACATCAAATCTGCTTGCATTATACAGATGCTCTGACACTCAGAGGTAGAGAAAGGCGCCCTGTGGCTAGTGGACAGGCTGAGAAGAATGCAATGGCAGCATTCACATAGGATACCGGCTCTTGGCTTCAAGTGCAGACGTCTCTACAATGGACCTTTATTTTATTAGCATAAAGGAGACTTTAAAAGATCGCTTTTAATAGATGCAGATTCTCAGGGTGTACTCCTGTTTCAGGACAGCTCGGCTGGAGCTGTTGAGTTGCTTCTGGGAGCAGATTGAGGATATGATGATGATGATGATGATTTCCTGTCTCAGCTGCAATGCGGTGCCAGGGAGAGTCGGATGCAGGTCTGTTTTTGTGGTGCCTTAGACTGATGTCAAGATAGAAGTTCTTGGTGTTCTATTTTCCATCAAAAGGCATCAACACTGTGCACGTAGCCAGAATAGATTAGAGGAAAAGAAATGAGAATAGGAATGTTTATTCTCAGTGACTAAACAATAATTAAGAAGGAACAGGGTAGCATTGTTGTAAGTTACACTGTAATACGGGGGCAGCAGGGCTGAAGCAACCAAGGCAATTATCTGCAAGAAGATGACGAGAGAGGTGGCAACATAGTATTTGGAATGCTTTTGCAAACGTGTTCCCTATTGAGTAAGAAACAAGCTGGTCCAAGACACCCCACAACCAATATGGTAGATAAGAGGATGTATGACATGCAATTGGCAGTAACCAAAGACTAATACGAGGTAGAGAGAAACTAGAGTCGACACAGCACGGCTCCACAGGCAGCAGAGTTTAAGTGGTAGAAATGAGCACAGGTTCCAGAACCAGGCTGCCCAGGTCTGATTTTGGCATCAGCTGTCTATTATCTGTTGGCGATAATGCTTCGCTATGCCTCAGTTTCTTCACCTGCAAAATGGGAGTAATAGTAATAGAACTCATCTACCTACAGAGGTTCTGTGAGTTAATATATCTATGAAAAATACATTAACATATTGGTGGCTGGCACACGGTAGGGATTATATGAATATTTGATAAATAAATAATGTAGTTATCCACTACTTCCTCAATATTTTACTATACATCCTCTGGGAGAAAAGGTCTCTTCTAAATTGAAGGACTTTAGTGCACAGTTATTATAGTACTCTTTGATGCTGTGGACATGTAGAAAGGCATGTAAAATATGTACCCTGATCTCAGAGAAATTATAGTCTAGTTGAGAAAGCAGGACATACAGATCTAAAAGGCCAAACAGTAATAACAAAGATAACATAATTCAAAACAAGCTAAAGCATGTATTTACTATATAAAATTAGCTTCTCAATGTGCACTTAGACAGTAATCGTGTCAGGAGAGCAGACAAGGGGAAATGCCCTTGTTTCTAGATCAGAGGGCTTGTATAGGGAATGTCCTGTAAGGGTGAAAGTTCCATCAGAAGCAGCTAAGTTCTATCGGAGAGTAATTTACGTAATGAGGCAAGTGGAAGGCATGCTTTGGGATGTGAAATATGCCCTTGGCTCTATTTAAGCCTCTTTTTACTAAAAAGCAAAAATTACTTTGGTCATTCACTCATAGTAGCCAGTAAAGTATACATGCATAGCTTATTTAGTAGTAGCACATTTTATGCCAATTTTTCATCAGTTTGTGAGCACAGAAAAAGATTTACTGTTAATCTTCACAGGTTTTCTTGTACTCCATCCAAATGAGTACATCTGGTTCACATGATATCAGGCTTTGCTTTCTCTACCACCACCGAAAACCAAAACCAAAACCAACTTATTTTCTGGTATGCAATGTTTAGAATCTAAACAGGCAAAAAAGAAAATCAGTTATGGCTACTCACAAATAGAAAACAAAATAATCGGTATTGCGCAAGATAATTAGAAGTGACATTAGTCCACAAATATCTGGATTCTTCATATAGGTAGTCAAGTGAGTGCTCATGCTAGAGGCACGCTGGGACAGAGGCACCAAATACTTTTGTTTCTGTTCTTGTGCTGCTGCTTCCCCTTTTCCTCCCTGATTTTTCCTCTCTTGATTTCCCTCTTCCTGCTCCTTTACCTCCCCTTTTCTCCTTTCATTTTTTGTAATTCAGTGTTTTTTGTATTCTGCAAAGTTATCATCGATATCAAGGATGCAATCTGAGTTTCCTGTGTGGTGGTTTCATGCTATTTCGTCATTTAGAAAGAAGGAAGCATGGGTCAATATCACTTTTTTTTTTTACAAGTATGATTTGAAACATTTAAGGTTTTACTTAAGCTGTTCTACCTAGTGTGGGAAAGATACCAATGTGTATCCGTACCAATAAAATCCATTGGCATAAATGTCCCCATCACATTGTGACAATAGTCTCCAGAGTAGTACGCCTAACCTCAAGACTAATCTTGTTGGAATGACTTAATAGACTTAAAACGTCATGCTTTGTGCATTATAGCCCTAGCTGGATTAAAAACGCTGTGTGTATTTTAAGCTCCACATGTCCCATTAAATTAAATTCATCTTCGTTACCTTGTGCTCACTTCCCAGGATATTACTTTATTTTTAAGAGAGGTTTCTAAAGTCACATTTCTCCCACCAGGAGCAATTCAATGCAGGGCAACAAAGCTTAACATATAATGAGGGGGACTACTGTCAACAGAGCCAAAATGAAATGGAGAACCGTCAGTGACCTAGAATCAACACTGATGAATCATTTAAACCAAACCATCTACTCTAATATTAATATTAATATTTATTTGGAGTGGATTCACTAGAGCAATATTTCCCATAGCAGTTCCCATAGAGTTACCCCATGAAAAAAAGTTTTCCACTATTAAATAAGATGGAAAACACAAAATTCTGTATCTACATCTTGGAAATTTATAATGTACATTAGCCAGAGAACTCCTCAAAGAGTTCCTGCAGTTATTAAAAAAATGAGATATAATTCACATAATATAAAGTCACTATTTTTTATTTTATTTTTTGTTCAGTGTTTTAGACATATTCTAGTGTCCAAAAGAACAAATAATTTTATCAATCAAAAGTTTGCTCAAATAGGGGCACCTTGGTGGCTCACTTGGTTAAGTGTCTGACTCTTAATTTTGGCTCAGGTCAAGATCACAGCATTGTGAGACCCAGCCCCGTGTCTGGCTCCACACTGGGCATGGAGCCTGCTTAAGATTCTCTCTCTCCCTCTCCCTCTGCCCCTCTGAGACTAACCCCTGCACTCCGCCCTACTCACACGAGTATGCACAAGCTCTCTCTCTCTCTCTCAAAAAAAAAAAAAAGTTTGGGCAAATATTCTTAACAACATTGTGTTTCTTTTCTTTCTTTTGAACTTTATTTTATCTCCCAGGAGAAACGTTCTCAAACTTGCATATTCATAGGCACATAAAAGTTCAAGTTTATAATATAGAGATAAGAGTATTCAACTGTATTAGAGAAAAAATAAATAGTGAGTTTAAGAAGACTTTCTACAAATAGTCACTTCAATGCTAAAGAACTATTCTTTTTTTTTTAATGATTTTATTTATTTATTTATTTGAGAGAGAGAGAGTGAGCACAAGCAGGGAGAGGGGCAGAGGGAGAGGGAGCCCAATGTGGGGCTCCATCTCAGGACCCTGGGATCATGGCCTGAGCTGAAGGCAGATGCTTAACCCACTGAGCCACCCAGGTGCCCCTAGAGAATTATTTCTTAAAGTTTGTAGTTTATTTTTAAAGCATTTTTTGAGACATAATTTATATAAAATAAAATTAATCGTTTGAAACTGGTACCACTTCAGTGGTTTTTAGTATAATCAGTGTGTTATGTAACCATCACCACTATCAAATTTCAGAACATTCCCATTACCCCCAAAAGAAATCTCATACCTATTAGCAATCAGTCCAAATTCCCTCCCTTTCTCCATCCGCTGGCAACTGCTAATCTACATTCTGTCTCTGTCGATTTGCCTATTCTGCACATTCTATATAAATGGAATCATACAATATGTGGCCTTTGGTGGCTGGCTTCTTTCACTTAGCATAATGTTTTTAAGGTTAATCCATGTTGTAGCATAGAGAAGTACTTCATTCCTCTTTATGGCTGAATAATGTTCCATTGTGGGATAGACCACATTTTGTTTATCTATTCATCGCCTTGTGGACATTGGGTTGTTTCTACTGTGGGGCTATTATGAATAATGCTGCCATGAACTTTCATGCACAAGTTTTTGTGTGAACATGGGTTTTCAGTTTTCTTAGATATATACCCAGGGGGTGGAATTTCTGGATCCTATGGTAGTTCTATATTTAACCTTCTGAGGAACTGCCAAACTATTTGCCATAGCAGCTGAACCATTTTCCATTCCCACTAGCAATGTATGCAGGTTATATTCTCACCAACAGTTGTTATTTTCCTTTTTACCCCCAGCTTTATTGAGATATAATTGACATATAACATTATGTAAATTTAACGTGCACAATCTGTTGATTTGATATACTTATATCTTGCAAAATGATTAGCTAACATCTGCATCACATTACATAATTTCTTTTTTTGTGGTGAAATCATTTAAGATTTACTCTCTTAGCAACTTTCAAGTATATAACAGTATTATTAACTATAATCACTATGCTGTACATTTGGTCTCCCAAATTATTCATCTTATATGGAAATTAGAACTTTTTGACAACATCCCCCCATGCCAGCCCCTGGTAACCACCATTGTAGTCTCTGTTCCTATGAGTTTGGCCCTTTTAGATTATACATATAAGTGATATCAAATAGGATTTGTCTTTCTCTGACTTATTTCACTTCATATATTGTCCTTAAGGTCCATCCATGTTATTGCAACACCAGAATGTCCTTTCTCATGGCTGAATAATATTCCATTGTATATAAGCCATAAGGTCTCTATCCTTTCATCTGTTGAGGAACACTTAGGATGTTTCCATATTTTGGCTATTGTGAATAATGCTGCAGTGAACACAAGAGTATCGGTATCTCTTTGACATTATATTTCTATTCCCTTTGGATATACACCCAGAAGTGGAATTATTAGATCACATGGTAGTTCTATTTTTAAATTTTTTTTAAGGAGTCACCTTACAGCTTTCCATGTGGGTGTACCAATTTCATTCCCGCCAACAGTGCAAAGGGTTCCCTTTCTCCACATACTCACCAACACTTGTTGTCTCTTGATGACAGCCATTCTAACAGGTGTGAGGTAATATCTCATTGTGATTTTGATTTGCACTTTCCTGAGAATAAGTGATGTTTTTTGTTTTTTTTTAAAGATTTTATTTATTTATTTGAGAGAGTGAGCAAGAGAGAGAGCACAAGCAGGGGTGCGGCAGAGGGAGAGGGAGAAACAGGCTTCCCACTGAGCAGGGAGCCTGATATGGGGCTCAATCCCAGGACCCCAGGATTATGACTGGAGCCAAAGGCAGATACTTAACTGACTGAGCCACCCAGGTGCCCCAGGATAAGTGATGTTAAGCATCTTTTCATGTACTTTTCTATTTAGGATCTTTGCCCATTTTTAAATTGAGTTTGGGTTTTTTGTTGTCTTTTTTTTTTTTTTATTATTGAGTTGTATGAATTCCTTATATATTTTGGGTATTAACCCCTCATTGGATATGTGGTTTACAAATACTTTCTCCCATTCCATAGGTTACCTTTTCATTTTGTTGATGGTTTCCTTTGCTGTGTAGAAGCTTTCTAATTTGATGTAGTCCCACTTATTTATTTTTGCTTTTGGTGTCATATCCAAAAAATCATGGCCAAGACCAATGTCAAAATGCTTATCCTCTGTTTTATTCTAGGAGTTGTATGTTTTAGGAGTTATGTAAATCTTTAATCTGTTTTGAGTTAATTTTTGTGTATGGTGTAGGATAGTGGTCCAGTTTCATTCTTTTGCATTAGGCTGTCCGGTTTTCCCAGCACCACTTATTGTGTATTTCCCCATTGTATGTATACTCTTGACTGTTTTGTCAAAAAATTAATTGACATATGTGCATGGGTTTATTTCTGGGCTCCTTGTTCTGTTCCATTGAGATCTATGTGTCTGTTTTTATGCCAGTACCATACTATTTTGATTACTACAGCTTTATAATGTAGTTTTAAATGAGGGAATGTGATGTCTCCAGCTTTGTTCTTCTTCCTTAAGATTGCTTTGGTTATTCAAGGCCTTTTATAATTCCAAACAAATTTTAGGATTAAAATTCGCCAAAGAACTCCTTAGGAGGTCCTGCAATTTTTTTTAAAAAAGTGTACCATTAAGTGATTTTTAGGATATTCACGAGGTTGTGCAGTCACTGCCCTATCTAACTCCAGAATATTTTCATCATCCCCAAAAGAAACTCTGCACCCTTAGCGGTCCCCTGGACCACTTAACGCTTTCCCTTTGGCTTCTGACAACCACTAATCTGGTTTCCATCTCCATGGATTTGTCTAGCCTGCAAGTTTCATATAAATAGAAACACATAATATGTGATCTTTTTTGTCTGACTCCTTTCACTTAGTGTTATGTTTTCAGGGTTCATCTATGTTGGGGCATGTATCCGTACTTCTTTCTTTTTTATGGCTGAGTAATATTCCATTATGTAGGCTACACCACGCTTTGTTTACCCATTCATCATTTGAGGGTCTTTTGATTGTTCCACTTTTTGGCTATTATGAATCGTATTGGAATGTATGTTTGTATAGTTTGTTGTGTGAATATATGTTTTAATTCTCTTGGGTATATATGAAAAAATGAAATTGTTGGTGATAGAGTAACTAGGTTTCACTTTTTGAGGCACTGCCAAGCTGTTTTGTGCCATAGCTGTACCATTTTGCATTCCCACCAGCAGTCCATGAAGGTTCTAATTTCTCCATATTCTCAGCAACACTTATTATTTTCCAGTCATTCCTGTGGGTGTTAAGTGGGATCTCATGGTTTTGATTTGCATTTTCCTGAAGGCTAATGATGATGTTGAGCATTTTTTTCTTTGTTTTTTGGCCATTTATACATCTTCTTTAGGGATATGTCCATTCAAATCCTTTATTTTTAAATTAGGTTGGCTTTTTATTTTGGAGTTATAAAAATTCTTTATTTATTATAGCTACTAAGCCCTTATTAGAGATATGACTTGCAAATATTTTCTCCCTTTCTGTGGGCCATCCTCTCATTCCATAATAGTGTGATCCCACAATGATTTTTTTTTGTTTTCATTTTTATCTAATCCCAAATTTTCCAATACTGTCTGACCCCAGTGAGAATATTTTCTTTAAACATTTTGGTAGATGTTGAGCTAGGCTACCATTGGTTTTCCCTTTCCTTGGATTGTATAGATAAGAACCCTGGGAAAGGAAACCAAGACTTAGAAATATAAGAAAGGACAGAAATGGTCATATGTCAGTGTGGTTAAAAGATCCCAACATTCATGGTGATCTGTATATACAATATCAATCCATGGTAAGAAACAACTCCAAACTATCTTTAAAATTCATTTGTTATTAGTCCTTGGACTGATAAATGGACTGATGTAAATGTAGAGAGAGTAGATTGTTCTAGTCATCCTACAAGCCCTAGGAAACGAGGGGTTGAATCAGCCTCCATGCTATATAGCACAGATGAACCTGTGCGTTTTTTCAGCCTACTGTGAATAGGGTGAGAAAATATCAGGACAACAGAAGAGGAAGAAAAAGGAAGGAAAGCAGACCCTTCCAAAATACAAGATTAAATCTGAGAACTTCTCAAGAGAGGACATTTGTACTATAATGCATATAGCAACTGCCTGAGAAAGGAGACTCCTTAGGGCTTTGGGTTGGATGACCCAGGGTGGTTACTTCAACCAGTGGAAGCTGCAAATATAAGGGGAACTCCAGGTGTTATATATGTGTATATATATATATATATATATATATATATATATCAACCTTACAACAACTTTGCAAAGCAGGTAACATTATTTCCATTTTACAGTGGGAAATGGTGACAAAGAGGTCAGGGATTTGCTGCTTAAGGCCAAACAGATGAAGGAGGTGGCTGGGGCCACATAGCATTTAAAGGGAAAAAACCAATTCTGTCTTACTGCTCTGGAAAAAGTTTTAGGAGCACAGTCATTTTAGAGAATAATCTATTGCCCATTATCAAATATGTAAAGGAATTCTAAAGTAGGGAGCAATCAGTTTGTTCTCACTGGTACCCACAGGAAAGAGGATTAATTTGCAGGTGCTCCTTCTCTGGAACACCAAGGTATACACTTGGATTACTTAGCTCCTAACATGATACTAGATAATTTTTACATGTCTATCTTCTCTTCCCCTGAGTGCAGGGACCATATTATTTTGTTCCCTCTGCATTACCAGAGCTTAACACAGGAAGGCTTTCTAAACACTGTAGCCAAAAATAAACAATTGCATGGATGAAAGAATACATAAATAATAAGAGCTTACAGTTATATAACTCTTACTCTGTGCAGGTATTGTTCTAAACATTTTTCATCTATTTATTGTATTCATCTATTATTTATGTCTATTTCATCTATTTATTGTATAAGCCACACATCAAAAAGAAGCAAAATTAATTACTTTCATTGGACAGATGAGAAAACAGGCATAAACATGTGGATCTACAGTTCACACTCTTAAGCACCACGTTGAGCAACCTCTCCCCAAACCTGAACCGAAAGCTAATTTACAGCTGCCATAAAACGGAGGATTTAGAAGGCAGTCAGCTTCCAGTCAGCCCTCGAGTCCTGGAGCTTCTGTCGCCCTTTGCAGAGACATGCTCAGTTGCTGGAGGTACTGAGAATGCTAAAGATGCAGGTACCTTCGTTTCCCCTTTCCTTTGCTCCACGGCTGACTGGCCCAGGCTGAAGAAATGACAGGGACCTTATGGATTTCACCCACGCCCTTGACACCAAGCTTCCGGGGGCAGCACAGAAGCCAGGCCTGCTCAGATACCCAGAATGGTCAACGAAGCGGTGGCTTCCGATGACTCAGCAGATGAACAGCACCCTAGCAAGAGGTGCTAGCATCCACCTGTTTCACGTCTATATGCTTTGACTCTGAAACTGCGCCTCACCTTCAGTCTGGCCTTGACCTTGTGTCCTTGCCTGACACTTAGGTAATATAAAATGCAGACCACCACTTTTCTTGCTTGGCTAGGGCAAATTCTAACTGGCCAAAGGGGTTTAAAGTCGTGTACGGTTAGTCCTGTGCTTGGGAAATAATGAAAATATGTGTTCAAAGCTCTATCCCAGTGATCTCCTGGGGGGGGGGAACAGTCTGGATCTGGCTCTGACAGCCTTGAAGCAGACTTCAAAGCAGCTGTGCCTACAGCCATGCTTCTTCCACTAGGACATGGGTGCTGGTGCTGATGACGGCTGAGTTGCTGACTTCTCTCTCACAGCTGCAGAGGCGCCACCATGCTTATCACCAAGCACATATATCACTGAGTGTCTAGCTTCTCAAATTATCACTGGGGTTATAAATCCAGTGACTCACAAACTTACTTAGCTTCCCATTGCAATCACCTGGGGAGTTTAGAAATACCAACGCTTGCCTTCTACTCTCACGCGTTCCAACTCTGATGTCCTGGGATGGGGCTTGGGTCTGGGGATTTTTAAAAGCTCCCAAATGGTTCAAATGTGCAGCCGAGGTTGAGACCCACTGCTCTAGAGGGTCATTTATAAAGTGCTCAGGCCCAAATTAGCATTTTTACGATACCTATTGAGGAGCAGATTTTATATATATCTTGCAAGGTCATTATAAGGATCAAATGAGATAATGTCTGTAAATTTCTCAGTTCCTGGCAAGAATAAGGTCTCAGTAAATACTAGTTCTTATTTGCCCCAACTGTGGGGGCATGCGTGCACGCACACACACACACACTGCATCACAACCCTACAATCAAACCACAAGTTAATAAAGTTACAGGAATTTTCTGGTTAACTGAGGATCAATCTCAAATTCACTTTTTAAAAACCCTAATTGTATTTAATTGTCCTAAGTTATAATAGCCCACGTCTCTGCTTAAAGATGCCAGTTCTAACTGATGAAAACATTTCTTCTTTGGACATTAGGTGTTGCTTTAGGATCATTTTAGTGAGTTGTAGTCTCCTACATTTGCATAGTTCTAGGAAGTTCAAATGTGAGAATTCAAAGGCTTTATTCAAAGGTGACTATTTTATTTGATTAAATTCTAGTTACCTATTTTTTAGCAATATGGCTCTTGTCTCTCACAATGGAAAGCCAAAAGAAATTTGGTCAATTCAAAGTCCTGGCCAGTTAGATTTAAAAAATGCTTTATTGTAGTTCTGAATGTTTTCAGCATGAAACTGTGCTCTTGCATATGTGTTCATTTAAATCATGTTCAAACTAAAGAGAAATTGTACAAATTATGTTTTGATCGAGGGAGTCACCTTCATTGATTTGCAGGCCAATATATTTTAAGTTTCCTCCTTGAGGCCATTGGAGGCATACTTTGAGGACAAAGGTGCCCCATTACCTGAATAGGTAATGGCTACATTAAGACATTCAGGAGGGTAGGGAGAGAGAAAACAGCATGTGTGAGACCTTGAGGTATGAAACTGCTTGGCATATCCAAAAAACTGGAGGAAGAATATTCCAGCGGACTCAACAAGTGAAATAGAGCATATTAGGCAGCGAGTCTAGAGAGATACATAGGCTGACGTCTGCATCTTTGTGGTGACTTGATTCCTCATGTTGACTCTGTGTAGTTTAACTGTTTGTCAGTGAGCTTTGTTTATTAGATATAAGTGCCTTGACATTAAGTTTTTCTTTACCACGGCACCCATTTCAAAGACATCTATCTCAAATCAACATATTGCCAACTGTTTGACACAGCTACTAGTAAGCAACTAGACAAGGAATCAGACTGCCCCCTGCATGAAGCTCCCCTGTGAGAAAGTCCTGGGTAACCTAGACAACGGAGCACTCGAGTGACCATGCTTCCCCCTCCCATGCCCATTCCTGCTCTTATGTTTTAAGTTCTCCAATAAAGAGTGAACCCACAAAACCCTAGTCCCCCCACCCTCCATCTCAATAGAGACAGAACCTCAGGTCCCTGCTCTTTCTCTCTACCTGTGACCTCACTGTGGCTCTCAGGCATGCTGTGTCCCCTCAGAGCCTGTGAGTAATAAACCTTGTTTTTTTCTAAATTTGCTGATAGGTGTTACTAAGGTGCATCTTGCAGTCATAATAAGAACGACAAGGATTGGTCAGCCACAACATTGGCTCTAGTTGGGGAAATGTTTGTGGGGTCTTGCCACAATTAATATGGGCCCAGGTGAGTGTCTCAGATATTTCTAGCTGATGCTATCAGTAGGCAGAGGCCAATGGGAAACACTGTTCTAGACATCCCACCATCTGCAATTTGTTTTGACTCTATGGTAGAGGTCAATTATTTCCACAATAATGCTGTGTGACAAAACACCCCAAAACTCAGTGGCTTAAAACACAATTATTTCTCTCTCACATCTGCAAGTTGTCCAGGAACTGGCTAATCTAGACTGAACTTGGCTCTAAACTCTGCAGCTTAGGTTGGGAACAGATTTACTCTGCAAGTCTCTCATCTTTGCTGGACCAGTGGGCTACCTGGGGTCATTTCTCTCATGGCAAAAATGGAAGTAGGTAAGCCCAACTACACAAGCACATTTCAAGCCTCTGCATAAATCATGTCTGCTAATGTCCCATTAACCCAAAGTCAAGAGGCCAGAAAGTGCATTCTGTTTATAGTAAGAGGAAATACAAGGTTTTATGAGTTAAACGGCTAAAAGCAAGGATTCAGAGGAGTGAGACATCTGGGCTAAAAACAACCCACCAGATCCACCAAGGCGAGGTTTTGGTGACTACCTTATGCTATCCTGGTCATCCAAAATCACCTGTGTTTTTTTCCTGTTAAAAGGTCAACATGGTCTTTGTTGGCCCTAATATTCCATCTGGTTCTTGTTCCCTTATGCTGCATGACTTATTTCCAAAAAGAAAGGATAAGAACAGTAATTCCTATACATTTACTTAGGGAAAACATCTGGAGAGTTGTTTTTGTTTTTCTTCAGTTTTCATCTGGATGTTTGGCATTGTGTCAAAAGTTTTACTCTGAGAAATTTTAAAAAGTGAGTCTAGTTAGTGTGTTACTTCCTCTCTGCTTTATAATAATACACTAGAGTCTCACTCAAATGCCACCCCTGGGATGCAGGCTAGGAACCACGTTATAAGGGAAAGAGCAGGATAAATTTCTTCTGATGCTCATTCTCAACAATAAAGTCCCTTATAAATCTCAACCAACAGTTATTTTAGAAATAATCCCACGCCTGTTTTGTCACATTACAATGAGATTCTATTATGCAGAAGACCCTTGGCCTCCTTGGATTTGACAATCACAGTTTCTACTATTTGCTAATGACCACTAGGTCATAACATGCGATCATTTGTCATTTTTGTTGAGATACATATTTGGATGTCATGTGTCTCCAGTTTGGTGCCACAGTTTTGTTCTCTAATTGTTGTTGCTTACATTTTTCTTAGAAAAAATTAACTTTAATAGCAGTGTTTATAAATTTGGAAATTTTCCAAGTATCTTGGGATAAGCAAACAGCAAAACCAGCAAGAGGTTTTAGAATATCATGTCAGAACTCAGCACTCAAAAGCCTAGATTTAATCAGTATTGCAGGCCCATGTCAGTGGGTCATCTTCCACTAGATTGGATGCTACAGGAAGGAAAGGACCATATCTTACTTTTTCCTTTCTCTGCTTTTAGCTCACTGCTTGAATAAAGTAGGCACCCGATACATGCTTGATGAATGAGTGAGTAAATAAATGAAGGTATGGAAGTCGGTCAATGAATAACAAGGCCCACCCTTTCAGGATGGTGTCAGAAGCAGCGGTCTTGTAACTGCATGGCAGGTTGGAGAAGGTCATGGAGATCAAGACCAAACATCACTTTAATGGAGACTGATAGTAGACATGTTATCAAGAGAAGTACTCAAGTCCAGGTAATAAGACAGTGAGCTATTTGTAGATTGGGGGGGGTACAAGGTAAGGACTTCCCTAGCAAGAAAAGCCACTTTAGAATGGGGTCACAATGTCAGAGCAGGACAAGGAAGACTTTCTATTGTGTGCCCTACGTGTTAAATTAGAGCTCCTTAACCACCTGGAGGTGAAGGTCAAGCAACCTGGGCTATAGAAAAGAAGGACTATAGGGTTAAGAAACTCATGAGGTCATTGAACCATGTGTCATTAAATGTTGGAAAAAGTTTAATCTTCTTAAAGTCAATTTGAATAATGCTTATAACCCTAGTAATTGTGGGGTTCATGTGGTCTGTTTTTGGTATTGTGTAATATTGAAATGAAAACAGTCTATCACATGAAGAGTAAAGGAATCATTTCCAATTCTTATCCCAAAGAACACTGCAGAAATCCACTTCATGTTGCATTTTAAAAATTCTCTTTCACCCGCAAAAATAAATGTTCTCCCCCACCATAAAAAAAATGAATGAAGTATCAAATTTAAAAAGTTGGGGGAAAACAACAAAATTAACATAAGGAAAGAGAGAAAGAATGTAAATATGAAAGTAGTAATAAATGAATTCTAAAACAGGAAACAAACAAAAATAAAACTAGTAACTGGGTTCAAGAGTGGGTTAATTGAGAGTGAAAAAGGGAAAGAGATAATGCAAGAGTAAGAGGCAGAGAAAGAAAGAGGCAGTGCTGTGGGGGAGGGGAGGAGAATAAAAATGGTGCATATGTGGAGAGGGGCAGAAAACACAAATGCACAAAATCACATGTCACAATAGAGGAAATGGGCATAGATATAAAGAAACGGAAAAGAATTTTAGAAGAATACTTTACTCAACTCTGTAGAAATAAATTAGAAACCTGGGAAGTAAGGGATAAATAACCAAAACATATATGGGAAAAGACAGGAAGTTAAATATAGCAAAAAAGTTGTCAAAAAATCATCATCCACAGCAAAAAATGCCTGATCCATACATTTTCACTGGCCAATCTATAAAGTCCTTAAGAACTAAGAAACTCTGATTCTATTTAAAAATGTTTGTGAACGTAGAGGGAAAAAAAAGGAAAGTTTATGTGTTTGTTTTATGAAGCCACTATTGCTAAAACCTGACAAAATAGGATGGTATGGTAAAATTAAATTTCAAGATCTCACCTATATTATTGTTGCAAAAATCAGAAGTTAAGTATTGTCAAATAAATTACAATCACATATTATAAGAATAATATAATACCACATAGAGTTCATACCAGGAATTCAGGGATGGCTCAATATATGGAACTTAACAATGCACATATTAATAGATTTGAGGAGAGTAGTCATTTGATCATCTCAATAAATGTCAAAGAAGCATTTGATAAAATTCTTTTAGAACTTTTAAAACATAAATGGGTTAATAAATCCCTAATTGTAACATAGAATTATCATGGGCTTAATGGTGAAATATTAGAAAAATTCCCATTAAATTCATATTCACCCTAAGGATGCCTACCATGACTGGTATTAGTTATATTTTTCTGGAAGTACCAGCAATGCTCTTAATCTAAGCAGAATGATAAGAAGCATAGAAGTTAGAAAGGATAATGCTAATTTTTAATTATTTGCAGATTATATTAATACTAGAAAATGAGAGGAAACAACTATAACAGTTCTACAATTAGGAATTCAGTAGATTGAGTATATAAAGATTAATATACAAAACTTACTTGTTGCCCTCAATGTAGATTTATGAAAAAAGGGAAAGCACCTAGAAATAAGCATTGCGATCTATTTGAAGAAAAGTTTAATATTCTACTGTGAAAGCTAAAACACTTAAATGCATATCAAGAACTGAATTGGTCTTAGATAAGAATGATCAACTTTACATAAACAGTATTTCTCAACTCTTTCGTTACAGACCCCTTAACAGACATTTCTTTTTTGATTGTCCTCTCTCATTAAATTTTAATACCACCAATAAACTAAATATCTGTATACGTACTGTGCATGTATATCTGTGCTTTAGAACTTAAGTTTTTTTTTAAAAGAGTAAGTTTTTCATCTCCAAGAACCAATTTTTGTCTCTTTAAGGGTGATATCATCCTGTTGAGAATGCATGAAATGGACATTCTTTCTTAATTAATTCAAAACTTTAAATTCAATGCCAATCCAAATACCAACAGTAACTTTTTGACACTAGATGCACTGATTCAAACTTACAAGACTAGGTAGAAAAGTTTCAAAATGTAAATATAATGAAGGGGGCTAGCTCTTCTATTAGGGGTATTAGACATATTTTAAAAAAAAGGAATAAATATTATATAATGGAATTTCTAGGATAGATATTTCATAAGTAGAGCCCATACATGGTGGAATTTAGTATGTGATAAAAAATGGATTATCAAACAAATAGGTTTTGTTTTTTGGGTTTTTTTAAAAGATTTTATTTATTGACAGAGAGAGACACAACGAGAGAGGGAACACAAGCAGGGGGAGTGGGAGAAGGAGAAGCAGGCTTCCCACGGAGCAGGGAACCCCATGTGAGGCTCGATCCCAGGACCCTGGGATCATGACCTAGGCCGAAGGTAGACTGAGCCAACCAGGCACCCCAACAAATAGGTTTTGAATAACTGACTAGCCAGAAGAGAGAGGATAGGGAGTTCATCTCTATTACACTCTTTACACGAAAATAAATGGGATGGTTCAAAGATTTTAACACAAAATGAGACACCATACAAATGTAGAAAAAAATATAGGAAAATTTATATTTTCTTGGAGGGAAAAGTCTATGGAATAAAACAAAACCCAAAAGCTAAAAAATTAAAGATTAATAGCTTTGCATAAAATTAAAATATTTGCGTGATTTAAAACACCATAATTGAATTTAAAAGGCAAACAACACAACAGGACAAGATATATTTGCAGTGTATAGACAAGAAAATGATTAATATTCATAAGATATATTGAATTTAAATTAGTAATAAAAATGCTAAAGACCCTAGAAAAAATGGACTCTAGACATAGAAGAAAAAGAAATGCAAATAGCCTCTAAATGTAAGAAAAAAGCGATTATCCACAAAATAAAACTTGAATGAGAGACATTGTTTTTCATGTATCGGAAGGGCAAAGTTGGAAGTATTTTTGTAATATAATGTGTCATTGAGAATGTGTGGAAACAGAAATTTTTATCCATTTCTACTGAGTGTATAAATCAGCAAAGTCTATTTTTTTAGAACAACTTGTCAGTTGCTATGAAAAATAAAACTTTATATACCCATTGCCCAATATTTTCAAGTCTAAATAATTATACTGCAGATATAGTCACACTTGGACTTAAAGACTTTTTTCTCAAGAATGTTCATTGCAGCATTTTTGTAATAGTGAAGAGTAACATACCCAACAATAAAAGACTACTTATATGATTATGATACATACATATAATAGAATACAATGTAGCTATTGGTAAGACATATTAGGAGGGAAAAAAGTAAATTTGCTGAAAATTATATAGTATGTGTGATGGTTAGTTTTATGGGTCAACTTTGTTATACCATGGTATCCAGGTGTTTGTTTAGACACTAATCTGGCTGCTCCTGCGAAGGTATTTGTAGGTGTGATTAATATTTATAATGAGTTGATTTTAAATAAAGCACATTACCCTTGATAATGTGGGTAGACCTCATATAATCAGCTGAAGCCCTTAAGAGTAAAACAGGTTTCCTGGAGGAGGAATTCTGCTTTAAGACTGCAACATCAACTCTTAATTTCCAGCCTGCTCCTATAGATTTCAGCCTTGCTGGTGCCCACAATTGTGTGAGCAAATATCCTAAAATCAATCTCTCTCTTTCTCTCTCTGTCTCTCTCGGCTCCCAGTATATATAGAGATTGGTTCTATTGGTTCTGTTTCTCTGGAGAACACCCGGCTGATGCAGTGTATTATTATATCTTTTTAAAAACTTGTACCTATTATGACTGTATATTTGGTAATTGTTCTGGAAGAACATTGAAGAGAATAGGAACAGTGGTTGTATGAACTTGTTACTGCAGCACCAAGTTAGGAGTGAGTTATAAATGCAGACTCTCGGGCCCCATGCCAGACTCATGGAATCAGAATCCGCATTTTAACAAGATGCAGAGATTGAGAAGCACTGGCAAGGGGAATGGGGCTGGCGCATAGATTCAGAAAGACTGACTTCTTCACCTAGGTTCCTGGGTACTGAACTTTCCTTTCTGCCCACCGCTCAGTTCTCTACACCCTAACGTGCCCATCAGGTATAAGCTACTCCCAGCCCCTCTCCCTTGTTACTCAAACTACTTCCAGCATGCTGCCCACTGATGGCCTCTTCTTTTGGAGCAGCTAATCTTTGTTTCCCTTCTGAGAGTAAACCTTAGTTTTCCAAATTAATTCCTCCTCACTTCCTGGGATTTCCCACTCCCAGTCCTCGATGACCCTAATCTACAGGACACTCTGGAGCCTGGGGACAGGGACTGGATGTGGAGAGCAGACACTGTCTACTTGGCTTTGTGGCATTTGCCTCCGCAGTTGGGGGGAGGAGGCTAGACTCTCAAGGAGGGAGGATGGGATTTTTGTTGTTTCTGCTCATATTGTGCGTGTATTTTTTAAAGATTTTATTTATCCATTTGGGGGGGCAGAGGGAGAGGGAAAAGCAGACTCCCTGCTGAGCAGGGAGCCAGATGTGGGACTGGATCCCAGGACTCCCAGGATGCTGGGATCATGACCTGAGCCGAAGGCAGATGCTTAGCTAACCAAGCCACCCAGGCGCCCCAGCTCATACTGTGTTTTAGGAAGAATTTTTTTTTTTTAATATGAAGCTTTTGTTTAATGACAGGATTTATTCCTTCATACTCAGAGCAGATCTTGAAAAATTGTAATTTAGGGAGTTAAAAAAAAAGGAGCATAATTGGCTGCAGAGGCCAGGGGAAGGTGAATTGATTTTATTAGAAGGCAAATTATCCAAGAGGGGCTCACTTGGTTTGGAGAAAAGCTATAACCTAAACAGGAAAAGAGGAAAGAAATATAAAAAGATGACCTTGGAAAAAAATCTAGCCTGCATAAAACCTGAAAACTTTGCTTGTTCTTATTGTGAAGCTATGGGCTCTTGTCATGTTTCCAAAGAATCAGTAAGCCTGAAGCCTAATGCAACTCAATGTGACCTTGGAGTCTGCCTTCTAACAACTCTAAGGACATTCAAACAACTTGGCATCCAAGTGAATTCATTAGGCTGCTCTGTGGCTTAGGAAAAGTAGTCTCTGTTTTGTAGGTATCCTTCCCTGCTACTGAGAGCTAACTTGGACACTCGGACACATTCTGCAGCGCATTGCCTCCAAATAACCGCCCTCAAACCTCGAAGACCTTCTTGTTTCCACTTGTTGAAGTGTTTTCTGCACACGTTAGGCCTAGAGACCAATTACATCCCATCGCCCCGGCATAGCTCAGTGCCACAGGGTAACTCTGCCAGGAACTTCTTATTGCAGATGGGGAAAGGGCAGGCGGGGCTCTAGGTTTATGCCAATTTAAAATATTATTTGTCTGAACCTTTTCACTCCCACAACCGCAAAAAGCCAGGCCCATGCCTGGACACAGTCTAGAGTTATTTCAAAGAAATGTGTGTTTATATTACTAGATAAGAACATTATTATAATAGTATAGCCCAGCCAACTCTGATGTTAACACGTAATGGCAGAGATACTGTTAGTCCGGTACACAGTAATAGCTCATTGTTGGACTAGAAATTGCTGGTACTTCAAAGAACTAAGGTGTGAGTTACCTCCAAAGCATGGAGGACTCCAGTAATTTGATCTATCCGTATGGTTTATGTGAAGTTTTCCAACTGTGTTTGTAAATTTTATTTTTATAATAGCAAATTCTTTTTTCAAATGTAATTTTATACAGAACCCCCACATTTAGAATGGGAAGGTGAGAATGCTATTAAAGCAGGGAAGGAGGCCCAAATTGCCACTTGTTAAGACTGCCTTTGACCCATACTATACTTGGGACAATCATGCAATCCCGGGGCTCCCTGGAACATAATTTGCAAACTGCTGGTCTAGATGAAAACCAACGTTGGTGTTCTCAAGTATATTATATATCTCCTAATATTTTTGATCAGTGTACTAAATGAATTTTAATTTTTCTTAGCTTAGAATCATCATTTGGAAACCACAATATATGCTCTTATACTTTATAGTTAATACAATACAGTAGAACGAGCATGGACCATGGAGTCCACAGTGTATAACCCACTTAACAGCTGTATCCTTAAGCAAATAACTTAACCTATCCTAGTTATTTAATATCAAAATGCATATTATCAAAAAAATACCTGATTTGCAGAGTTGAGTAAAAAAATTGAGTAGAATAATTTGTGTGGAGGATGTAGGGAGAAGGAGTTGGTATGACTGCTGTTGTTCATCCAAATCCATACTCCCCATTCAGAGACTGAATTTCTCAGCTCATAGATTGGCCAAACGAGAGAACATACCTTCACCACCATTTCACCTTCTTTGACTGGTACTGTAGAGTATTGTTAGCTAGTTCCAATGCAAAAGTCTGGCCCATCTCTGTTGCAGGCCCAGGGGTTTTTCTCCTCTGTTGGTTGGGTGCTATAAACCTCTATGAGGCCAAAAGTGTAAGGTGAGGGAGAGGCAGTAATACAACAGAGAGAGGTGACATGGGGGGAAGGATGACCTGTTTATCAATTTGTTGTACCCTCCAGATCTGCAGGGGCCCAACTAGCAGATGTACCACTTCCATCAAATAATTGATTATTGGGGCATCTGTCTGATGTTATGACTTGGTGGATCTGATGGAATCATGTAGACTCAGGTTAGTCACTTAATGTCCCATGGTAGGAGCCCAGTCTCTAGTAGGCTAGATGCTGCTTTGCCAAAAGTGAGTAGTTTTCTGCCACATAAGGCCCAGACGTACTCTAGACTACTGGACTACTAGGTGTCTCTGCCATGACTCTTCTATTAGGAATGGCATCCAATCACCATGGACACCTTTGGCTTCAGTATGTCTGCTGTATCTTGTGGGCTGTGTGACAAAGCCAATTGTCAGGTAGAAATCAAATGATCGAATTCTCGAATCCCTTGCTGAGAGTCTGCTTTTTAGAATTATTTCTAGTTATCAACTGTCTTACTGTAGGTTCTTTGCAAAAACAGAGCCTGAGACAAGAGCTTACATGCAAGTCATTAATGTTGGGATAAAATCGCAAGGAATAGAGGCCAAGGACTGGGAAGAATGAAACTGGGAAATAGGGAGAATCAGTCCATGGGTCATTCTCACATTGCTCACGTAGTGGGCAACTGGGCTTCATCTTGGCTTGGGACCTTCCAAGGGTGAAGGCTCAGTATTATCCACCCAAGGGACAGAAGAGGGGGCTATTTACCCACTGACTCTGCCCCGTAGGTCAAGTGGCCTCCAGGAGTGTTAAATCATGTTTGCTTATGCTCCTTGTGGTGTTCCTGTGGCAACACCATAGAACCTGAGGGCAGAAAGAGATCCATACGATGCAACCCAAGCAAGGGGCTCTCAGGTTGCCTGTAGCCGGTCACTGCAACCATGACTAGAGTAAAAAAGGTAAGCAGTTTCCCCTAAGCTAGTCATGCTTCTTTAGTAATAATAATAAAGTAATTACTATTGCTTGTTTACTTTTTAGAACTGTTATTTTTTTGGCTAATAGCTATCATTTCTTACTGCCATTCATGTGCTTTTCTATGGCACTATTTCAATCTCTCGCTGATCTTTGGTTTCTCTTCTACTATGAGTTTGAAAGCCAATTACACAGTTGGTTAGGACTGCACATAAAGTCAGAGTAAATAGGCCCTGAGTGGAAGGCTGACGTGATCTTTAACAAGCATGTGAGGATACTAACTAAACTTATTGTGGTCATCATTTCACAATATATGTAAGTCAAACCATTATGCGGTCCACCTGCAATGTGTACAGTGATGTATATCAATTATATCTCAATAAAACTGAAAAAATAGCTTATTAATTTTAACAAGCACACAGTGTTATGACTTTTGATATGTCTAGTTAGCCTACACAGTGGCTCTTTATCTCCTCTTAATTTCTCATTCTCATGTTCTAGTTGGGTGAAATGATCAAAGAACCAAATTATAAACTAACATGGGCTATTGGTATGATCACATCATACAACGTTATTATCATTACTATTATTTTGTAATGAGGCAACAAATTTTAATTGTATTATAACATTTTGCTAATTATTATAGTTTTATTTTGTTACTTAATAGTTACATCCAGTACACATATATGAAACTAGTACCAATTGATTTTAGTTTAGGTTCATTACATTAAAAACAAAAATTAAAGAACTGTTAAGCCATATATAATAAGATAACATATTAAAAAACAGAACTCCCATTTCGGGATTCCTGGTTTATGTTCCCAGAAAAGAAGGATATTTATTTTGAAAATGAAAGATTTAAATCAAATATCTGCTTCCTCCACAGTGTTTTACAAAACAGTAGTAAAGACAAAAACAATAATGGGAGAAAATAAGGAAATTCAACTTCAGATGGCTTTTATCTTTGATACAGGCTCTAATAGTTCAAATTAACAAAGATTAAAATGCAAATATTGATTTTGGTGTTGGCTGGATTTCCAGGGTCTTTGAAATGTTTAGAAAACAGTCTGCACATTTCATTTCCTTTTTATTTGGACAGTGCATTGTTGCCAGCATTTCTTTGATTTGCACATCTGGAATCACTAAAACATACAGCTGGGAAGAGCCACCAGTGATATTTTGTTTTCTTGACTAAGAATTAGAACCTTGGCCTCATCAAAGGGTAATTATCTGGGCAAGTTAATGATGAAGTCCTAAGTAGTGATGAGAAGATGAAGGCTGAGGTACTGGGAAGCGTGGGATTTAAAATTGAGTTTGTCACTCTACTTCTCTGAGTTTTATGAGATGCTGTTAACGATATCCTGCCTTCACCAAACCTCCCGAGTCTCATGTCTGCTCACACACACAGTAAGTCCCACCCTCCTCCCACCTCTGCTGTTGCTCAGAATCTTATCTACACATGCAGTTGGCGAAAGAGAAGAGCATGGCCCCCTTTCTTGCCAGTGAACCGCCCCAAGTGCAAACACAGAAACCCACAGTGAAGTACCACTAAATGCATCACCTTGTATCTCCAGAGAAAATAGCAAGAAAGAAGATGCAGACTTTATAAATCCAATGGATTAGAAATAGTCTAAGAAAGCAAAGAAGGAAATAACATGGCAGTAATTTTGTTTTAAAATCTCTAAGCTTCCCTCAGAAAAAAAAAAAAAACTAAACTAAATAGCTTATGTAAAGGAATAATGATGAATGTAGGAAGGTAAATTGCTCAAATGGTCTTTCCTTTTATGTCATTTAGAAGAGACAAGAGTGTAAACTGATACAAACATTTTGGAAAACTTACTGGCAGTGCTTATGAAAGTTAAACATAAGTGAGACGCAGCAATTTTTCTCCTGGTAACATACCGAATAGAAATGAGTGCTTAGTTCTCCCCAGAGGCACATGCAAGAGTGCCTCCCCCAGGTTTATCCATAGCAGCCCCAAATTGTAAATAACCCAAACATCCACCAACAGTAGAATAACTCAACAAGCTGGGGTCTAGCCATAAAATAGAATATTAAAAGTAACAGAATACTGTTACATACAACAACATGGATGAATGTCATAGACATGATGTTAAGTAGAAAAAGATAATCAGAGCACAACTGTATGATTACATTTATATCAAATTCAGAATTTCTAAACTAATCTATTGTGATTAGAAGTCAGTTCAGTGGTCATCCCGGGGTGAGAGTACCGACTGGTGGGAAACATGGGGAGCCTTGTGGGAAGCTTGAAACGTTCTGTATCTATATCTATATCTTGACCGTTGATTGCACAGAAGTATACATACATATGTTAAAATCCCTTAGGCTATCCACATGAGATTTGTGTCCTTTACGGGAAAGTATATCTCAACTGGAAAGAAAAAATTCATGGGGGTGAACTCTATGGGAAATTACTACTGAAATTAAAAACACTTTAAGCCATTTTTTATATTTGAAGAAAGTTTCCCTGTGAGAATTCTTAAACTAATTATATAAGCATTTCTGAAAACCCAAACACCCAAATGAATACAGTCACTTAAAGTAGTCACCTTGGAGGGTACTGTTCAAAATGCCCTGACATTGTTCTCTAATTGTTAGAGCTCCTTTCTAGAAACTGTCTTCCTGAACTTTGGGATATTATTTTGAATATGCATAAGGGGTCAGATATTTGTCCTTTGAAAGTGCCCTAGGTTTTTACTATATATAAATAATTTGAAACCCCTTTGGGCTGGACAGAGGATTTGCAATATGACTAAAAACAGTTTTGTTGTTGTTCAATAATCAGGCACGGTTGACTAAAAAATCTGAGTAATTAACGCTGTCTGGCTCCAAAAATATTTCTAGCGTTGATTCCAAAAGAGTTTCCCAGAATGTGTAGACCTTTGTTAGCATCAGAGATAAAAAGGTTTATGACTCACCAAAGCCCAACATGTTTGCAGTCAAAAAGAACTTGGCTCTTAGAACCCAAACAACTCCAAATCCAGAAAACTAAGTAATTTCGTATTTATTTCAGCAATTCCAACAGGAATTTATCATTGCATACCCTTATTCTCAGGAGGTATCACCACCTTAATTTATGATAGTGGAAGGAAATAACCCCAGGGAGCTTCATCTCTAGTCCAAAGAAGGTCTCATTTCTCTTTGAAGAGACAAATGCCTCCACTTTGCCAGGGGGTTTTCAGGGTGGGGGGGTTATAGCAGCAACATAGAAGTCACTTTCGCTCTAATTTTCAAATCATCTATTTTATTCAACCAACTAAATACATACTCTTTACTCTTACATCTTTCACGATTATCTAGCCATTCTCACTCTTCTATTTGAAAAAGCACTGGACGGAGCCAGCAGACAAGGCTTCCCATATACTACCTCCCTGCAGGGCGATATTGAAAGATGTCTGATATTTCTCAGTCTCAATTTCCTTGTTTGTGAAATGATGATGATATAATGCTACCTTGCCAGATGGTTGGGAAGTATTTAAAGAGCATTCTTGGTGAAAGATCAGGGGAGAGTCCCTTCTCCTTTCTAGACCCTGCCTTAATTAATCTGCTCATTTATAAGCATTGAGGGAACACTTAAGAGCTCCAAGATGAGCCAAAAAGGATTTTCGACAAGTTCTTTTAGTTTCTGCTCTAGATAATATTAGGTATTACTCACGTATTTCGCATATTGGATTTTCAGCCATCTTTCTGTTGGGAGGCTTCTTTCTCTGGATTATATCAAGAAAGTTAAATCCATAAAAAGGCCAGCAGAGATGAGATAGGTACCTTCTGATCTCATCTCTCTAGGAACTGGACAACCCACCTCTCTTCTTTTATATGTGAATGATGGATAGTGATATCAAATCCCACCTCATTTCTTAAATGGGGCCCTGAAATGAGAATGTCCTCTCTTTTCTAACAGAAGTATGACAAAATACTAGCAGGTAACAGCTCTCATGACAGAGCAAGATATAAATATTTTGATGAATATCTCATGATTTCATTCCCTCTCCTTTATGTAACTTATATAAAGCATTTCTATTGAAGAATAGATGGATAAAGTAGTCTTGAAGGTGGGTAATACATTTTTATTTTGGGCAATTTGGCTCAGCAACATTACAGCAAAGCTTTAATTGCCTAGGTGTAAGTATATTTAGGTTATCAACTCAGAGACCACCATTTATGAGTATTATTCTTATTTCTAATAGATATTTGTCTTGTTGTTGAGTTTACTTACTTTCCAAATCTATGATTGCTCCTTGCATTAGCTTCTTAAACAGTGTCACATAAGATTGTCCTATTTCATTTGTTCTAAATTAACAATCACCATGAACTGAAGTATGTTCTAATTCACCTCAGATTTTTAGAACCAAGGTTGACACTTCTGGCCACCATAAACATCAAACCAAAATACAATGTACATTCCTGAGCTATGCCATCTTCCTTCCTAGGAGAGCACAATAAATTTAGGCTTCCTAGCTTTATAGGTGCTAATAGGCACTGAGAGAACATTAGTTGGTTTAATTAAAATGGCACTCATGTAATTACTAAACCTGATGCTAAAACTGCACACTCTTACGTTCAAAAAAGTGGTTTGATATGACAGCCAGTATCCTTTAAAGCAATGCCAGCTTTTTGTTTCTTTTTTGATTTTTGGTTCTGGTTTTGTCTTTAGCAACAAATGCAATAAATAGAATTCTAGGTCTACCAGATTAAACCAGTAAAGCAAACCAACTGGAGCCATTGGTATACACACAGGGAGGTGCCGACAAGTTAAGGAGGACAAATATAACAGAATTGATAAAAAGAAAGTAAGTGAATTGGCACTTTTAAAGGTAGCAACACTGCAATGTGGCTTTTCTAGCAGAACTTACTCCTTGGCAAAATTGGGACCTTATTTAAAAGATGATCCCATAAATCCAAAGGCATATTTTTAATCTTGCATATTCATTCCCTACCCATTACTAATTCTCCTTCCTGCATGAACCTGCAAATTGAAAGCCATGACTCAAGTTGAACAACTTTTCCACTGTTTATTGTTAAGATTCATCATTGCTATGGTTTTCTGTATCCGTTGCTCATCTTCACTTCCCTGAGCAGGGAGTGCTTGTTGGATGGTCCAGTTGCCTACTCAGTGGATGTCGAGAAGGAATGCAATGTGGTGTTAGGCCAAAGACCTCCTCATGAGTTCCTTCAATTCTTTCACACTGGGGTGGAACTGATTCTTTCCACAGGAAGTAGACAAGGTTGCCAAGGTTTATTCCAGCTGGATGCCTTCAGGACAATTGGGGTATGCTTTAATGACTAAAGAGCCATTTAGATTTATACAGAACCTTGAGAAGAAACTTAGCTATCTTTTTACTTCACATGCTTCATATTTCTTGGCCCCCAAAGGGCTCAAAATATTGAGCCTTTCTTTCTCTGTTCAATAATCTAAATGACACAGATCTGAAATGTAAAAAAGCAATTTCTTTGAGTTCTTCACTACTCAAAATTCCAGTGAATAGTACCGAATACACCATTAGTAAAAAACATTTGGTATAAAATTAGATATTGCTGAACGTGCTCTTTTACCCTCTTTACACACTATTTATCTAATGCTGATATAGGATGTATATAGACAAATTATAATTAGCATTTGTTCCAATTCACTGATTACTTCTGTAGTTAATCAAACAGTTGATCTCTTCCAAAATGACCTGTATTCCCATACAATCTAGTCTCTACTACAAATAATGCCCAAGAATATTATTTGTTCTATAAAAACATACATTGGAAGTCCATGGTTGGTTTCCATGTGCAGCCCTCTCCACAAAGGACTGAAATATAGATTCAATCTCCTCCAGACTTCTGCTAAAGAGGTTAAGAAATGCTATAAGTTGACTTGCTTTCCACCACAGAGAAATCTTTTGCATTTTAGGTTCCAAATAGTGCAGAAGGGTAAAAGGGTGATTCTAGAGAAGTTATTTTGTAACTTCAGCATGGGGAATTAATAGCTTTTACTAGAAGTAATGAGTTTAGGGGAACCCAATTAGGAAAAGATTGACTGAAGGCTTTAGGTATTTCTCTGAGTTCTAGTTCAACTAAGTCCCAAGAGATATCTGATAAGTATGCCCAAATGGATGCTATTCTACAAATCCAGCTCAGCTGGACCATTAAAGACCTTTCAAAAGCCCCATGCCATGCCTCCCTGTTAAGGGCAGTGTCTTGGAGAAGAGTCTCTTGATTTGGGTGATAGGGCCAGGAGAGTGTGAAGCAAACACAATGACTAGTATAGAATCTAGAGCTATTTAGCTGATTGGGATGAACACAAATTCTGAATCCTTTGTAGTAATCTGATAAAAGTTCCACCCAATAATATCTGTTTCTCATTTGGAAGTAGCTACTAAAACAAGCATTCTCAGGAAGACTCTCTGAATTAATGACACATGTCCTTTCAGACTTACATTCAACTGAAGACGGAGCTTCAAACACTCCTGTCTCTGAATTGCCTTTAATCAATATGCGTTTAATACTCTGAGTAATAGTGATATGTTAATCAAGTCCAAGACACCTGCTTAAATCCCATCACAATGAGATAACATATGCAAAGACTAGCCCAGAACTAGGAAGTGTTAGCTCTTTTCTTTTCCCCTAGCAAGCACATAGGGATGATGTAAGTATTTCTGTCAAAATGAGCTTTTATATGCAAAACACCTCACCACAGAATTTTAAGATAGTATTATCCTACTTTGGTGGGGGAGGTCATACTGAACTAAAAGAATATAAGTAATTGTTTAGGGAATTTACTTGGGCTCTTTCATGCAATTACTAGTCAATTTCATCAATATTATTTAAGTAAAAATTCATTAAGATTATAGTCCATACTAATAATGTGATATATGTACAAAACTTATGTATAGGATTTTTCATTAGTATTTTATGTATTTATAACTTTATAATTAGGAACACTAGTTGTATAAAAACAGGGAACTGGTTAAAGAAAATTATGGTGCTATTTCATAATTTAAAACCATGCTGTAGGGGCACCTGGGTGGCTCAGTCAGTTGGGTGTCCACCTCTTGATTTAGGCTCAGGTCATGATCTCAGGGTTGTGGAATCAGGCTCTGCGCTCAGTGGGGACTCTGCTTGAGATATTTTCTCTCTCTCTCTCTCTCTCCCCTCTGCCCCTCTCCACTGCTCTCTCTCTCTCTCTGTCTGTCCAAAATAAATAAATAAATCTTAAAAACAAAACAAAAACCAAAACCATGATGGAAAAAATATTTAACAACCTAGGAAAATAGTCATGATTTATTTGAGGGTAAGAAAAAGAGGTTACAAAATAGTAGGTAGAGAGTATATGTTAAACACACACATGCACATATATATTTACAGAGAGATAAGGAATTTTTTCAAAGACATACAAAATAATAGTGTAGAAATTCTGGGCTTTTAAAAAATTCATATCTGTACTTTAATGTATTGTGTGTATGTTTCCCTCAATGAATGTACATCATCTTATATAACAGGAAAAATACAATTATTACAAAAGAAAAGAATAGACACAGTTAAATCAATTAGCTAAACTGGCCATTAGAGACTGTGGAAGCAAAACACCTGGTGGACTGAGTTTTCCAGTTTTCCACCAGTTGTTTGGATTATGGAGGCATAGCCTCATTTGCCAGTCTAAAAACAGACTTCCAGAAAGTCAGACTTCCACAAAGAAGAAGTAGATAGCAAGAGCAGAGGTTGTCATGACCCTCCAGCCCAGGATGAGTTTGTAGCTCAATGTATCAGTTAATTCCCAGTGGGTATTTGTGGGGGAGGTGGCCTGGTGGTCTAGAGAGTGGTGAGTGGTCTCAAGCAGATGTCCAAGAAATCCAAATGTTAAGGGAGATCACTGATTGTAAAAATACAGCCGTATTTCATATCATTCTAATAGGGGAAATGCAATAAAGCAACAGTCAAAAACAAACGTCTACAGAAAAATAGTCATCTGCGGGCACGTGGGTGTCTCAGTTGGTTAAGCAACCAACTCTTGGTTTTGGCTCGGGTCATGATCTCAGGGTCATGAGATCAAGCCCTGCATCGGGCTCCCAGCTCAGCTGGGAGTCTGCTTCTCTCCCTCTACCCCTCCCCCAGCTCATATGCACTCGCTCTCTCTAAAAATAAATAAATCTTTAAAAAAAAAACAAAAAAGAAAAAGAAAAATAGTCATCTGAAGAGTAAGCTCAGATCATTTTTGCATATCAAAGAAGATCCAGACTCTGAGCCATACACTAAGCATTTAAGAAGTTTCCTCTTACTTAAACTAAAATAAAAATCAAACTTTTCTAAGACATTAGCCTTAATCAGAAAATAAATGTTTCTTAGGCTTTTAACACATATTTACTTACCACCACTAAATCATGGCTAATTCATTTATTTTGGGTGGATTGTTTTTGTACTATCTTTACTTTTGAGGAAGAAAGTGAACATATAGGCATCCTAGCAAGTGCTTATCTCTCTGTTATTTTTTTTTTCATTTTCACTGCCTTATTTTAACTTGAAACAGCCTTTGAATATACATTTTCTAGGAGCAGTCATAACATTGTCTACATCATCCCTGTGTGCTTGCTAGGAGAAAAGGAAGGGGACCAACACTTCCTAGTCCTGGGCTAGATTTTGCATATATTATCTCATTATGGTGGGATTTAAACAGGTGTCTTGGACTTGATTAACATATCACTAATACTCAGCGTATTAAATGCATATTGATTAGAGACAATTCAGAGTCAGAAATAGCTGAAGCTCTGTCTTCTATTAGATGTAAATCTGAAGGGAAATATGTCATTAATTCAGAGAGTCTTCCTGAGAATTTTTGTTTTAGAAGCTGACTACTTCTAAGCAGAATTATAGACATCGGGTGGACCTTTTATCAGATTACTACAAAAGAATTAGAATTTGTGTTCATCCCAATCAACTAAAATACCTTTGGATTCTACCCTTGGCAGTCTATACTTTCTAGAAATGTAAACGTTCAAAGTAAATGAAAAATTCTAGAGAGACCTTTCTTGAAATGCCACACCTTAATAAAATATCGCCATATATTTGTTCATTGTATTTACTTGTTATTGTGTTGTCTTAAAAAAAATAAAGTACATGGCCCGATCTGTAAGTATCAATAGAATGTAAGCCCCTGCCTCTCCATCATTGCTTGCTTCTTCTGCAGGCATACTTGGGTAGAGACATGGAGAAAAATCATGGGTAGGCACAGATAAAATCGAAGCATATGGATTGAGGTCTGGCCCTGAGTGCTTGGGATAGAACCAGGCTTTTAAAGCAGGGTATTATGTATGACTGAAGGTGTTATGTATGGCTTTCTGATCAAAATTATGCTATTCCATTATCTAAGGAGGCAGCAAATTATAGATTAAAAACATAAAAAGGATTTTTTAAACTAGGCTTCAGACCTATCTCTGCTAGCTTAGTGTCAGCTATCCCTCAGGAAGTCATGTATGTCCAAGGTGTATGGAATGGGATAATAATGTTCTTCTTTTTTTTTTTTTTTTTTTAAAGATTTTATTTATTTATCTGACAGAGAGAGACACAGGGAGAGAACACAAGCAGGGGGAGTGGGAGAGGGAGAAGCAGGCTTTCCACTGAGCAGGGAGCCCGATGCGGGGCTCGATCCCAGGACCCTGGGATCATGACCTGAGCTGAAGGCAGACGCTTAACGACTGAGCCACCCAGGCGCCCCAATAATGTTCTTCTTGCTATACTATAACATGTATGACATTTAGCCACATACCCTGCCCCCCTGTGTCACCCTACCCCCAACATTCTTGATTTCCCTTCTTGAAGTACACTTTTCCTTTAATCCATAGTATTTGCCAACCTATGTTATAGTATATAAAATACTATTTATTATGCCTTTAAAGTCTTCTACTACTAGAGTATAAGTCTCATGGAAGAGAGTGCTATTCTCTATTTCGTTCATTAATCTACCATCAGCACCTAGAACACTGCTTACCTTATAATAGATGCCCCTTACACTGTTTTTAAGTGCATGAATGCTTTATGTGTGTACCACATGCTCAAATCATGCTTGTACATGTAAATCATTATTTTTGAATTAGAGAATTAACTACTGAAACTAATTATGTGGAACACCTCGGTGGCTCAGTCGGGTAAGCATCTGCCTTTGGCTCAGGTCATGATCCCGGGTCCTGGGATTCAGCCCCATGTCAAGCTCCTTGCTTAGTGAGGAGTCTGTTTCTTCCTCTCCCTGTGCCCTTCCTCCCCCACCTGTGTGTGCACGCTCATGCACTCTCTCTCCCTCTTTCAAATAAATAAAATCTTAAAAAAAATAAAATAAAACTAATTATGTAATGTGACTTCCTTCTTTAAGCCTGTCAATACATACTCAGGAAAGATTTGTATGATTCTCTTCCAAAAATTCTGGGGATCCTAATTCTGGTTCTGTACAATTTTTGTTCTTCCTGAGCAGGCATTGAGCATTGAGGATCAAAGCAAACTTCCTTCTTTAAATTGTGGTACATTCTTTTTTTTTTTTTCTACACCAGTGTCTCCCTGGGACAGGGTCCTTATAATAAAGTTAAGGAAGTGTTTCCTTTCTTTTGGCAATCAGGAGAGTACTTTTTAAGTGTAGTGGGACAATTTGCATTAACCGAGGTATCTGAGATGTTAATTTTGTTTTGCTTTGATTGTTGTCAAAGAAACAAAACAAATGGGATCTATTTATGTTTTCTTCTCTTTTTCTCCTTCTTCCAATTTTTAAGAAGGAAGCCTGGCCCTCTGCCCCTCCTTTTTCCAGTTGCTGTCTCAGAAAGCAAGACCTTCTGGTAAACAAACTTTGCCCTATATGTTGTGAAAGACTAAGCTTATTGTGAAGCTTATGCCAGGTGTTGCAGGAGTGGGAGGAGAGGGTTCCCATTGGGTTGAGGAAAGATGGGGGAGGGGAGAAGTGCAGATTGTCTAGGGTTATCTTGGCTCTAACTTGGAGTTGGATGGGAAGCTATCTATCAGAGGGTTTTGAGCATAAGAGTGACATATTGTGACTTTCATTTTAACAGGATCACTTTGCTGCTTTACTGAGAATAATCTGAAGGAGACAAAGGATATAGCAGAAGAGGGGTCAGGAACTACTCAGCAGTCTTGGCAAGAGATAGTAACTCAAACCAAAGTAGGGGTGTGAGGTTGGCAAGAAGTGGTCAACTTTTGGGAGAGCAGGCATTTGCGTGCTACTTTTTAACAAGAATTGGGGATGGGAGTGTCTTGACCCATTTAAACCCTCTCTAGCCTGTACCCCTCAACATGTGTTCCTGGGGCTGATGTGATTTGAGTGTAGTCAGCAGATGTGAACACAGCAAAGCTAGTTGGCCCACACAGGCATTGAATTCATGACCCTGATCTCATTAGCTTCCGCCCTAATCAACCTAGCTAAATATGGGCCAAGGAACTACAGAAATCCATGCCCCACCTTTCACTGAGTGCTACACAGTCTAAGCACTGTCTGTCAACCTCACATTAAATCCTTGAAGTTTTTTTTGCCTTTGTTGTTGGAACAGTAGTAAATGCCTATAAAATGGATTTAGGAAATAAAGCAAAGTTTACACAGAGGTCTGCCAGTAAAACAGGAAACCCTGTCCATCCTGCACACATGTAGCCATTCTGAAAAAGTCAATATTTTTATAGGTCCATTTTGATAGTATTTTTATTGAAAATAATTTAAGAATTTCTGAATTTGCTCACTTTTCCACAAAGGATCAATTCGCCTTCTGGGCACACAATTGTATGTTCTCATAGGCTTACAAGAGGTAAAGAAACACCCTATATTCCCGCTCAAAGGGTAATAAGAGATAGAGATAACCCCCTCTTGAATAATAATTTGTAAACCCTCCTTCACCCAAGGCACAATGTTCCTTCACAGGAGAATAGTCATGTGGGAAACATGCCAATTATAAGGCAATTGGTTTGTTTTTCTAGCAGATTTGCTTTATTAGGAGTCCCCTAATGTGTTACACGTTCTCTTACAAAGTGTGACAATTTATGGTGCATTCTGGGGATTTCAGAAAAGGGAAAGATCTTGCAAATTATTATCTGTGACAGAATTATAATTTTACAAATGATTAATCTCAATCATCCGTCTCTTTTTCCTCTTGGGTTAAGCAGGAAAATTATATCCTGCAAAATTAGCTGTCAAATGTGAGCCTGTGGTTTTTGGAGTATTCGTACATCAGGAAAATGAAAAGAAGATCTTTATTAATGAGCTGGATTAAATAAATAAAAAGGTTATTGTAGGAGACATGCTGCTCTGTTGCTACAATATGTCTCATGATTTCCCAGTAGTCAGATAATATTTACCAAATTGAATCAAGATTTGATATGACTATTACTTGTTTCCAGAGATATCCTATCATCTAAGTATGATATTTTTAACCTATGCCTTCCTTTTGGACTGGGTATAAATGATAATGCATGTTATTGTCCTTTATTATTCAATTACAATGATTGTAGGTAAATATTTTGATGACAGAAGCGTATGGGAAGTATCTCAGAGTGGGAAACATTTTCTATACATCACCAGAGTAGGCTGCTGAAGTCAGAGAGCAGCAGTTTAAGGAAGAAGATTTAGAAAAAATTAAAAATCGAGGACTATATGAGCAAACCGAGAAATCTTGAAATCAGCTATTTCACTAGATAACACTTTGCAACTTGAACAAAATGAACATTAGGTTGCCATCATTCTTGCCACGTTAGGTTGCCATCATTCTTGCGACATATATCACCTATTACTTTGACATGTAATTATGTATGCATATGTGTTATCCTCTCCCAAGCTAGGCTGCAAGTTTGATTACTGGAATATAGTAGACACTCAATGAATTAAAAAGGAAAGGAAGAAAACAGAAGGGAATACTGAATAGAAATAGAAATAACAATGGTGCATAAGTTGGAGCTCTATTGACACCTAGTCATGTGAGGAACACCAAAACAATTCACATCATGATACATCTTTTAAGTTGGAAGAAAGAGTCAGGGACTGTAAGTTTTCCAAGCACACAAAATTAAAAAAAAAAAAAAAAAAAAAAAAAAAAAAAAAAAGCTTTCGTAAAGGTTAATGATGCTCAAGGCTGTCTTCAAACACAAAGATGTAGTTACTGTGGTCTTCTCGCCTCCATCTGGACGTAGGCATTACCCATGATGTCATAAAAAAGTGGCTATCTGGTAAAGGGCTAGTATCCAAAATCTATAAAGAACTTATCAAACTCAACATCCAAAGAACAAATGATCCAATCAAGAAATGGGTAGAAGACATGAACAAACATTTCTCCAAAGAAGACATACAAATGATCAACAGACACATGAAAAAATGCTCAACATCACTCAGCATCAGGGAAATACAAATCAAAACCATGATGAGATATCACCTCATGCTGGTCAGAAGGGCTAAAACTAACAAGTCAGGAAATGACAGATATTGGCGAGGATGTGGAAAAAGGGGAACCCTCTTATACTGTTGGTGGGAATGCAAGCTGGTGCAGCCACTCTGGAAAGCAGTATGGAGGCTCCTCAAAAAGTTGAAAATAGGGGTGTCTCCATGGCTCAGTGGTTAAGCATCTGCCTTAGGCCCAGATCATGATCCAAGGACCCTAAGATCGAGCCCAGCATCAGGTTCCCTGCTCAGCAGGAAGTCTGCTTTTTCCCTCTCTTTCTCTGCCCTTCCCTCACTTGTTCTCTCTCTCTCTCAAATAAATAAATAAAATCTTAAAAAGTAAAGTTGAAAATAGAGCTACCCTACGACCCAGCAATTGCACTACTGGGTATTTACACCAAAGATACAAATGTAGTGACCCGAAGGGGCACCTGCACCCCAATGTTTATAGCAACAATGTCCACAATAGCCGAACTATGGAAAGAGTCCAGATGTCCATTGACAGACGAATGGATAAAGAGGATGTGGTATATATATATATATATATATATATATATATACACAATGGAATATTACTCAACCATCAAAAAAGTGAAATCTTGATATTTTCAATGATGTGGATGAAACTAGAGGGCATTATACTAAGCGAAGTAAGTCAGTCAGAGAAAGACAATTATCATACGATCTCACTCATATGTAGAATTTAAGAAACAAAATAGAGGATCATAGGGGAAGGGAAGGAAAATAAAACAAGACAAAATCAGAGAGGGAGACAAACCATAAGAGACTCATAATTATAGGAAACAAACCGAGGGTTGCTGGAGGGGGGTGGAGGAATGGGGTAACTGGGTGCTGGACATCAAGGGTGATGTAATGAGCACTGGGTATCATATAAGATTGATGAATCACTGAACTCTACCTCTGATACATTATATGTTAATTAATTGAATCCATACTTAAAAATTAAATAAATAAATAAATAAATAAGTGGGTAGCTGGACTTCACTTTTGATCTGCCCATTTTAAACTCATCAGAATTTCCAGACCTCAGTGTATTTTATTTTATTTTATTTTTTTTAAAGATTTTATTTATTTATCTGACAGAGAGATACACAGCAAGAGAGGGAACACAAGCAGGGGGAGCGGGAGAGGGAGAAGCAGGCCTCCCGCTGAGCGGGGAGCCCGATGCGGGGCTCGATCCCAGGACCTGGGATCATGACCTGAGCTGAAGGCAGATGCTCAATGACTGGGCGACCCGGCGCCCCTGGACCTCAGTGTATTTTAAAGTCTATTTTAAGGTTGCCAGAGCTGAGGACCCCTGGTAAGGATGGTCGCAGCCATTGTTTCTGGAGAGGTACAGGAAGCCTCTTGACTGGTTCCCTTTGCTCTTTATCGCTTGTGTTTTAGTCAGGATCTGCAGTATGAGGAACAGAAGGTCTCACACAAGTTACCTTCATAAAAAAAGAGAGTTGATAATAAAGACACACATATGCTGGAACTGGAAAACTCACAAGCTGAGCCAACCTTATATCTCCAAGTTCCTTCATTATCCTGAGCCACATTTTCCCATCTCTCTCTCTCACCAGATTGCTCTCAAAAAAATCCCGCATCTCGTGGTATGTCTGCTTTTCTTTCCATTCTCTATAGAAATGCTTCCTCATTCTTGATGTAAGAGCCTCTACTTCCTCTTAATTTCTGCTCTTCCTGACCTCAATTTCTACCTGATCGGGGAGAACTGCCCAGACTCTTGCTGTAATGACCTATCATTCTCAGCTCCTGCTGCTGTAGCTTCGCTCCTGAGAGAGAATCTGATTGGCTCCACTCATCTTTTCACAAAGGCTACATCTTAGTTCGCTGGCTGAACCCCTTAGGGTCAGGTGCCCCTGTTAATGCAGTCATCTGGGACTGGAGGTTGGCAATCACATTGGCCAGAGAACGTGTGCCTCAGAGCAGTCTCTTAGTGAGGCTGTGCATAGGGCAGATATCTGGTATCTTGGAGAGCACATCTCAACATCTGCTGTGTCTTTGAGTTATTTGTATTATTTACACACATGTCTCATCTTCTAATTTTTGATGTCCTGAGGAGCTGATGCATTGTAATGTGACCAGTAGTATATAGCAACATACTTGGGATACTTTGTCCAATGCTTGCTTGCTGCATTGATATGTATAATTATATTCCTCTCCCTCCTTCTATCCTTCCTTTTCCCCCTTCCCTCTCTCCCTTCATCCCTCCCTCCCTCCATTCCTTCCTTCTTTCATTTCTTGCACAACATATAAAGATCTACTATGTCGGAGACTATGGTAGACACCATAATAGCAAAATAAAAAAGACATATTTTGTACCATCAAGAAGATCCCATGCTAATGGGGAAAAGATATCCAGAGTAAGATGTTATGTTAAAAACAGCATGTGTTTGCTCTCCTGAGATTTTTATTTCTCCTATTTCATACAGCTTACTAATTCCTTATTACTTCATTGCTTTGGGGATTTTTCCAGGGCAGAACACAGAAGAAGCAGAAGTCAGTGTTTTTCCTTGCCTTTTGTAAATATCTAAACTCATAGAAGGGATGTTGTATATATCCCAGAGGGGGAATTAAGAGAGGGGGTTCCTCTGAGAAAACAAGAGAAAAGAGGAAGAGAGTCTCCTCCAGCTGGGAAGAAGTGTGTGCACGCGGGTAGAGGCTCCAAGGAGGGGTAGAGCTTGTCCCTTCTCTGGCAGCCTGCCAGGGAGATGGTGATCCCAGAGTGAATGGTTCGATGCTGCAGTCATGGGAGGCTCCCAGCTTCCCCACAGCATGGGAATAACAGAGCTCTTCTCCCTGCAGCAGTCTGTTGGCCTGAGACATGGACAAGGCAAGACTAACCAGTGCCCAGAGCACCTCTTTTACATCTCCCGAGGGATGGCGGACAGTGGGACCTCTGCACAATAATGGACAAGGAGGATTTTCCACTGAGGAGTGAGATAGAACTTTACATGGGCTAGGTGAGAGGGGCTCAGGTAAATTTAAAAGAAAGAAAAAAACCTGTTTCTCATAAAATTAAGTTTGTGAAACCCATTATATATGCAAACATATGGCTATGATACAGTAAACTAATTTCTAATGGCAATAATTATGACATACTCTAGGACCATAGAAGGAGGGGTGATAGAATCTAATTTAGGGAAATTTTTGTTTCTCTCTTTTTTTTTTAAGATTTATCCGTTTATTTTAGAGAGAGAGAGAGAGTGCCCGCACACAAGAGAGGAGGCAGAGGGAGAGGGAGAGAGAGAGAATCCTCAAGCAGACTCCCAGCTGAGCATGGAGCCCGAAGCAGGGCTCGATCCCATGATCCGTGAGATCAGTACATAAGCTGAAACCAAGAGTCAGACACTCAACCGACTGAGCCACTCAGGTGCCTCAAGGGAAATTTTTGTTTCTAATGGACATTCGCATGAACTTATGCTGTGTGACTCTAAATTTAGGGATAAAACTAAAACCACAGACAAGAAAAAATAAACTACAGGCCTACATATCATGAGGTGACACCATGATGCCTCATCATTATCAAATCATGTCAGCCAGAAGTCAGCTGCCCTTTGTCGGCCAGCTAAGTTTTCACCCAGAAGGCAGTGCTCAGTTCCTCACTATTTCCCCAAGTATTTTGTTGTTCTGCTAATTTATTTAACCTCTTGAAATCTCACTTAGCTTCCTCTTTTGAAAAATGAGGGACCTGTTCAGAGAAATTTGGGGGCAGATTGAATCTGTATATAGAAAATTACTGGGGCACCTGGGTGGCTCTTTCGCTTAAGTGTCCGGTTTTTGGTTTTGGCTCAGGTCATGATCTCGCACAAATGCAGGTCCATGGGATTGAACCTGCGTTTGGGCTCTGTGCTCGGTGCAGAGTCTGCTTCAGATTCTCTCTCCCTCTCCCTCACTCTCTCTCTCTCTCTCTTTCAAATAAATAAGTAGAATCTTTAAAAAAAAAAGATTACTTATAAAGCACTTTATAAAAATTGCATAAATAGTTTTATCAATATAAACAATTTAAAGTTTATCAGCATTCCCTCCAACAAAGTATCTCAGTTCTGTTTTAAAATCTCAAATCAGGAAAAGATTATCTTATTGCACCAAAAAGCATTCTTTGCTTCAGTGTTATCTCATTCACACATATATTTATCAATAAATATAGGGAGCCAGTTTCTGTGTTAGATATTTTGTATACAATGATGAATACTAGACAAGATTCTTGACCCAAAGAGATTATGGTCTAATAATCTAACAAAATTGTGAGAAATGCCACCAAGGTTAAAAAGAGAGTGCTTTAAGAAAGAATCAGAATGGTCAGTGACCTATTTAAAAGTGAGCCCAGGAAACACTTTATGAGAAAGGAGGGAAAAGTGAAGGTTGAGTTGTGTTATGAATGATGAATAGGGACCAGGTAATGAGAGAGAGAACAAGAGAGCACTACCCAAGTAGAGCCATAGTATGGGTAAAATTGAGGCAAGAATGTTTTTGATGCCCTAAAATAACACAGAAATAGTGTACACATTGTTCTTAAGTGCCTCTCTTGTTGAGTCATTTTTATAAGCATTAACATTTTAAGAATCTTCCCAGTGGTATTGAAAACATGGCTGCAGTATAGGGAATATAGTCAATGATATTGTAATACTATTATTATGGTGAGCACTGAGTAATGTATGGAATTGTCCAATCACTATGTGATACACCCGAAACTAATATAACATTGCAGGTCAATTATACTTCAATAATAAATAAATAAAATCATGGCTGCATTAAGACTTTCAAAAATAGCAAGGGACAAGTGAGATAAAGAGGGGAGGTACGTATTCTATGCGGATTAATTCTCAAATTTTGTGTATCCAGTACGTATGAAACTTAATGTTACGTTATGGTTTGCATTATGGAAATTAGGCTGATTTTGGTAACTGGCTTTCATCTCCCCCTGGTAGTATTTAATGTAATTTTTACAGTCAATAAACATCCAACTGTCTACATGTCTTCCCTTTTCTTGCTCATAAAAATCAAAGCATCGATATTGTTTACAAGATTTGCTTTCCACATTTGATTACCTCCTTATATTTAATGGTTCACATGTAGAACTGTAAGGTATAGTTTAGTGTCTTCGTTGTCCCAAAGACCAAAATTTCATTGATTCTCACTACATTACAATGAGTGAAAGTAAAATCAAAATTTACATTATGTTCTGTCTGTGTTCATATTTCTGATCCATTTAGACATGTCATCTCCAAAGCAATATAGTCTGAAACACAAACTTGTAATCAGTTGACACAAAACCTCTTCCCAAAGTGATTAGATGCAGCCAAGCAGAATCAACTCTCCACTGCATAAATTATCACACTTTTTATTACCTTCATTAACGTATCTAACCATCACCATGAAATGCCGCTCCCCCACTGATCTCTACCTGTTTGTGCCGCCTTCTGGCGTGCCCTGAGTTTCTTTTATAGAATTTTGCTCAAAATTTCTTTCCATTCACCTTCAATTACTGGAATTATTGAAACCATGCTACAAAAGACATCCTTAGAGTTTGTTGTAAGTGTTGTGCGAGTTAACACTATTTGCCTAATGGCCAAATTGAAGCAATTTGAACAAAATAACATAGCCCATACTGATACAAATAAATCATTGAATAAAGAAATACGTAAGGGGGGGAAAGGGACAAATCTTTCTTAGAAAAGAATTTCAAAGATAATTTCAAAAAACGAAATAAAACATAAGCCTCAGGAGGTGGGGAGTTTAATCCTCCTCCCCTGAAGTTTGGACTGGACTTTGGAACTGGCTTCCTAGTCCTGAAAGGACAAAATAGTAACATTATGGTAGAGAAACCGAAAGACACTACCTTAAGGAAGCCATCTGTGTTAACGTCACCAGCTCTGAATCATACTGATACCACGTACCTCCCGTTAGGACATGATGACAAGGGCACTTCACCACTGTGGTCTTCTTCCCAAAGCCTATGACCCTGTTCTAATCATGAGAAAAACCTTGAGATAAAGCCAAAGTTAGGGACAGTCTACAAAATGAACGGTCTTCAAAAGACCAGTATTATTCAAACTGTCAAAGTCATGAAAAAGAAGGAAACACTGAGAAACTCGCAGACCAGAAGAGACTAAAGAGACATGACAACTGAATGTGAGGTGGGACCCTGGACAGAGTCCGGGAACAGAAAGAAGGGCATTCATGGTAAAACTGGGAAAATCTAAATAAAATCTGGAGCTTAGTTAATAGCAATGTATCGGTTTTGCTTTCTTAGTTTTGACAACCGTGCTACAATGATGTCAGGAAACTGGGTAAAGTATGTATGGAGACACTGAATAGCCTGGCAATTTTTTGGTAAATCTCAAATTATTCCAAAACCAAAAGGTTTTTATTTTTTTTTAATTTTTTAAAAAGATTTTATTTATTTATTTGACAGAGACACAGTGAAAGAGGAAACACAAGCAGGGGGAGTGGGAGAGGGAGAAGCAGGCTTCCCGCTGAGCAGAAAGCCTGATGGATGTGGGGCCCTATCCCAGGACCCTGGGATCATGACCTGAGCCGAAGGCAGACGCATAACCAACTGAGCCACACAGGCGCCCCAACCAAAAGGTTTTTAAAAGCAAATGAAAAAGTTAATGTTCTTTTACTTCTGACAATCAGATTCTTTATTAATGAAAGATTTTACAAGATATTAACAATAGCCAGCATGCCTTAACTACTTACATTGTGTCAGACACTGTGCTGAGTCTTTATATAATCCTGCCTAATGCCTACAATGTACATATGAAGTAAATACTATGATTATCCCTATTTTACAGATGAGACGGTACCCCAGGTCCCACAGCCTTTATTGGCTTTTCACAGCCCTTAGAATCACCAGAGAAAGAGACGAAATGATCTTCAGTAGTTCTGTAGTACTAGATATTGAGGCGCCATAGTATTTAATTCACTGAGAATTGGCAAACTTTTGTTAGGATACTCAGTGGTCAAGAACAATCTATTTTCTAAATTAATTTACTGCATGTGAGTGTGTATGTGCATGTATGCACATGCTGTAAGAATAAAAATGGATCATGCCTGTGAGTCTCCACCATCAGGCACTTGATTTCTAAGGGCAGGAACACTGGCTACTGTGTATTATCTCCAGTGAGTAGTTCTCCCCTGGTCCCCAGTCCTGGGGCTGTTCCCTGCACAGAGGGGGCTCATTGTGCGCTGGTGCCGGACTGTATGAATGGGTTGCTCCACCAAGGTTGGTCCAAATCAATCATTCCTGATGTTGAAAATTTACATTTGAAAAAGGCTGTTCCCAAGGACCATGGACACAACTATCAAAAGAGGGAAAACCAGTGAAATGTCTGATTGTGTGATGGGGGTTGTGGTGGTGGGGGGGTTTTTTGTTTGTTACATGAATCTAAATTGTCAATTTATGCATTTTCATCCTGAACGGATTCAATTAATTAATTATGTTCTCTTTGTATAAGAACCTCTAGAGAGGAAACAAAATAAAATTGGAAGCACAGGAAAGAGAAAGAGAGAGAGAACAAGGATAAAATAGATAAAACCATATTCACACCTCATATGCTCCGGCCCCAGGTTCCCCCCCAGCTCACCCCCTTTGTAAGCAGCTTCCACAGCCTCTGAGTGTGCCCAATGAGTGTTTTGCTGGATTCAATATAAGAATAACAAGACTCTTCAAATATGACCCTGCTGTTTGCCTCCCAGCCTGTAGTAGCTGTTTACATAACATATGGATAAATAGAAAACTCATCTGCTTATTTCCAGGAACCATATTAGAAAAAAAAAAAAAAAGTTAATGAAGGACACTGCAAAGGAGTATGGTGTGTTTAATAAAACACTTTCCCCAGGAATTGAAAGAAGCCTCTGCATGTGGCATGCAGCAGCTCATCACTAATTCAGAATCTCCCTTCTGCCTCAGACTTTTGTCTTTCTTCTTCCTGGTAGCCACACTTTCAAGCATGATGGCTTGCTTTGTAGTCGCTGTGCTCTGGAAGGGAGCTCAGAGGAAACGGAGCGAGAGAGTTCATTAGGGATATTTCATAGTCACTCAGATTCCAGAGTCTCTGTCTCATCTTCGCAGATCACACTGTTCATGGAGAGACTTTCTTTATTTTGTTACTTATCCTTGTACTGCCAGAAGTCTACAAAGACCTGGGCTCCTGCATGTTTCCACTCACATCAGGGGAATGTGAACACAATTCAAAGCATGCCCTGGCCTGGTGTGCATTCACTGATTGCAAATCAGCTTATTGTATTGTAAAAATTCTACATTTTCTTGAAAATGCAGCATTTGAAGATGAAAATCTTATTCTAACAGAAGCATATTACAAAAAGAAAAAATAATAAAAAAAAAAAGATGAGAGACAAAGCAGGAAGGGGAAAAGGAACAAAGAAAACAAAGATAAATGGACGCAGAGAATGATCAGGTAGGATTATGTTGTTTTGAAACCCAGACAGCTGACCTATGAAAGTCAAGTTTTGTGGAAGGTTTTAATTTACTTTTGCATAGTTATTTCTTTTCAGAAACCTCTCCTAAAAGCCAATCAGCATTGCTAATGTATTGGTCTCTCTCCAGCCCTGAGAAGTCAAACTGAGCCAATATTATTAGCTTTGCAAAATCCAAAGAGTCAAGACCATTCTCCCCCAAATGGGCCCTTTTCTCTCTCAGCTTTCTGGATGTGGATCCTTGATTACAGCACATTCTCCTAATTATAAGGACTACTTTGAACACATTGCTTTATTCCTAGAAAGCCAATGGCCATTAATGATATTGCTGAAATCCATGGTTCCAGGTGGCTATTTCCAGTTTTAACATGAGCTGTCTGTTCAAAGGGAACATGCTTAATATTATTTAATAGAAGCTATACATTTTTATGGATCCATAAAAGAATTCATCTCATTTCCTGCTGATGAATTGAAACTTCTGAAGCTCCAAAGAACGTCTGATATGAAAAATGGGCAGAATCCTCCTACTCAGAAATGTGTTCTCTCTGTCCAGATGCAGTATTTATTCCATGAATCTCTATTAAATCTAATTCTTACTAGGCCCAAGCTGATCTTTAGGTCAGGGCAGGTAGCCTCATGATGTAGAAAGCTAGCTACATACACTTTCCTTCATGAAAAAAAGAAAGACACTTTTGGGGCGCCTGGGTGGCTCAGTGGGTTAAGCGTCTGCCTTCAGCTCAGGTCATGATCCCAGGGTCCTGGGATTGAGTTCTGCATTGGGCTCCCTGCTCAGTGAGGTGTCTGCCTCTCCTTATCCCTCTGCCCCTCCCCCTGCCCCCACTTGTGCTCGCTCTCTCTCTCTCTCTCACTCACTCTCTCTCTCAAGTAAAGAAAGAAAATCTTAAAAAAAAAAAAAAAAGATACTTTCTAAATTTGAGCAATCCTCTTAGGCTTCTGTTTCTTTGAGTGGCTGCCCACTGTGCATTCACGTCTTTAGTTGGTTCAAAAATGCATGTGCGGAGATGACCTCGCACCCAGAAGTGGAAACATGTATGACTCTTCTCAGTATTTTAAAATCCCAAGAGCATTTATTCAAAGCAGCAGCACTGGGTTTCACTAAGGTTGAGAGATTTTCCTTTTTCCCAGGCCACTGAAGCCATAGGCAAGAATTTTTATATTGGGCCAGACTTGCCTGGATCGCATCAAATGGACAGGCCCTCCCCGGGGCTTGCCGTGTGGCCCTGCTGGTGCCGCTGTGTGCGAGGGGCTGGGGTAGCTGCTGTGGAAATGAACATGGCACCGCCCTTGGCCTCAAATCATTTAGACTCTAAATGGGAAGACACGCCATATGGGCATATAAGATAAAACAGTAACTTAAGAGCTAAGTGACAATAAATGAAAATAGAATATGTGTCACAAAACACCGTGGGAGGGGGGTTCATTACCAAATGCTTGCGTAAATAATGAGCGTGATGAGTTTGGGTGACTAGCATGAGCTCAAATTAAAGATTGCCCCTTGGAGACGGTGAGAGCAGTCCGCGCTCTAGAAGCAACGTTAACTATTTCCTACAGGAGCAAACCATGCCCTGGCCACTTGGGCACGCCAGTGGAACACATCGGTCATACACTTCCGCTGTAATATGCTGATCCATTTTCATTGCAACGCTGCTGTTTGTTCTGTAATTTTTTTTTCTTTTTACTCACTTGTACTTTGAAAGCCTGATCTTAGACTCTGAGCTTTAATATTCTGCATTTCCAATTCCGTTCGTTTTCTCTGCAGCCAAATGTGCTTACATTCTTGTTCACCCAGTATTAATAAAAAGGATGTTTGCACAGCAGGGAAGCGTATTCTCATTTATCTCTGACCAGAGTTGTGAAGAATGGAATGGCCTGATGGCCATTATCTTAACCCTATGTGACTGCAAACATTTTGAAGTGGTAGAGGAGACAATTGGAACACGAAACCCACATTAAAGTTTGCTTCTCTCAGCTGTAAACTGCAGATTAAATCCCCAGTCACATTTCTTACCCAGGCCTTCTTCCCTTTTTTTGGTAACAAATATAAGATTATTTTGTATTCAACAAAACAGAGTCACCTAACTTGAAAGACTGAAAAACTCATGAGTTCAGAGTTCTCAGTGGGAGTTATTTGGTATATCATTCTTTGAAATTCCTCCCACCTTATTAAAGAGAAACATTAAAGGTCATGACAGTGTTCTTCTCTTGTGATGTCCTAGCCATCCTGTGGAAGGAAGTCAAAGCCATGGAAAGCGCTTTCTATTATTTCAAGAGTGACAGGATTTTCATATTCAAATAGCTGCATACAAGATTTAAACATAAATGAAAGGGAAAGGATGGATGTATTGGTCTACCTTCAAAGGGAAATAAGCAATGGTAAGACTTTACTCTGATATGAAACTCTATGACGGCAGTATAAGAAGAAACACACACACCCCGCTGAAGACTAGTGAATATTTCTCAGCAAACAATCATCAACCAAGCATAATCACACAGAATTTTTAAGTACATGCTCTCTGATGACCAATTCCTCACTTATGGAAGAGATGTTCAGTATTTTTGAATAGACACGTGAGTTTGGTTAAAAGTGGCAAGGACCAGATTCTCTCTGCATCATTCCTCCTAAAGTAATGGGTCGAGCACAGATTAATCTAACAACACATTTCTTGGCTATCTACCATGTATCTAACACAGAAGGAAAAAAAGAAAGAAATAGTCAGAGACAACCCCTGTTCACTGTTTGAGATCCTGGAGGGCCAGGAAAGCAATTCCTAAAATGTCTGCACTGAACCTTGATATAAAATGCTGCATGGGGTGCCCAGGTAGTTCAGTCGGTTAAGCATCTGCCTTTGGTTCAGGTCATGATCCCAGGGTCCTGGGATGGAGCCCCGCATCTGGCTCCCCGTTCAGCAGGGAGCCTGCTTCTCCCTCTGACCCTCCCCCCTCTCATGCTCTCTCTCTGTAATAAATAAATAAAATCTTAAAAAAATAAGATAAATAAAAAATTAAAAATGCTGCATGAAGGAGAGGCTGAAGTAGTGTGAACTGGGAGGCTCTTTGGAAAGGCAGCCGTGGAGTGGGAAAGGTCAGAAAGTGGCAACATTAGAAGGGATGTTTTCATTGAGGAAATATAGCTTGAGCACAGCTTTCAAGGGTGGTCCAATGAAGGATGGTACCAGAGAGGTACGATCCAGAACTGGAGTCGGAGTGCCAGAGCAGCCGTCTCTCTGGATCATGTCCAACTAAGATCGCTGCTGAAAAACCGATTTCCCACCAAATTCCTCCTTAGCTGTTGGAGGGGTTACAGGGGAGTCATGGGGCCTCCTGGTCTCACAGATCCCACAAGGGATCTGACCTACCTGCCCTTCATTCGGGGGACCCTAGGGTTGATGGATGTCACTCTTGCAGAAGGGCTGCATCTCCCCCCGTCCCCTAAAGTTTAATGCCATTTTAGCCACCCCACAGTTCTCTGCACCAAAGACCATTCTGGAGAGAAGTATTGTAATGCAAGTAGGTATAAACCTTTGAACTACTGACTCAGGGCAAGGAGTCAAAGTCTATCAGAGAGAAGTGTCTCACAAAACACAAGGGGTAAGAGAAACAAAGTGCCAGAAGTAATCATGATTGAAGTGGATTTGGGGATTCCAGAATTTAGTTTCCCTACCCAGTCCCCCATAGACGTTCCCGTCACTCCTCTGTGTTTTATGGAAAACTACTAACCCAGGCTTAATGTCCAGTATGTTGTATTTATCCTTGTTGCTCTGAGTAGTCAAAGCTTGTGATCCAGACAGGTTGAAGGTCCGTCGTCTATGCAGTTACTAATATGCAGTAGCCACTGCACTAGCCCCAGCCTCAAACGGCCATATGCCAGCATTCCTGGGATGTGAGATGTTTGAAAACATTTGCTGAAAGAATGAGAGAATGCTGAGCACTTTCCACGCATAGATATCAGGGGGGGAAATAACAGAACAAAAACATATGGAGCCTGAGTGGTTATCCCAGGCCCAAGACGAACGCCTCACTCTGGTGGTTCAAAGGTTATCTTCTTATACTCCTTTTATGTATTAGGGCTTTGGAAGAGGAAACAGAGAAGCAAAAGCAGGAGATGCCGTTCCCATGAGATTTCTGGAATCTACTTGGCCACCGTTCACTTCGGCAGGCAGGCATTTGGACAATGTCTTGGAACAGAAGCTTGGCATTGAAACGTCTATGGTGATCATTCTGATGTTCACCCAGGCCTGAGGTCCCCGGCCAGCTCAGAGCTATTTCTCACACTTCCTTGTTGTTTCTCAGTCTCCCTCCCGGGACAGAGGACATTTGTTAACAATTACGAAGACAAAGGCTTCGAACCGTGCCTCCCACCCTCAGTGGAAGGTGGGCTCTGAGCCCTGGAGCCCCGAAGTGTCCAGAGGAATATGAGCTTCCTCTTTCCACACAGCTTCCTGTGTGAAAAATGTGGCAGGTCCACAGATGAGACAAAGGAAACAAACAAAATTGGCCAATTTGCTGCCAGAGCCTTAGATGCTACCAAGTGAACAGCATGGCTCTCTTCCCAAAGATGAGAGGAGCAGACTGAGATTATTTCAGCTGCACTGAAGTTCCTCATTCCTGATAAACTCGTCCGTGTTGTTGCTTAACTGGATCTTCTGCAGAGGACATAATTGAGAAATGTGAATTTTTTTTCTGAAAATTTTCTGATTCGATTAAAAATGAAATTTCAAAAAAATTTCGTTTATTAAAAATCTTTTATTTTACTTTTCTATGATTTTATTACAATCTTACATTTTTATTAAAGGTATTCATTAAATATACATTTTTGCTTATTTTATTAAAAATAATATCTTTAGTTAATCATGTAGGCAACAGCAAAGAACAGAGATACGTCACAGTTGTTCCGCTAATACCCTGATGATTCGAGTGCTCGACCTGCAAATCAGGTCACAACAACTACTAGGCCTTGTCAAGTGTCCCCTTTTTACCTCTTTCTTGGTTCATGCGACTACTCCCTGGTTTATGAGGGAGGGCAATAAAGGGCCTCTCTCTTTGCTGTAGGAATACCTGTGGAATTTGGTAACTACTCAGCTTCGTTTAGCTGAGGGCTCTGTCTCCCTGGTGTGCTATGCGGGGCACACAGGTTTAAAAATGGAATGAGGGAGCCGGGAGGCTTGCTTCCCTCTGCATCGAAGCTTGGGCTGGCTCCTGTCATACCCTCCACCCTGTCTGGGGAGCTCTGCCCTGTCCTGGCCTCCGAATCTGGAAGATGAGGATGTGAGCACGGCTAGCTTGCAGGAGTTCAGCCGGGCTAGGGAGCTGCACAGCGGCAACACATTGTTGCTTGGCTTACCGGTGCCAAGGACACCTGAGCAAGGAGCTTGGGCCCCGACTGCGTGCAGGTTGAACCAGCCCTGGAGAGGGGCTGACGACGCATGTCAGTGAAGGATGTGTGTTCACCTACTGCCAAGTTGGAGAAAAACCTTATTTAAAAAAAAACCAAATAATGCCTTCAGAAAAAACTTGAAGTAACCACAGTGCCTACACTATTTAAATATGGAACATTTCAAAGACTGGTAGAATCTGAATGTCTTTTCAGGCCAACCTCATGGAGATGTTGCTCTCTGGCTGTTAAGAGTTCATGATGGCAGTCCTGTCTTGATTTTCCGATTTGCTCTAGTATAAAAGAAACTGCCTATTTGCTTTGAATTCATGTTCATAATAAATAGATGTTTAAAAAAATTGGTATGTGTCTAAACAAGAGAGAGTGCCACTAAAATGCTCATGAACCCTCAAAAAAGTGCCTTCAAAGGGACCCCTTGAACTTAGGTGAACTGTGTCATGAGCTGGTCAGATGTCATGAAGGGGCTCGCTTAGGAATGACCACCACACACAAATATAACTGCACTCAGCATACACATTGCTATTGCCACTGTCACGTAGGGCACAGATGTGACCGACCTTGTGCAGATTACCACCGCCTCCGCATGTGGCCACAAAAACATGGCGGTGACAACCCTTAGGAGAACAGGAACTCCTATAATGACCTCTAATTACAGACATCAAACAAGCTGAAAGGAATTCCTTCTCTCTCCTTTATTGGGATTCCTGGGGCTTAAAAGGCCCACAAAGCATTTTTTTCCCCACAAATTTAACCAATACACTAGTAATGCACATCACTTATACTAATAAGCAATGTTTATGCATGTGTCAATCAAATTACAAAATAAAATACTAACAATGCTTTAGTCGTTAGTTGGCATTTTATCATCAAAGTTACAAAATAGAGTCACCATCCTAAGGCCACGGCTTGAAGCTAGAAGGTGGCAAGGCCACCTTAGAAGTTCACCCCTGGCCTGGTGGAAACCACTTCCCATGGGCCTCTACTTCTGATACAGGAAGCAGCATGCAGTCCCTCAATTATTCCCACCTGCTGAGGGGTGAGCTACGACAAAGCCAACATACCCTCCCTGGTCTATTGTGACAAATGAACCCCACCACCTCCACCACACCTGTCTCTCCTCAGAGACTCTGAGTGAGGACTCAGATCCCACTAACAGCATCCACAATCACTGTTTCTGGAATATCCAACTCTAGGGCCTTCCAGAAAAATTTTTCTTCTTCTCACTGGAATGAGAACTCTATTGAAATAATTTCTACTTCCCTTCAGACTCTCTGGATAGAGGGTGCTGACTCTCAAACATTGATCAGGATTCATGGAAAGTGAGAGCAGTGGAAGCCTGGCTTACATAACAGCTGGTTGTACTTACCGAGTGAGATAAATTACCTGTAGTTGTATTTGACCCATGTGGACGGACTATCCGATGTTTTAAATGTGAATTAGGTGGCAAAGTTAAAAAAAAAAAAATGAGAGCATGTCCCATACAAATCAATTTGTGTTTTCTCTTGAAAAATGTGGGGACACCTGGGTGGCTCAGTCAGTTAAGCGTCTGCCTTCAGCTCAGGTCATGATCTCAGGGTCCTGGGATCGAGTTCCGCGTCGGGCTCCCTGCTCAGCGGGGAGTCTGCTTCTCCCTCTCCCTCTGCCTGCCCCTCCCCGGCTTGTACTCTCTCTATCTCTCTGACAAATAAATAAAATCTTAAAAAAAAAAAGAAAATGTTGAGTCTCTGGCAACACTGGGCCTGCATTCCTTCAGTGCCCATCAGCTAGAGTCAATTTGACTCTTTACATGGGGCATGCGTTCTCTGGTCACGATGTTTCCCAATGTAAGTTTGATGCAAATGCCTGGTGACTGGAGCTATGTAGCACCTTATCCAGAGCCACCTTCCTTCATTTACATTATCTGCTTGGCCTATATCCCTGTGAGCTTGTGACCCCAGCTCTAGGCCATGCAGTCTCTTCTATATACTACTTACCACTTCCCCTGCTGCCTGAAAATATTCGTACAGCCTCGGTGCACCTGCTTCACGGAACACTTCCCAGTTTGACTGCCAGAAAGGGCACAATCGTGAGATTGCTTTGGTAGTCTTGCAACTCTTACTTTCTAAAACATCCATGAGAAATGTTTGAGAAGTGGTAGACAAGCCATTACATCATCATGAAGGATCTAGATTCAGGTATCTAGTAGATTTGGCAACAGCTTCAAATGAATGTCTGTTTACCCAAAGAGCATGACCCGCTGTGTGCAAACTAAGACTTTTGTGCGTAAACAAAGGCTCCGTAATTCCTCCAGATAAAAAATCTTGTCCTGAGTTTCATAACTAATTTACAGGATATGTGACAGAGTTACTCTGACAAATGCAGTTTCTGAAATACAGTAGGAGAGTAAGACATGGAAAGCAAGGCTGATTTCTTTCATAAGCACTGAGTGCATGAGAGCCCAGAAAGGGGAGAAGCCTCTAGTAAGGTACACTTCATAGAGGTGCAATTTCAGCCGGGCCTTGAAGGGTGAGCAGGATCTGAACATGTAGAAAGTGAAAGGAGGAATCTTCTGTACATAAGTAACAATCTAGGGGCCCCTGGGTGGCTCAGGCAGTTAGGTGACTGCCTTCGGCTCAGGTCCGGATCTCAGGGTCCTGGGATGGAGCCCCACATCGGGCTCCCTGCTCAAGGGGGAATCTGATTCTCCCTCTCCCTCTGCCCCTCCTCATGCTCGTGCTCTCTCTCTCTCTCTCTCATAAATAAATAAAATCTTACAAAAAAAAGTAACATCTGCCCCTCCTCATGCTCGTGCTCTCTCACTCTCTCTCATAAATAAATAAAATCTTAAGAAAAAAAGTAACATCTGAAAAAAAAAAAAAGCCTGGAAGCAGAGAAATGTGGGCAGTCTACTAAGAAAACAGTTCAGTTTGCCTGGAGGGTTCTCATACTTAAGAATCCTTAACTATTTAAAGTTGAAGATTCCTGGGTCTACCTCCATATATCTTTTTTGGGTCTTCCTCCATAAACTTTTTTTTTTTTTTAAGTAGGCTCCACACCCAACATGGAACCCAGTGCTGAGATCTCACAATCCTGAGATCAAGACTTGAGCCGAGGGGTGCCTGGGTGGCTCAGTCATTGAGTGTCTGACTTCGGCTTAGGTCATGATCCCAGGGTCCTGGGATCGAGCCCCGCATTGGGCTCCTTGCTCCGCGGAAAGCCTGCTTCTCCCTCCCCAACTCCCCCTGCTTGTGTTCCCTCTCTCGCTGTGTCTATCTCTGTCAAATAAATAAATAAAATCTTTAAAAAAAAAAAAGACTTGAGCCGAGATCAAGACCTAAGCTGAGATCAAGAGTCAGATGCTTCACCGACTGAGTCACTCAGGCACCCCATATACCTATCTTTTAACCATCATTACAAGTGATTCTCTTGTAGAGGAACCACAGTCCATACTTTGAGGAAAACTTGCATTGTGTGCATAGTGGATAGATGTAGGAAAGGTGGCAGAGTCTGGGTTACAGATAACCTTGACTTCAGGTCACAGAATTTTTAGTTATTTTGTGGTCAATAAAGAGCTACTTTTCCTGACAGTTTAATTTGATACAGAATAAGGGAGAGGGTTGCCTTAAAGATGGCACCCAAGTCTGGATCCTAGGAGGCATCATTAATAGAAGCAGGGCACTTGAGATTGATTGGGACTTCAGTTTTGCCTTTAGGTTTGGTGAGCATCTACCTTCTCTTTGATTGCCTCTAATACCATGTGCAGTGGAGAAGTAGATACTCAAGGGCACTGGTCCAGATTCATCTGGTCTTGGGTTTGGCATACATCTCTTCCAGGACTCAGCTCCTCATCTGTTAAATGGCTGCATTGCTGAGGACCTAAATTGGGTACAGCATCTGAAAAGCCTTTAGAGAACTACACGTATGTAAGAAATTATTATCCTAGGGAGAAGACTTGATTTCTAAATTTCCCAGCATAGGTCAGTGAATGCTAGTATACCCATGCCATGGTTTCCACGGGTTTGCAGTGTATGCAATGGTAGTGCTCACTGTCGAGCACTAGAAGGAAAAAATAAATGATACAAAATTGTATATCTAGAGTAATTACACTTTTTAAGTTACTGTATTATTTGTGGGATAATGGTGTATTATTTCAACAATGGGTTACTGTAGTGGTGAGGTTGTATATTAATTTTTTCCTGATTTTCCCCCTGTATTTTCAAAATTCTCTTTATGAGCATGTATTACTTTTGTGATCTGAAAAAAGAAACTTTTATTTTCAGTCCTAGAACCCTAAAGCCATTCTAAAATCGATGAGGTTGGGGAGCAATATGCTCTTACAGCCCTTCCTCCAGGACCCCATTTTGCTTTTATTTTGACCTTTGCTTCTTGAACACAGACCCATTTTCTTGACTGTGTGTGTGCAGTTTAGATAGAGTCCTTAGGGAAAGGAAAAAGAAAAATGCCAAAACACATGACTTGAGTTTGTGAAGGCTAAGTTGATATATCTCAATTAGAACCAAGAATTCTTTCAATATTTACATTAGATTTGCTTCCAAATGTTTGCCTTTTTAATGGGTTGTAAATAAATTGGGAGGGACACAGCACTGGAGCATAATAAACACAAGGATGTTAATGTGTGGAGATATGAAAATAAGGAATTTGTAAGAACAAGCCAGTTTTCCTTCCAGAGGGGGCATGATCTTATTTCAAATTTCTTAGATTTTGTGTGTGTGTGTGAAGTATGGGAAAAGCGAAAAAACGGGTACATGAGAAGAGACTTGAGGCATGAATCGTGTTCTACACCAGACTTCCAGAGAGACAAGAACTGGTGTCTCCAGGATGTTTAACATGCTGCTCACAGCTTGAAGCCAGGGCAAGATCAAACTGCATTCAAAGCCAGCACTTACTAATGTCAGTAGAGCTGACTTCTAAGGCCTGGAAATTAACGATCAAGAGAAAGGCCTGTGTCTTCATTATGTGAGTTACTAGCATTATTGGAATGAAGGACAGAGAACATTGGACCATAAAATACAGACAATGAGTGTTTCAGAAGATGTCTGTAAGGCGGGAATCATGACCATCCAAACTAAATTTCCAGTTCACCGAAGATTCATTCAGACCAATGTTCTAAGAGTTAAAATGATTCCCTCATGTTTAGTCTTCCCTCTTTTTGTTTAAAAAAAGTTAGGGAAGCCAGGGTCAGATTTGCAAAGAAGAAATGTAGCAATACAGGAGGATGATAGCAGTCCGTACTCCGTTAATAGGTATTCCATGTAAATCACAGAAGTGAATTCTCAAACAGTTACCAAGAGAAAAAATGTTTAAAGTAATCTAAAGATGGAAGCCTAGGGTTCCATCAGGTTTTCATGTTAGCTTCACATTTTTTCATCTGAATCTGTTGCGGGAAAGCAAATGAACATGCTATTAACATTATCTTGAAGTGACATGAAATATTTGTTGCATTTTAGCCACTAGCTTTTTTCTTGTCTTCACAAGAATGCTTTTTATAAGAAATGAAGCATTTACTTTTATTTCCAAGACCATTTATTTTCCTATGAAAACAAAAACAAGAACTAAGCCCTCTAAAATGTCTGTCATCTGGAATGTTTGATGATTGAGGTCTCAATTTGGTGTTTGTGTGCTTATTTTTGCTTTTGCTTTTATTTTTAGAGGTAGAAGATAGGGTGGGTTGACTCAAATTGATAATTACTTTAGTTTTCTGTTTTGCTGGTATAGAACAAATATAACTATTTCCTTATTAGCCTTTTTTTACTGATTATCCCTATCTATCAGAAGAATAAACCTGTGTGTGAGACAGAAAAAAATTTATACTTATAAATCTCTTGCTGGTTTGATTATCTTTTTGTTTTGAAATATTAATATTACCATTTAAAAATACACAGTTTCTACTTATTTTAATAGATCTCATATATCAAAACATTACATTGTTCTCCTTAGGCATAACCTCAAAACTCCATCATCAAATACTGGTTTTCAGTAATACTGGATAAAAATACAATAAAGACAAAGTTTAATGCTATAATTTCTCTTCTATTAGGTTCACACTGACTGTTGTGAGGTTTTACAAGTATATATTCATGGCTGGCTTAGCCAATAAAGAATATACAGGTCTATACTTTAGAAGTTCAATTTCATGCCGAAGTGTAAATATTCAAATAAAAATCTTTTGAAATGGTCATTGTTTCTCTAAGAATTTATGTACTATCTCACCCTTAGAAGAATTGTGTTCATATTGAGTGTTTCCAGTTTCCTCTGTTAAACAAAACTAATTGGTGACAGTATGGAAATATTGCTTCCCAATGAACTACTGAATTTTGTAATCAGTACCCAAAAAAGATCCAAAAGGTAAAGTGCAATGCTCTTATTTTTCTTTTTTTTTCCTTAAGTTGATTAAGCTAAAAGGTAGGGGATATGAAGAGGGATTATCTTTAAAAGAAAGACAAAAATTCAGTATGAACTCAAAAATCAGATGGCAGAGAGTTATTTTTTTACTGAAATTTTAAAGACCACATTAGACCTTTAAAGCACTAGTGACACAGAAAAAGCCTATAGGAACACACTTATCTGGAAATCATACATCCCCCAGGCCTTTTTTAAACCTGTTTTTCTAAAGGAAAACAAAACAAAACACGAGTAATAACTAAGAAAATGAAACAATTACAACAACAAACTACTCACTTAGTAATTGGTAAATTATAATTGGAATGGTTCAGAGGGGCTCTTCCCCTGCTTTAAATCCCTTGTCCCTTATTTTCAGTGAAGGGAAAGTAAGAGAGAGGAAGTGAAAGGGTAGGTGAATCTCAGCTGAAGAGACTTCAAAGCCCCAGCAGGCCCGGGCAAGGATGACTTTGGGCCTCTCAGAACTCGCCACCTTCCAGACGGCAGCCTTGTCCACTGACTGTCCCCCTCCAAGAAGTGCCCTCCCCACGGATATCCTTTCTCCCCTTCCTCAGCAGAGGATCGACTCGAATCCCTTCCATGTACTTTAAAAAAATAAAAAGGACTATTTGAGATTTCACCAGATGGAAGAACTGTTACTGTGCTGACAGTTTACATTTTAGATATCATTGAATTTCTGCAAAACAGTGATATATCTAGTGATGCACTTTTAAACAAATAAATAAATAAATCTCAGTTTTTAGATGGAAATGAGCTACAGATCATTTCTCTAGATGTAGCAATCTACAGTCTCTATTTCTAGGAGGTGTTATAGGCATTCTAACTATTTCACAATGACGTTAAGCATATGCCTTTGAGTTTGAAACCAAAACCATTTCCTCACCAGCAAAGATGTATGGAAAATACAATGAAACAACCTTGATTTCACTGCTGGAAATGAAGTAATGAGACTCACACCTCTCTGCTTTGAGGTTCAACTGTTCAGTGGAGGAAGGACATCAGTGCTTATTTTCATGTGTTTTTCTGCCACATCCTGTTATGATATCACTGTCTTATCTACAGTGTGAAGGGTAATGAGGGTTATGAGACTAGAAATGAACCAAGGCTGAAAACAGATCCCACACAGCACTTCCATACTCATTGTCTTTGCAATGACATGAAAATATGAGTCAGTATGACTCATTTGGCTTCCTGAAAGAACCGATTATCTGGCTCTCCATATTTAACAGCATTACCTGAACTAGCTTCTCTGTTCATTTGCATGACGTCATGGACTTCACCTTCCTTTTGCCAAACATCAGCCTAAACATTTTATGGAAAAATTAAGATGCATTCAAACCCTACATATTTGGGACCACATAGACAAAATATCTCTTTGGTGTCTAATGTCATTGCTAAATTTTATGCTTTCATGGCAAAATGTTAAATTCTTTGGAATCCAGAGCATGTTTATCTTTGAACGAGGAAACGTATATAAAAATTCTTTGGGCAACCTAGTCCCGACATAGCCCAAGGACCTGGGACAGAGGCCACGGAGAGGGGGACGTCTTGCAATGAAACCATAACTGAAACCCCATTTTTTACTTTCTTGATTTACCATCTTCCTCTTCTCCAAACCCAGCCCTGCTCTGGATCAGTAAGTGTTGACTGTGCAACCTCACAGATGATTTCTTCAACACCATCTCTAGAGGAGGTAATCTGCCCAGGAAGCTGAAATGCCTGGTTCAAGTTGAAGTCAGGCCTGAAACCTTCTCTGGCTTAATCACACGATTCCTGAGTTCAGTGAACTGGACATAACATCAGCTTCGGGGTGGGGAAAAGGTGAGGAAGCTGGACCATTAGCAAATGGGAAAAGGCTTTCCGAAGCAGAGAAAAAGCATTTCTATAGCCCATTAGACAAATCACCCTTAAGGGGAAACATATTTCTTAATTAAAGCCTGCCAGCATACAACATTTCCCAATTAGTTCAAAGAGCTCAGTCACAGATGTCGGCCAAAATATGCTACATCCTTTAGAAGTTCTGCTATCAATGGTTAGGATCTCTTTGATTTCATGAATGAGTTTAATGTTGGGGGGGGGGGGCAGGGAGGGTTGGGTTTTTTTCCTTTAGAAAGGAGAGACTTATAACCTGAGAAATTTAAACAGAAGTACACCCACTGAAAATACATTGATATCATGGCAGATGTTTCACACCAGAGGTCCTGAAATGGGTAAAGTAATAAATACAAGTCCAAATAGTTGGTGTTCCAATGTGTACTACCTTTGACCTAAATCCCACCCAAAAAGCTAAATAAAATGTTCTTCCTTCCATGAGTATGGTTGCCATATTTAGAAAACAAAAGTCCAGGACACCAGTTAAATTTGAATTTCAGATAAACAAAGAACAATCTGTTAGTAGAAGTATGTTCCATGTAATTTGGGGGACATTCAAATTATCTGAAATTCAAACTTAATTTGACTTCCTATATATTATCTGGCAACCCAGCTCGGAGAGAATCAGGCCCTGTATCTTGCAATTTATAAAAGGTATTTATAAAAAATAAACACATACACAGACAACATGCACTTCATACTTCTTGGCAGCCTTGCCTAGCTGTGGGAATTGCTAACAGAGGACTGGTCGGCCCCTGGGAGAATTGTGACCAGCCGGGATGTGGATTCCATCTAGAGAGCCTGGAGGCTTGTACCTCAAGACAATCTGTGAGAGAAAGGACATCAGAGGAAAATGTGCTGGATTAAAGGTAGATAAAATGTTTTCTTGCCCACCGTTTTGCAAGTTCTTTTTGGCTGCCAAGGGACCAGCTGGTACGTTTTTCTTTCTCATTGGCTCAAGTCCATTTACGAGACCTACATTCATCATGGGCCGCATCATGGGTCAGACTACATCAGAGCTTGCCACAGTGCATGTTGCAAATTAATTCCATGTGCTAAGAGGGTGGGGAGATTCCCATTCTCATAAGACTTGTAGACTCTTGGAATGTTAGAGCTGGAAAAGCTCTATTGTTTATAAAATCATCTAATTCCTTTCTATCACAGATGAGGTGGAGACTTAGGCCCAGGGATCCTAAGTAATTTGTCTGAGGACTCACAGCAGGAAGCAGGGCCAGCACCAGCGTGCTGACTCCAAGCTAGTGTCCCTGTTCCACATCCTGCTACAATTAGATATTATAATTGAGATTAAGCGTGTGTGACTGTAAAGGAACTACAATCCATTGACTGATATTTCCGACGCTAAAGGCCCTCTTGTTCTCTCAATCATTTTACTGTGTACCCATGGCAAATAATAGTAGTGATGGGTACTGCTGACTTGCATCAGCAGGAATGCCTAGCGGGTAGCTTCTGGGCTTTGGACTCAGATAGACCTACTCAGTTTCTTGCCCAACCCCTCACTAGTAATGAGGACTTTGGTAGATTAGGGAAGTTTCCAATTTCTCAGAGTACCTCTTTCTTCATCTGTGGAATAGGGCATTGTGGGGAAGATGACATGAAATACGCACAGGGCCTGGCCTATAGCGAGCCCCGATGAACTCTGACCACCGTTCTAAACCGTGAATACAGAGGGAAGTCCTGTTTTCACTGAGCTTCTAGTCTCACCAAAAACAACGCTCACAGATATCTCTAATAGGAAAGAAATGCCTTAAGGATTTCCTCTTAGATCAAGGTATCATATTCCATGAAATAAACAGATAATTTGGGTCAATTATCCAACAGAGCCAGCAAAACTGACCCCATCCTTCTGACTCAGAACTCAAGTCAAACGTGTAGAGCAGGCTGGACCCGTGGGGTGAGGAGTCAGGCCACATATTCTAGATCTTCACTCTTTCTCTCCCAATCTTCCAAACTATTCAAATGTGGTGGGGCTGGTTTTATTTGGCTGATTTTAAGAACTGCACCCAATTACGTCACTAACTCATTTAAAGATGACTGAATATAGGAAGAACAAAATCACAAAGTCAGCAGCATTTCTTTCTGGCAGTATCTCACCTCTCATCCCAAACATTCTTTTTGTAACTCTCTGACTCCTAAAAGCCCCAACCCTGTCACCCTCCTTCACTCTGACAGAGCACTGGGGCCAAGATGAACCTTCCTTGCACTAGTGTCCACTAAATTTCCCATTTCTTAAATTGACAGATTGCTTTAAGCATTTTGAGGAAAGAAAACAGAGTTAATTCAGTCCAAAGTGTACCTGACTGAAGGTCCAGTTGATTTAGCCAGATTTTTTTACTTTTCTTAAACAAGAAGCTTTCAGCCCAAAATACAGTTGGGTTTTCTTCTGAGTTGCAGTCTACTTTGAGGTAAGAATGTCTACGTGAGAGAATTTTAAATCATATGACCCAGAGAGAGTAACCCAAATGTCCCCACGTTCTCTAGGCTTCAGGGATCACTCATCTATTTAATACCAGCTGACGTGGAATGTGCCCTGTCCTGTCCAGCCAGGGGATGTCAGCTCTCTCCCCCTTGTATTTCTGCAACTCCTAAGGAATGGTGACATGTGGGACAAATTCATCCTGTAGTGATTTGTCAGCTCTAGCTCTGACCTGCTGCTCTGAACATCTTTGCCGGATACTTCTTTTCTACCTCACAGCCCTGCTCTGGGCTCCTGCCCTTCTGCTCTATAGAGCTGGGCACGAAACAGTCACTCAGTATTCTCCCTGAATTTTCCTAAGCACAACAAACACCAGGTTAGGTATTCACAAAACTGTATGAAGGCTTGAGACTATGAGAAGTGAATTGCGATACAAAAGAAGAATATAAAATTCAAAATCATTCCTCACAGAATCCAACCTCATAATCTTTTCCAAAAAGATCTGCAACCATTTCTCTTTTGAAGCTCCCCACCCCATCCCACCCCGTCCTTAGCCTGCCACTGTATTCCAGGATTTGGATCATCTACCGATTCCACAGAAATTATAAAAAAAGAACCAGTGAGATGTCTGCAATAATCTTCCGCAGTTGGTACCAGACCCAACGGAATAAGATGGGCTATGGGGGTCAAAGGACAGATGAGTCAATCAGGAGAGAAACTGACTTTTCCCAGCTGAATTCTTCTCCAGGGATATTATAAGAAGCCATGCTTTTCTCAGAGCAATACTCAGCTCAGGAAAAGAGGAATTGTCCAGGAACTGTTTCTGAAATTCATTCAATTGAGGAAAAAATAATCCTTTCTTAACTTTAACTTCTCAGAGGGACTGTCCACACCTGCCTCTGTTTCCTCTCAATTCTTCCCTTCTGCATTGTTCTCAGAAACAAGTACACATTCATTTACTTATTCATTCATTCAGCAATTATTTACTAAGTACTTCTCGTATGCCAGGTGCACTGTTAGCTGTTAGGGAAGAGGGAATAAAATAACATTCTTGGTCCTTCCCTAATGGAGTTTGAGGGAAGTTAGGTAATACATACACAACTGGAAGCAACTCTTAAATATATCCATTGGAAACTACTGTAAAGGGAAAAGGCATGATTCTCTGAGACTAAGTGGGGAGCCGTCCTTTAGGTTGAGGGCAGGAAAATGCTTTATGGCCTGGTGGTCCCTAATCTGAGAAAGAAGCATGAGGAGGAAGGGGCCATGTGAAGAGAAGGGACAGGTGTGGGTGTGGGTGTGAGTGTGGGTGTGAGTGTGAGTGTGGGTGGGAGTGGGGTGGAGTGAGGGGGGAGAAGAAGGAAAGCATTCACACCAAGTTTGTTATGTGTACCAGGCCCTCCAGGCATTTTCCAGGAGCTTCGAGGGGAGGAGGGACAAGGATGAATATAGGGGGAGACATAGGCTGGAAGGTTTCAAGAGGCTATTTTTTAAGGCACAAAGCATTCACTTTAAGCCTCAGTAACAAGTTTCCATTTTGTTCTAAGTATAAAGTGAAGTTAATGAAGAAGGGAAATGCGATGTTCAGGGTTATGGTTTTTTCAAGATCACTCTGTAAAGATAAAGAATTGGCAAAACTGGAAGTGGGGAGACAAGTTATCGGAGATTGATGATCATGGTGACAGCAGTGGAGAAGGAGAAACGTGAAAAGGCTCAAGATAAACAATGGAGAAAGAACAGTCAGGACTTGGTGAAGGTCTAGACATGAAAAAGGAGGGATTGGTGACTCCCGAGGCTCACCAGGGAACCTCTGGCATTTGGACAATGATCACAAGTGTCTTCATATGTAGAGATTTCTTGAAATGTATGCTTCAGATGCATGCATTTTATGCATGCTCCATAGATTCTACTCGAAAAAAAAAATGCTTACATAAGTTTTCTGGCTTGGCAACTGTGTGGATATCAGCATCCTTTTCTCAGCTGGGGAGGAGCAGAAAAGGAAAGGTTTCATTTGGGGATTTGGAAAGGAATCAGGAGACCCAGGCTGGTCTGTGAGCGCTGAGATTTCTGAGTCACCCAAGTGGACACATCACACAGGCAGCTGTATTTGTGCATCTGGAACTTAGAAGAGAGACCTGGGATAAATATTATGGACCCTTCTTATTTTCAGAATTTTACTGCTACACTCTGAGGAAAATCAGATAGAAAATAATAAACACACTTTCTGAAAAAACAAATTGTAGGAAGTTGAACATGCTCATAAAATATTAAGAAGCTTTTTATACAGACCGTTCCTGGTTTCTATTGAAATTCCAAAAGTCTGATGGTAACCAGAAGCCCTATAGGGCTTTCACTTTATGTAACGTCTCTGAAGTTCTGGCAGCAGAGAAAATATACATAAGGATCATTTTTTTCAAACCGTGATTGGCCTAGATTTTATTATTGTTCATAACCTTTCACAAACCCACAAAACAACTGCTAGTGTGGGTGATTTCTAAGTGGTTAGATGCCATACAGGCTAAAAACATCATGACATCTATGCCTGCCACAATTTTGGAAAAAATAATCAGAAATATTCAAATTAAGCATTTTAAGACATAAAGTATATGGTAAGTTATTATGTTGACTTTGTTAATTTGATGCGTGCCAGTTACCAATCCCTGGCAATCTATGTGCACTTACAGCTCCCAAATTCACATGTTTTTTCTGGACTTGGTGTTGTAACATGAGGAATTGCAACTATCCAGATAATTAAAAATTTTTAAATTGCCCTATGAGTGAATCAGATAACGAGGAATTTCCTTTGAAAGTAACAAAATCATTATCTAGTGTTTTGATATTTTAATTATATATGACTCTGCATCACTGATCATTTCAAGATGAGTGAATCTCAAATGATAAAATAAAAACAAAAATAAGAGTAGATTTGTACTTCTGTGTTTACTCACTCCCACACACCACACACACACACACACAACTTTTACTATGACATGCAAATGCAACCATTATGGGATGATGTTTACTATAAAGAGTAGTTAAGAAATATAAACCCCGCTAGGAATTTGCTCCAAGAAGAAATATGTTTAGAAACAGATCTGCCACCCACCGAACAGAGCGCACTTCAGATCTGCAGGTTATTATAGTGATTTCAGAATGGGTTGACAGCAAACTGCATGAGAGTCCAACACAACATTTAAGCTGCCTCCAACTGAATCATGGTGTGAGTCACGCAGCGATTTCTGCGGGGCTGGGAGAATGCTTTTCTGGCCCATCACCATCCAGTTTACACCAAGTCACTGGAGATACAAAAACATTTCGAGACTCCCACATCCTAATAAATTATAGAAATTATCTGTCAAAAGCAAGCTTGATTTAGTAGGCAGGAGTGCTAGGCAAGACACCCAGGGGAGCAACCCAAAAACCACTGATAGAAAATCCAGAAAGGCTGGGGGGCGCAAATTCAACAGGAAAGGACACGGAGCCATAAGGAGCCGCACGGCGAGTGTGGCTGCCATGCTCTGTGCACACTCACACTGTGTACACACTTGAAAAGCCGGGCCACACTCCTTTAGAGAACAAGGGCCAAATAATGTAGCTATTCAGTGCCTAGAGTAGATGAAGGCTTGCAAATGCCAGAGCGTGATCGAGTGAAAATGTAATCAGCATCTGTCTTTTAAATAGCTACCGGAGTCCTGAGAGCTAGGGCTAAACCGGAAGCAGCGGAAAGAGCCAGATTCAGCCTAGTGGGTGGAGAAAGATGAACAAGCTGACCCTTACTGGCCACACAGAAGCCAGTACAAGGTAGGAAGAGCCGAGCAAAGGAGCCAGACTGCTGAGGGTTCTAGGCTGGGGGTTCTAGGCTCACTCAGCCTCTTCCTGTGTGGCTGTGGGCAAACTCAGCACCTCTCTGTGCCTTAGCATCCAGGTCTGCGAGAAATGAGAGTAATGGAATCTTTCTAATGAAAATGAAGTTCTCTTGACTTAAAATGAGTAAAGTCCTCTAAAGCACTAAAAATAATGTTTGTTAAATAAGTAGACACTTAGTAGATGTTAGATACTGTTATTTGGAGATGATTAAAACAAATAACTGCGTAGCAAGTTTTCCCCTAACTGTTATTCTCATGGGCTTATTTCATGTTTTACAAGAAGGCAAGAAGAAGCAAGTTATAAAAGTTTGTATCATCACGTACCTCGATTTCTACTGGAAAAACAAGGGTGAATGGATCACCTGAGACAATCTTATTCCTTCTTTCTGCTAATTGAACTTGAAGGGAATCTGTGGCCATGTCTTGCTGTCTTGATTTGAAACTAAGATTCTAGAAATACACGAATATTTAGTACACAAGTAATTTTACAAATCGTGTGCTAGGTTATGTATGGGGGTACAAAGTGTATGAAAGTCTTATCTCCACAACATTTAAAAGCTCTCTGAGACACACCTTGATTTCTTCAGCACATCATGGTTGGGATATAGAAAAAGTAAACTAGGATTTCCCAGGATTCGCTCTAATGTTCAAGCCCCATTACTTACTGTTTTCATGCATTGAAAAAAAAATGCTATTTTCCATTGTATTAAAGACTTCCTTTGGTGGTTCCCCACATGGAGAGGAAATGAGACGCATCTATGACCTATTATATCATTTTATGGCTATTTTTTGCTTATATAAGACTTCCCCATAGAACAGTTGCCTATCTAACTACAACTGACTCGTGTCATGATGCTTCCTCCATTAGCTTTTGAAATTTGAACAATGTCAGATAGATTTTGTGATCAAAAAATTTTACTAATATGGATAATGAACCTAGTTCAGAATAGAAAATGATAATTTTTGGTCCTGGAAAACTCACTTCTACAAGGCAGAAAACAAAATTTAGAAATATAAGTAGAAGTCAAGTTGCAAAATGTGTTTATGCTGTCTCAATCTGGAACTGACTTCCCATATTAGAACAGTAAAAATCTTCTGTTCACAATCATTTGTCCATTTCAGGATATCAGAGATGTTTGCTACTATGTAGATCAAAACCAAAACCAGACACTTAGAATTTTCTCAAGAAAGAACATTACAGAGCATAATTCCAAAGGGAAGTGAGTGAGTATTGATTACCAGAAGAAAATATTTTCTCTCTGTTAACATGGTACATATTGTATACATTTAGTACTTTAAATTATAAAAAGCATTAGACTAAATTAATGCTCTGTTGTATAAAATTCTCAAGAAAGGTGAATTTATTTTTGGAATGGAGTTTGGTCCCCTATAATAAAACCATCATCCCTGATTTTCTATTATTTTATGTGCAATGTTGCAGTCCATTCATATTTTTTGACCCTCTATTATCCATTCATTTATTCATTAATTCAACGGATGTATTTATTGAGTGTTTCCCCTCCGCCACACACTGCAGCAGGATCAGAGTTGTAGGGGAGAATAAACAGATGAAAACTCTGTCCCTCTGGACCTGGTATCACCCAGTTGCCAAAACACTTCTCTAAATTCCATAGAAAACACAATTACTCCTCTGAACTCAGGCTGGTAAAGGATAATTAAGGTAAAATTATTGGCAAACACTTCGTGCACTGTTATAGCCATATTAGAAAAAGAAAACGGATTCATAGCATAAACATTTCCATTTAGCAAATACGGCTACGTATTAGGTCATGAGCTAAGCATTTGATATAGGTTACCTTATTTAGCATCCTCAGAATCTGATGAGTTATACTGTAACGATTCCCATTTAACACCTAAGAAAAGTAGGTTTTACCCTTTGCCCAAAGCCACCCAGCTCTTAAATAACAGAGTGTGGATTTCAGCATAAATCTGGGGCCCAATCTGTGTTCTGAAACATCAGCTCAATAAATTCTGGTTGATACAGGAGATTGTTGTTGCACAATAAATTGCTAGGACATAAAGGAGGCCATCTAGATTAAGGGCTGATGAGATATTGAAGAAACAGTTAAGTGTTCAGACATTTCCTATTAGAAAGCTTAGTTATATGGCAGTAGAATTAGCATTTGCTCAAGGAACTAAGGGTGGAGCAATGGAATCTTACAAATATATGTGACTATCATGCTTCACACGTGGAAAAGTTGGGTGGCCCAAAGAGAAAGCATTGTTCAAGAGGACAAGAAGAGGACGCAACGTTCCTAAGCTCTGTTTCACCTTGGTTGTTACCATTCTGTTGTTATATTTCATGGCCTGTTTTGGGCCATTCAAGGGTCACCCAATTAGAGAATTTTCTCAATCTTCTTCAGGCACCTCCCATCATGTATATGTAGATGATCCCCTGCTCCCTGTCTAGGGAGAGAAGTATGAAAATAACCTCATTCTTTTCAAGTCTTGGAGAAGAATGCCAAACAAGGAGGTCAATAACACAAAGGGCATGGAGCAGCTGTGGAACAAGCAGCAGGTGCTTCATGAGTCAGCTGGATTCCATCCCAGGGACTGCGTGCTTCAAGGTGTCTGAATACTTGAGTCATGATGGATTGTCCTTCATTAGTACAGAGGACTTCTATTCTTTTTGTTTAATAAGCTTCCTGATAAAGGCAATGAAAATTCTGGATAATCTGAAAACAAAACAAGACAAAACAAAAAACTTTCTGAGCCACTGTGAAGGTAGGAAGTTATGGGCATCCAAAACAAAGAGAAAACCAGAAAGCCTAGGGGTTATACAAGCACCAAAGATGGCTTTTACTCTAGGGTTGAGACTGGGAGGTATGGAGTTTCCATTCCGATGGCTGCAGAGTGCACAAAGATCAAGAAATAAGACTTAGGGCTGAGAATTTTCCTCCTGTCTCCCAGACTATTGCTATGGATGTTGAGAGAATTTCTGGTTTGCTGCCCTTGCTGCTCCCTTCCCCAAACAAGTCAGAGCTGCAGTGAAACAGCGAGAGGGAAGTATGGAGAACAGTGGATATGGGTCTGGAATTTGCCCTTCCCCTCCTCCATCTAGATGGCATTAGAAGCCACCTAGAGCTGCCCTTTTCCCACCTCCTTCAGGTACAGGTCGAGCTTTCTGACAGATGTTCTGCTGAGTTGCAGAGCACATACCTGACCCTGTCTAACAATGAGCACGATGGACTGTGGAAGTCAAGAACTCAAAGTCTGTACCAGGATCTGCTCCCATCCTCCTGAAGTCCCAGAGACGAGCCTGGGTGCCAGTCCTCTATAGTTTGGAACAAGGGCGGCCCCCTGGACGCTGTGCTGGTGGTGAAGTGGATCTGCACACCTGGCACCATTTACACCATAGTCTATATTTCCCCAGGCAATGCCCTCAGATTGCTGGCAAGTTTGCTTTGTAGGACTTCTGTAATTGGCTCTAGCCCTCACTGTAAGTCTTGGGACTCTCCTACAGATAACTACAGATGGGGTAGTAGCGGAGAGAACCAGAGACCACCAATAATCCTGTTACCCACTTACTTTGGGCTGACACTGCTCGGCTCTGAACACACGTGGGAGGTGCTACAGTCCCCGTTGTATCGATGTTGAAACGGAGGCTCAGAGAGGTCTAGAAAGCCAGCAAAGTTGCCCAGCTAATGGGTGAGTAAGTCAGGATTGAAACACTGCTCCATCTGATGCTGCGGTGTGCACGTCAGTGCTACCACACACGGCCTCTCCCAGCCTGGCTGCCCCCCACTGTCAGCTACTCTGCTCCGCAACTGGCCCCGGGGCCCCTCGTCAGCTAGGAATAGTGGCCGCTCCTGGTGTTAGTGTCTCCAGTAACCAAAACACCTCACCGTCCTGTTATGGCGGAGCAATGCTCTAAGAAGCTCGATCTAGGACTTCCATTCTAGCAGGCTTAAAGCATTTAGAACACTTTCAAGAAGTGGGAATCTTAAAATTCTGACGTTATATTGTTTCCATTTTATTATTTGTTTAGCAGCTTAGCTATCTTATAAAAATAGCCCAGTTACAATGATCGCAGGGAAAATATTTTTTTCCTCTAATTGAATAAGCATGACATATGGTGAGGTGAGTAATCTCTAAGGTCTCACGCTCTCCCAGACAGATTTCTCATGATTCACAGGGAATGTAACTGAATGTCCTTGGGGTCTTACAGATAAATCACTTTTTTTCTGATTGTGTTAATATTCAACTATTATTGAGCAGGTCAATTCTTTGGCATCTTGAGGCCACGGCATACATTTTTGGAAACCTACTCATTTTCACGAATTGCCTTTTCTCAAAAACCATGAAACTGGCTTGAATGAAATATATTGAGTTATGTTTGGGGACAGTGCTGAGAAAGCCGAACTGATGATGCTCCAAAATCTGCTTGTCACCTGCTGTGAGTTTCCAAATCATGCGATGAAGAATAAAGTACTGCCAGGAGTGTCTCAGATAAAGTGTCAAATGTGTCTGATTTAATTGTTAGCGTAAGGATTTGAGATGCTGTTTCTCCCTGGTGCTAACACCTCTCATTGATTCTGGAGGATTTCCATTTGTTGTTTAACAGAAACAGCCTCGGTATTTATAGCTCTATCACTCTAGGAGGGAAGCATTTGCAATTTGCACTTTCAATTTTGACTCCTAGACTTCTTTTTCTTTAAACACCCTTCAAATGGGTGTCAGACTGCAATTCAATGAATGCTTTGTGAGCGGTTGCACACAGCAGTTCTCGTCCCCATAGGCAAACAGTTCGGAAGGACCCCCGTAATCCTTTGCTAATTGAAATCTAAGCTGATGAGCCCTAGTTAGGCCCAGCTCACTATATCCAGACATGTGGGTACATTTGTGTGTGTGTTCTTGAGTGCGTGCCTGCATGATACGCTGGAGTCCTAGCTCCATGGTCCACAAGTACGGTCCCAAAGTAGTTCCGTCAATATATGTTCATATCCCCTTCCACATGCTTTTCTTAGGATGAAATGCTAGCATTCCTGCGTCAAGATGTGGGCTCTTTGTTTCCTGCTCTTGAAATTAAGGAGAATCTTTCTACATTCTTTGACCCATAAAATGTGGTAGAAATGGTGTTGCATGGCTTCCAGGGTTAAGTCATAAAAGGCAATACATATTCTGCCTCTCTCTCTCTCTCTCTCTCTCTGTCTTAAGGTGCCCTTAGAACTCAGCCACCATGTCATCGGGAAGCCCACAAGTGGATGGGTGTTCTGGCCAACAGCCCAGCCTAACACTAGCTGATACCTAACTGCAGACTCTATAAGACTATAAGATCATGAGCCAATCCATACCCTAACCCACAGAAGCTGTGAGAGATAATAACCAATTGTACTTTAAGCCACTACACTTTGGGGAGATTTGTTACAATACGACAGGTAACTACAACTTACTCATTTCTCATTTTCCCTGATTTGGAGATCAATCATTTCAAAAATACATGTTTTCCATTTTGGTATTACAAATACTAAAACAATAATTCTGAATGGAATTTTTTTTATCAATAAGCTTGTTAAAAATAATAGTTATGAACACCAAGAGTGCACCATAGTCTAAAGTGAACCACAATATAAAGTCTGGACTTTAGGTGACAATGACGTGTCAGTCGGTGTATGTTCACCAGTTGTAACAAATGCTCCACTCTGGTGGGGGATGTTGGTAATGGGAGAGGTTGTGCATGTGTTGGGGTTAGACGTGTATGGGTGATCTTTGTATTTTCCCTCAATTTTGCTGTGAACTTTATTCTGCTTTTAAAAAAGTTTTAATAAAAGATAAAAACTGAATTACTACTACTACTAATTTTAAAAGTTAACATTTACTGAGGACTTGCTAATGGACCAGGCATCATTCTAAACACTGTACATATATTAACAAATGCATCCTCAAAATAAATCCGTGAGGTGGGCACTATTAACTGTTAGTCTACACAGCCATGGAAGGCTTACAGAACACCCAGGGGACCCAGCAGCTCATCTCATTCTGTGATGAGAAGACTAGGACTAGGGGTTGAGTGAAGTTGGTGTGTAGGGAGGCCTGGATATTTGGTAGGCAAGGAAGAACAAACAAATTCATTCATTCATTCATTCATTCATTCATTCATTATCTGCAGGCCATCTATATGTGCTAAGCCTTGTTCCAGGTGCTGGGGAATTGAGCAGTGAACAAAGTGGAAAACCCCTGCCCTCATGATCTGACCTTCCAGCACTGGGCCATGTTCCCGCTTGTGTCACAGGGTGACTACTGTGGCTGCCAGGGTGCACTGCACGCTGCTCCCTCCTGTTCTGCTGCGTCATCCCAGACTTTGAAAAGGAGCCAATTATGGAACACGCACAGGGTCACGAGCACATTCTTTACTCTTCCATAACTAAGGAAAAGAGTACAGCTGGGGCGCCTGGCTGGCTCCGTTGGTTAAGCGACTGCCTCTGGCTCAGGTCATGATGCTGGAGTCCCAGGATCGAGACCCACATCGGGCTCCTTGCTCGGCGGGGAGTCTGCTTCTCCCTCTGACCCTCCCCCTCTCTCTCTCATTCTCTCTCTCTCTCAAATAAATAAATAAAATATTTAAAAAAAGAAAGTACAGCTAATAGAATACAAAAAAGCCAGAAGAGAAGGAGGAAAATTTTTATACCAAATCAGCAACAAATTCAATTAAAAAAAGGAAAAAAAAGAAAGGAGAGATTTTGGTGGTAATAAATTCTGATGGGAAGAAGGGAGGTGATTTAGAGCGTAGGAAACACCACGGAAAACAATGCATCTGAATAGGGACTTAGTGCAGTCAAGCCTGGGGACACCCAAAGCCATGGGGACTAATTTAGGAGAGAAGATGGAGAGACTCCAAGGGAATATTTTGCTTACTTGGAAATTTTGCTCAGACTTAGCCCTGATGGAGACACTAAAGGCTAAAAAAAATCACAATCATTTCCAAGTTACCCCAAAGCTCATACGAAAAATTGCCTACAGCTTCTATTCTACTGAGTTTTGAGGCTTTGTAAGAGGAAGAATGAGGGGCGCCTGGGTGGTTCAGTCAGTTAAGCCTCCGACTCTTGATTTCAGCTCAGGTCATGATCTCAGGGTCCTGAGATTGAGCCCCAGGTGAGGCACTGCACTCAGCACAGAGTCTGCTTGAGATTCTTTTTCTCTCCATCTCCCTCTGCCCCTCCCCCTGCTTATGCTCTAAATGAATGAATGAATAAATAAATAAATAAATAAATAATATATTAAAAAAGACAAGAGGAAGAGTGAAGCTACTGAAACTAATTTCTTTCCAAAGGGGTTCAATTGACTGCACACCTTAGGTGAATTGTGGATTTTGCAAACCTCTAGAAGTTGTAATTGCAGATTGACTCCTCTAGCTAAGAAGGACATTTGTATAAAGCCCTTCCTGAGGCTCCAAGCTGGTAGAGAGCCTGGCCAAACAACTGTTGGTGCTTCATAACACAGAAGCCCAAGCCAGGAAAGCAGCTTGTGAAGAAAAAACTAGAAGCGCTGCCAGGACCCTAAGGAGTTCCCAACATGCCTGCCATGCAAGCGCATGGCCAAGAGATGGCCAGCTGGGAAGCAACCTTGGGACTCAGTGGATTTCTCTATTATTTTGTGAGAAACAATGATCTTTCCTTCATGAAATCACTTGGTTAAAAATCTTACTTCATTCGTTTCGAAAGTTGTACTACATTCTCAGAAATTTCTGGCAGGAACCTGGGTGGCTCAGTTGGTTAAGCATCTGCCTTTGGCTCAGGTCATGATCCCAGGGTCCTGGGATTGAGCCCCTCACTGGTCTCCCTGCTCAGTGGAGAGTCTGCTTCACCCTCTCCCTCTGCCCCTCCCCCCTACTCCTGCTCTCTCTTGCTATTTCTCTCAAATAAATAAATAAAATCTTTAAAAAAAAAAAACTCTGGGTATCTCTCATCACAACTAGGACTAGGAGGGAACAAAGAAAGAATCTTGATATAAACTCCTATTATTTCTTTACTAAACAGTTCCTATGGGGCACCTGGGTGGCTCAGTTGGTTAAGCGTCTACCTTCAGCTCAGGTCATGATCCCAGGGTCCAGGGATTGAGCCCCCTGTCAGGCTCCTTGTTCAGCAGGGAGACTGCTTCTTTCTCTGCCCCTCCCGCTGCTCCTGCTCTCTCTCTTTCTCTTTCTCTCTCTCAAATAAATAAATAAAATCTTAAGAAAAGAAGAGTTCCTAAGATAAACCTGCTCTCTGCAGTTTCTTCAAAACTCTTTAAAAGTGTCATTTCAATAAAAATGCCCCAAACTAAAGCTTGTTTAAACGGAGAAAAATAATACAGTGTGTGACCTGGGTTTTGAAACCAAAATAAATGCACCCAAAATAAAGTGTTAAAAGCTGAGAATTGAGAATCTTAAAGTGTATTTAATGTCATATATAGAATTAGTTTTAAATTTGAAGACAAAACAAAAATACCGTTTCTTTCTCTTAGTAGGTATTTCAGGTTTCTTTTGCCCCAAATTAATTGAGAAGGGGAAGGAAATAAATAGTGCTTTATCTGACCCTGAGAAGGCAACCGAACGCTCTGGGCCTAGCTCCCCACCTGGGCAGCCCGCGCCTGGCTGAAGCCACTCCCTCTTCTTCCCTCTTCTCTGCTAAAAGAATCAGCCATTTTAGAACAGTAGCACAGTCATTACCTAGTGAGATAAAACTTTAAGAAAAAAATGAAGATACTCCTTGGAAGGCTTTTGGTTATATGGTTAAGTAATTTTGTTTTTGAAATGGTACATAATGGAAAAATTAAAAACCTCTGTACAAAAACACAAACCACCTCAAAAGAGCAAGGAAAAACATATCTGTCATATATATGAGCAACAAAAGGCTCTATTTTTCTATTTATAAGTAGCTTATTCAAATCAACCCAATAGAATTATGATTTACAACTTAGTAGAAAAAGGATGTAAAGTGTCAGTTTGCTGAAAGCGATTCAAATAGCCAGTTAGCATACAGAAGGAAAATGCTTGTCTCATTCACCGATGAAAATGTAATTTAAACATGTAAAGTGATGCCATGTTTCACTTTGCAGAAATACCAAAAGTTACATTTGAGGTTATCTTGTACTGTCGAAGATCTGGGAAATAAGGGCTCCCACACAATGTAGGTGAGACAATAATTTGGTACAACTTTATGATAGGGAAGTTTGCAAATAGCTATCAAAATATGAGACACACGTGCTTTTTAACCCAGTAATTTTACTGCATACACACACACACAAATAAAAATTTACTGCTAAGAATTTCCCTCGATATCCATGAAAATTGTCTATATAAATGTATATATGTGGAGCGCTTGGCTCAGTCAGAAGAGCATGTGACTCTTGATCTCTGGGTCATGAGTTCGAGCCCCACTTTGGGTGTAGAAATTACTTAAAAATAAAAAATAAATATGTATATGCTTAATTTTGTGTAGGGATGTCTGTGGTGTGACTATACCATCGTGCAAATGGGTGTTTATTGTAGCATGGTTTGTAAAAGACTGAAACTGGATACATCAGAGTCCATCAACAGGGATTAAACAAATTAAAGGATATGGTGTAAAGTTATTAAAAAGAATGAGTTTAATTTGTATGAAATTATATGGAAATATCTCACAGTGTAAGTGAAGAAAGTGAAGTGTGGCATAGTACATGTAGTAGGATCCTTTTGCTATAAAGTGAAGATGAAAATATACAGGGAGGAGAGAGATGCAAGTATACGCCATGCTCTCCTCACTGTAAGATACATAAAAAGCCATTGATCAGTTGCATTTTGGAGAAAGCCTGGATGTTGGGCTGAGGGCAAAGAGAAAGAATTTTGTTTTTCATTTTGTCCCTTTTTACATCTTCTAGACTGACACATTAATTTTATTTTATAAAAATACCAATAGCGTTATCTGAGCAGGGAAACTGTACTCCAGCTCTTATTCTTTGTATTTCTCTTTGTACTTTGTACATTAAAAAAAAACCATACTTCTAGCTATACATAAAAATATGTATATCTTCCTCTCTCTTTCTCTTGCATATACTGAGAATCCAAGTTAAATTTCTCTACCACTTATATAAATAAAACCTGCCAGATTCAAAAAGAAATTAAGAGAAACATTTTTTTTTAAAGACTTTGTTTATTTATTTATTTTAGAGAGAGAGAGAGAGAGCATGCAAGCAGGAGGAGGGACAGAGGGAGAGGAAAAGAGAATCTCAAGCAGACTCCCTACTGAGCATGGACCAAACACGGGGCTAAATCTCATGACCCTGAGATCATGACCTGAGCCAAAATCAAGAGTCAGAGGCTTAGCTGACTGAGTCACCCAGGCACCCCCAAGAGAAACATTTTTTAAGAAAGGGAATATATAAGTATTGGACCACTGATACTCATCTTAATAAATACCTATGTCATAAAATAGGAATGGATTTCCTAGTCATTCTTTTTTATGGGATTCTTCTGTTACGTCGGTTCACATCTGGGGATGGTTGATAGGTCTTTAGTTAAACACTTAAGAAAGTAAAAGTATATATATCTATGCATAAAATATGTATTTAGCAGAATCACAACTAAAGAAGCCTGGTGGCCATGTTCACTAAGGAATTTATAAATTTGTGGTATACCAGAGAATACCTAATAGGATATTGATATTTAGCCATAATAGTACTCATAACAGTTTTGCAGAGCCTTCAGCATTAAAACAAAGTCAGGGCATATCTCCAAATAGATGAAGACTTTTGCCCGAAAGGGAGCATCATTTTAAAGACAAAAGTATCTTAAGTAGTACAAAAAGAAAAAGAAATTCTGAATAGCCTACAGCTAGTAAAAAAAATTGAATTATTAGTTAAAATTCACCAAAAACCATGGTACATATATTGAAAGTGCTAAAATCCAAAAACTGACCATAGCTGGAATAACCCATATGATGGTGGGTTAGAGTTGGAGACATCAGTATCTTCTGGTTAGCTTAATACAGATACAGATAGCTATAGAAATATTTATAGATGATACACTGTGGCAATGAAGGGATAACAGATATCTGTCTGAAAAAAAGATCATCATCTCTTACATCACAGCATATAAAAAAGCTAACTCGAAATAGATCACAGACTTAAAGGTAAAATTTAACTACAAAACTTTATTTATTTATTTTTAAAGATTTTATTTATTTTTTATTTATTTATTTTAGAGAGCGGGAGCTAATGCAAGGAGGGGAAGGAGCGGAGGGAGAGCGACAAGCAGACTCCCCGCTCAGTGTGGAGTCCAACACGGGGCTCAATCTCATGACCCTGAGATCATGGACCTGAGCTGAAACCAAGATTGTCAGACACTTAACTGACTAAGCCACCTAGACACTCCTTTACTATAAAACTTAAAAAAAAAAAGTTAGAATAAAAATCTCTGTATCCCTGAGATAAGCAAATATTTTTAGACAGAACATAGAAAACACAAACCATAAATTTAAAAAATTCATAAATTTTATCAGATTAAAAATGTTTGCTCTTTGAAAGACATCACTATAAAAACAAAAACAAGCCACAAAATGGAAGAACATATTTTTAATATGTAGATTTAATACAGAACTTTATTTGAAACACTTAAAGACATATGACAACTCAATAATAAGGCAAACAACCTACTTAATAATTGACCAAACGATTTGAAGAAACTCTTCAGAAAAGAACATATGACAGCCGGTTAAGTATACGAAAAAGTATTCAACATTTTAAGTCATCTGGGAAACAAAAACTAAAATTATAATGAGACACACTACATATCCATTGAAATAACCCAAATTAAAAGGACTACTAAAATCAAATATAAGTAAGAATATGAAGCAACTGGAATTTTTATACTGTTTTGTTGCAAACATAAAATGATAAAATCAATTTGGAGAACTGTTTAGCAACTTCTTATAATGTTTAGCAACTTCTTTAGCAACTAAACATATACCTACTATAAAATCCAGCCATTCTACTCTTAGGTATTTGCTCAAGAGAAATGAAAACATATGGTCACACCAAAGTTGTACATGTATGTTCATAGGAGACTTTTACATGATAGCAAAACACTGTGTGTGTGGGGATGGGGGATCCCAAATGTTGTCAAATAGATGAATGGATAAACTGTGATATACCCATACAAAGAAATATGGCTCAGCAATAAAAAAAGATCAAACTACTGATTTATGTGACAAAATAGATGAATCCTAGAATTATCATGTCAATTGAAAGAAACAAAAGAACAAATCATTTTTCATTTGTATAAAATTTAGAAAAGGCAAACTAATTTATAATGATGGAAAGTGGACCAGTGGTTTCCTGGTGCCAAAGGTAAGGGGTAGAATGGATTTTTAAAAGGGTGAAAAATTTAGGGGCAGAGGGGGTGACAAAAGTGTTCTATATCTCCATTGTGATGATGTTTCTTGGGTGTATATGGATACCAAAGTCAAGTAATTTTATGTATTAAATGTATGTGGCTTATTGTGCACAAATTATACTGCAACAAAATTGTTGTTTTTCAGTCACTTAACTGTTGTTTGGGAGAGAAGTCACCAAGGATTGAGAGAAAAATAACATTAGTGTTGGAGTAAGGTGTGGGAGCCAAGAGTTGGGGCTAGCTGGTAAATATCAGGAACAAAGGCAAGGGAGAGAATGATACCCTGGGTTCTAAAGAGATGGAAACTTACCAGCTCTGACTCTGATGTCTTCAAAGGTTCTGATGTCCCTAATGGAAAATGTTATCTGATCAAGTTGTATCCTTTGATCCAGTTCTTCCTTAACTCCTCCTTATGCTCCCCATCCCCAGTAAAGCTATGGGGTCTGAGGTTAACACCTTAGAAGCCTGCCAAGTAAATTATTAGATGTTATCTGTTAACCTAATGTTTCAAGAAGTGATGTCTGAAAATTGTTTAATGCCTTTTTCCCGTCCCTGCATTTGAGACCTTTGAATTTCAGCAGGATGCTCTCATGCTCATTAGTGGAACCCACAGTGAGAACTTTCTCTAATGGTGTAATGCGAGCATTGTGGCTGCAGAAGGGCAAGGTTGGGTTCGGTGGAGCTTTTGGCTCCACTCTTGCAACCATGAAATGCCCTTTTCTCTGGCAGTGAGATTAGCCCTGTCAAATCATAAATGAATGCAGACCAAGGCTTTTAGTGAAAGGAAAATCTTATGGAGACAAGATGAGTTGTCACTTTCAGAAACTTTTGTTTTTAGGGTACTGAAAACTAGGAATTCATCTCACACAAAATCAGTGTCTCTTGGGAAAATGGCTCCTTTCTCGACAACTTCTGGATGCCCCCTCTGTTGTCTGGATCGTGAGGTTCAGTAGAGGACTCAGGAGCAAAGTTGGGGTACACATGCCATAGGTGAGCTCCGCAGAACCCAAACCTATTTCTTTCAACTATTTGCTTGTCTGTAAAAGCAACCTACTAGGATCAAAGGATGATTCTTTTTAAAGCAGGCATGTTATTTTGAGTGGGCAGCCTTTAAACTCTCTCCTGTGGGAAATGCTAACATCTTAAGCAATCAAAAATTATATAGTGTGTATAGTAATTGTTTCACAAGCTAATAATTTCCCCCTCTTCTTTTTCCCCTCCCTCAGTGCAGCCATAGTGGTTTGAACTGTGTCCTCCAGAAAGATATGTTGACGTCCTTACCCCCAATATCTGGGAATGGGACCTTATTTGGAAATTGGGTTTTTGCAGATGTAATTAGTTAAGCACCTTGAGATAAAATCATCCTGGATTTAGAGTGATGAGCCTATATTTATTTTTTTTTAATTTTTTATTGTTATGTTAATCACCATACATTACATCATTAGTTTTTGATGTAGTGTTCCATGATTCACTGTTTGCGCATAACACCCAGTGCTCCATGCAGAACGTGCCCTCTTTAATACCCATCACCAGGCCAACCCATCCTCCCACCCCCCTCCCCTCTAGAACCCTCAGTTTGTTTTTCAGAGTCCATCGTCTCTCATGGTTCATCTCCCCCTCTGACTCCCCCCCTTCATTCTTCCCCTCCTGCTATCTTTTTTTTTTCTTAACATATATTGCATTATTTGTTTCAGAGGTACAGATCTGTGATTCAACAGTCCTGGACCATTCACAGTGCTCACCATAGCACATACCCTCCCCAGTGTCCATCACCCAGCCCCCCCCCCCCCCCCCCCCCCCCCCCCTCCAGCAACCCTCAGTTTGTTTCCTGAGATTAAGAATTCCTCATATCAGTGAGGTCATATGATACATGTCTTTCTCTGATTGACTTATTTCGCTCAGCATAGCACCCTCCAGTTCCATCCACGTTGTTGCAAATGGCAAGATCTCATTCCTTTTGATGGCTGCATAATATTCCATTGTATATATATACCACATCTTCTTTATCCATTCATCTGTGGATGGACATCTTGATGAGCCTATATTTAGAGCCTATATTCAATGGTTGGTATCTTTATAAGAGGAGAGGAAACAGAGGAAAGGAACCATGTGAAGAGAGGGGCAGAGACTGGAATGATACTGCTATAAACCATGGCAGGCCAAGGATTGCCCAGAGACAGCAGCAGCTAGGAAGAAGCAAGGCAAGATTGGTCCCTAAAGTCTTGAAACAGACCATGGCCCTGCTGACCCCTTGGCTTTGGACTTATGGCCGTAAGAACTGCGAGAGAATAAATTCCTGATGTTCTCAGCCACCCAGTCTGTAGTAATTTGTTATGGCAGCCCTAGGAAAGGGAGGCACTGGCCAATCCCATAAACCCATCCAGATCACCAATAATATTTAATTTAGACCAGACCCAAGGCTATGTCAGAGAAACAAGGCACTGATACTAGAATCAGGAATTTTTCATAAGTTTCCCTTAAAGTAAAAGCAAAAGTCCAACTGATCGTATGTAGAGAAAAGACAAAAGCTGGTAGGATTGCCAATTGGTAGAACTATTTTAGAAGACCGACTGATACTATCTTGTAAACCTGAAGATGTGCACAGCCTTTGACTGAACATGGCCACTACAAAGGCAAGAAACCATTGCACATGAGCACACATGCAGGAACTTCTAGAAACATCATCATTCCTAGTAGGCACAAACCGGAAAAAATCCAAATGTCCATAGACAGGATATCGATACATGCAATGTGCAGTATACTCACAAATGGAATGTTATTCTACAGTGAATGTTTGTTCATAAACTATAACTGCATGCAGCGAACCGAATAACTTTTTGAAAAATAATGTTGAATCAAAAAAAGCAAGACAAGAGGAATGTATGTATACTATGATTCCCTTTATAGAAAATCCTGAAAATAATCATCAGCACTAAATGATTTTATCTGGAGATGCACTGTTGGGCAAGCAAAACTATAACGCAGAGCAAGAAAGCAATTACTATAACATTTAGGGTAGTGGTTAACTCTGAGAGGGAAAACAAGAGAGTATGACTGGGAAGAAGGATTCGGGGGTTGGGGGGCGCTTCTAACACACTGGTAACATTCTTTTTATTAAGCTGCATGGTGGTTTCATGGATGTTTATATTTTTATTTTCTATATCTTTATTCATTATAATTTCTTATATATAAAAAATTTTAAATATTTTTAAAAACTTTTTTTTTGGAAAAAAGATAGAGGATAAAAAAAGGGAAAGAAAAGAACACATAGAAACTTTAGAAGCATAAAATGTTCTAATTCACCTTGAAGAAATTCGTGTGTTTTCATATGGTTTGTTCACATAATCTTTCCTGCTCAGATTTCCAGCCTGTCAGCTAAAGTCTTAGTCAAGGCATTTTCTGCTGAAATCCAAGATTCCGGAAAAGAAGAGGAATATGATGAAAAAGCTCAACAAATCTTAATTGTTGCCCGGAGGTCAGGCCATGTGGAAAATGTGGTATTTAGCTTTGCCACAGACAAGCTCCCCCAAGGCTGCTAAGTGGCCAGAGACAGGGGTGGAGGTGTAAGAGGGTGGCCAACTAACAGGCAGCACTTGGCATTTCCAAAGGGCTTTTCACGTGGTCTCAAGGGAGCCTCACCCATGGGAGGAAACCTTACTCCTTATACTTTACTAAGAGGACTGTTAAACTCTAGAGAAGTTAAGGTACTTATCCAAAGTTGCAAGTTCGGGAAATGACAGGGTCAGAGCTGGAAACTAGGTTTTCCCCACCCGAATGCAGTGACTTTTAATGGAATTCAGTGGTACACGTACTGACCCCAACACACGGGAAGCAGAAGACTCGGTTGTACCAAACTGATGTGATGCAAATGTCTCAAACTCAGGATGTCAAGACGTGGGCTGAGAGCCAGCAGACTCCAAGGGGTTGTGCAGAAGACAGACATGGCTGAAGCTAATCACAGTACATCTGAGGACATTTGCATTTTGGAAGGCCCGTACCCATGGCGCAACCAAAAGACGAAATTAATATTGCTTGTGATGGTTTGTAGTGCTTAGCAAAATTCTCTGTTTTGCTTCCATGCAGTGGATATTCCATCCCCCCCTAAATACTTACACCCTCCAAGCCAAACCCCAGTTCTTTACAAACTCAAAGCAATGAATCACTTAGGAAAACATTTCAGATAAGCAGACATAGTCAGATCTCCGTTTGGACTTCATGCTGGAGAAAGCGTGCAGCCCTTGACTGTTTCACATTGCTGCCCTCGATGTCAATAAATCGACCCCTTGCAATACTGCTTCTTGCCAAGAAATCCCCCGAGCCCTCGTGTGGTTTCAACAGAGGATATATGAAAAGACTGAACAAATATCACCGTTTTATCCTCCTTCCTGTCCTCAAAGCTTTTGCAAACTTAAGCAAACTAATTTTCATGATATTCTCGACAAACTGTGGAAGTCTACTGAAACCATTCCTGGTACTGATACTTTGAGTTTGGAAGTTAAAAGGTGAAAGTCTGCATTCCTTAGAAGTTTTGATAATGTAGCTAAAATAAAATATAAGCCAAAATGAAACCAAAACTAAGGTCCCGGTCAGCATCAAGATGAATTTATTTCTCTTGCTTTTCACAGCGGATTCTCTCATACCTTGCACCTGAGACACAGGCCAATGGATTGCCGATTTTGTAGAGTGATAAGGTGTCATTAAGATCGGTAGTATCTGGGGGGAAAAGACAAGTCAAAGATGGCACTGTAAAGGAAAGAGCACATGGCGTTTGCTTATCTGTTAAGCTGCATGCCTCGCTGGGTCTGGACAAAATTCACTCCCTACTCTAACATGGGTCTGGTCACCTGGCAGATATGGCAGAACAACACTCAGACCCCCTCCTTCTTCCCCCTCTCGGCTCCCCTGAGAGTTACCTTTGTAGTACAATTGCACACAGCCCCATCCTCTAACATAATCTTTCCCATGTCCCCATACTTCCACCCAAAATGAAATACAAGAAGAAAATGAGTTGAAACCTTTTGGAGAATTAGGAAGTCCTACATCTAGAGTTTATTTTTTAAATGGAAATGACACGTGTATCACATAATCAATATATAAAAAGAAGGCATTTAGTTCATTTTTCAGAGTCTGGTGCAGTTTAAGGAAAGGCCATGGAGAGAATGCTGGTCTCCTTGAGCTAGAATCCAGCAGGTCTGAGGCGTATTGCTCTGGGAGACAAAGGAAGCTTCCTATTCCTTTCTCTCGGTGTTGTGTATTGACTGTGCATCCACATGCAAATGGAGTTGCATCTGAGATGAAAATATCTGAGAAAATAAAAAGAAGCAAATCAGTATGGATTTTTAGACCAGTCTCTGCAAAAAGAATTTAAGTATTTTCAGATTTGAAGGAAATCTTCACTTGAAATTGCTGGGAGGCTTGGAACTGATAAGCCTCAGTTTCCAAATCCATAAAATGAAGATAGTAACTGTATTCTCTTCACTGGGTTGCAGTGATGGTTTAATGAGATCAGGTAAAGCATTAAACAAGAAGTTGAGTACTTAGGGGCGCCTGGGTGGCTCAGTTGGTTAAGTGTTTGTGTTGGGCTCAGGTCATGATCCTGGGGTCCTGGGATGGAGCCCCACAGGGGGCTCCTTGCTCAGCGGGGAGTCTGCCTCTCCCTCTCCCTTTGCCTGCCGCTCTGCCTATCTGTGCTCTCTCTTTCTGTCTCTGTCAAATAATAAATAAAATCTTAAAAAAAAAAAAGAAGTTAAGTACTTAGTAATTCCTTACCAAAAGTTCTCATTCATGATCATATTTACATTATTTCCTAGAAATATTCATTTGCATATGAAACTTCAGGTTAATAGAGCAAATAATAGGAAAAGTACAACAGACTGGAGTATCGTGTTGCAACCTACAAATCAATTTTTCTTCCATTATGTTATTTGTTGCTCACGGTCAACTTGTGGTTCTGTATTTTCCTCTTTCAGGTGAGGAAACCAAGGTGAGTCTCTGGGAGTTCATAAATGAACAAAAAGCAGGAACATTGCTTTGCACCTTTTTTATACATCTATTATGCCAAAGCTAGCATTGGACATACATACAAATTGGTTTCAACTATTTTTAACTAATATCTCTTTAAACTATATTGTTATAATTTTGATCATGACAGAATGTTCTTTGATCATATTCTGACCACTCTAAGAAGTGCCCTATCAAAGGAAGCTCCTTCATTTTCATTTTGTGCCCTTTTCTTAAAAAAAAAAAAAATTATTACAGTTAGAAGTGCAGGAGCATGTCCCATAACTCCAGGCATCTCATGGGATTTCAACCATATTGTCTCAGGGACCTTTTCCAAGAGGCGTGAAATAGAGATACAAAGAATTTAGTGGCTTTTTTTGGTTTGCTTGTTTTCAACAAAAGCTTTATCCAATTAACCATGGAATAGGTTAATGATAATTTATTACCGAAAAGCTGCACTATCTATGAATTTTTGCTGTTTTCATGTGAAGTGTGTGGTGATTAAAATGATTTAGCAGTTCATTAAAATAGCAATGACACCTAGTTTACATAAGGCAATAAGCTAGTGTTTGCTAACTCTCCACCCTGCCTGTGTTAGAATCACCTGAGCTTTGAGGACTCCACTCATGTCCGCACCTCACCCCAGGGAGGCCCACTTACTTGGTCTGCAGTGGGGCCTGAACACTGATAGGATCAAAGGTTTTCCCTGTTTCTAGTCTGCAGCCAAGACTGAGAATTACTGTGGTGGATGAATATGAAACAGACAACATTTAACCTCCCCTCAAGAAGCTTCAGATTCTACTTAAGAAAAATATATTTTTAAAATTCATTGACATACTTAAGAAGGTATTAAATGACCCATCACTGATAAATTCCACATTCCTTTTCTCTTCCTATCCCTCTCTGTAGTAATAAAATGGTTAATGGTCAGAGAAATAGAGAAATCACACCTTCAACTAAAAAGATAGAAAAATCAAGAGCCACTTAGTAATATGCTTACATATCTTAATACATCTTAATACATATCTTACCAATATGCATCCCAGATATCTCTAGTCATACAGAAAAGGAATTTCTCCTTGAGAAATGAAATGTGCCCTCCAATTATAGATGTTAGGGAGGGTATTAATCGTGAAAACAGCGTTCAGAACTGATAATGTGAGCTTCACTTAAGGCTCTGTGGATGCTTGTTTGTTTGGTGACAAAAGCAAAATCCAGGGTTCGTCCAATAGCTTGATCATCATCTCTGCTTCCTGGCTACAACACCTGGAGCTCTACCTCCAACCCAGCATTGTCTCTGTACCGCAAGGAACCAAGTTGGCCTTGTTAATAGGCTATGCCCAAAGCTGGAGAAGCCCCATTGGAGGAAATATGATTCCAGTTTGAGGATGCAAGTACAATACCCCCTGCCAGGTTTAAATTAAGAGCATATTACTCATTTTTAGTTAATTTCTCAGCCTGCAGAATAATTTGGCACATGTGTGCAGTATACATTCCCTCAACTGCTTCCTTAGGGACCCTGACCTTGACGGGATAGTTGTAATTGGGGGAAAAAGTTAATAAATGACAATCATAGTTAAATACCCTATTTATGAAAGAAAATGCATGTATTAAAATTAAAAGGGGGAACAATCAAAAGCAAGAGGAATAGATTAATACATTTTTCTTGTCTCTGGCTTAATTTTTTGTTAATGTCAAGGCCTGGAGCACCACCGGGGTGGCGAAGTGAAATGCAGTGGTTCTCAAAACACATGTACTGAGAAAAAACATGATTATAGCACGTTAGTTTGGGAGAAGCCACCCTATGCATGGGAAAACCATACCTTCCTATGGATTTTAAATCCAGTTCTTCTGGATCGACTTTTTGTAGATGTATTGGAAACTCTGAAGCAGATTTTGCAGGCTTTCCCTTTCATCCCTTTTCAAGTGTTTTCCTTTTTAATATTAATGACTGTTGCCATCTCCTATGTAACCGTAGTGTCCAAGACTCAGAAAAATACATAATGATCAAACTCCTATGAATTCAGCCATGTTATACATATATTTATCATGCTTTTTATATATTTATAGCATTTTATATGCATGTTTCTATATATGCATACATTTGAAAAATATGATACAAGTCACCTGAATGTGTCTCCATATTTTGTAGTCCTTTGATGGTCAGAACCATTGCCCAGGTCCCCATCCTAGGTGTCTGTGATACGTCCAGTCCTTCCCACCATGTTTCTGAAGATTCCCAGGAAGGATGCCGTTCCTTCTGACTCTATTCTCCTTTCTCCTCTTCTCACTTTGCCTTCAAAGCTGCTGTTTATCCATCTAAATCCATCATCCCATGCATGGACACACCCTCCTCCTCTTCACTTGCTAAAACATCACCAATACACCGCTGTCGTACATGTGGCTTTCATTCAAGCTCTGTGGGTAATACAAGGGTGTAATCACACCACAGCAAAGGAAGCAATTTAAAGCCGAACAGCAAACATCTCCGTTCAACCATTTGTCCCGCGCTCCTTACTAGATATTAACTTCTCCTCTCTCTCTCTCTCTTCTCAGGAAGTAGCCTCAATCTATTTTGCTTGAATCTGTTCTCTTTTAACCAAGAATTTCTCCCATCTCTACTACCCCTGCTTCAAAAACCTTCCTCCCTCCCCACATAGGTCCCCCACCAAAGCCGTCAGGATTTCCATCTACTCTGTCTTTGGCATCAGGGGTAAAATGAAAAATCTCTATTTCAATACATAGATACTTTAATCCCTCCTTTTTACTATCCTGGGTGTTATGATTAATCTAAAAAGTCCCATTAAGTGTCTTTCTTACTGCTTTCCCAGAGCCATCTGCCCTAACTTCAGTCAACTTGTAACATCCCATTTGTCCCCTCTGTGCCACACATAAGGCTGAGAATTATTTATCTGGCTTACAGCAAAGCTTGGTGCGTCCCTCGGCACCTGCCAGGGCATGCCCCCAGGCAGTGGTCCACAGCCACTCCAGCTTGGAAACAGCTAATCTATGCATTCATGAAACTATCCAGTAGGCACAATTGGCCTTTGACAGCTCAGTTTTGGTGAAAACATTCGTTCCTCTTTACTTTATCATGAACTTGCCTCCTTTTCCTTTACCTCACTTGCTTTCTATAATGAAGCTAATGAAAAGTTACAGAGAAAAGAAGAAAAGAAAGCTAGCAATCAAGTGTTAACTCTCCCAGAAGCATGACTTTTTAATTTGCGGTACAATCTTAAGGCCAGAGAGCTTAAAGCAAGAGTATCTCTGACTGTGGACTATTAATCATCCACAAGTGAGTGAAGACTCTGTCTTTGGAGGACAGGAGACTTCCCCACCCTTTGGCATCATGCAACATATTGTGACTTCCTATGCCATCTTCCCATTCCTCCCCCCTTTCCTAAACTAGCTTACTTTAATAGAGGAATTAAAATGGATGAGCTCCACGTAAAATCACTTCTGCCTCTTCCAATCCAGAGTACTGGTTTGGTATCGGCTTTATGTTTCTTTAATTGTCCTCCAAATGGATCACAGCACAGTCCTGACTTCCTAATAGGTGCTAAATAGATTCTTACAAGAAGTTCCAGTGCCCCAGCCCTATAGAGCATTGATTGACATCTGAAAGTCAGAGATAGGCATCTCTCTCCCCCTGAAAAAAAAAAAAATTAGTTAAATTATAAAGTCACCAATCAGGATGTACACTTGCATTTTGGAATAATGCCAAGTAAATATTCGGTGACTGGCATTAGATTGCAGTGGTTAGGATTTTGAATCAGAATCAGATCCCCTGGGTCTGCAACTCAACTCTGATATGATCCAGGTGACCCAGAGCAGGTTATTTGATATGTTTGGCTTAGTTTCATCATATGGGAAATGGGAATAATAAAGTACCTTCCCTGTGGGTTTGTCGTGGGAATGAAATGAGACAATTTCTGTGTAGTGCTTAAAACAGTGTATATAGCAAGAAATTCAAATGTGACTCCACATGTCTGTTTTCACTGAGGTGTCTGAGTGATAGATATAGATATCAAAATGATTGTGAAGCTCATTTTAGAAACTGCAAATGAAAGTGCAATGAGGGCGCCTGGGTGGATCAGTCATTAAGTGTCTGCCTTCGGCTCAGGTCATGATCTCAGGGTGTTGGGATTGAGCCCCACATTGGGCTCCCTGCTCGGCGGGAAGCCTGCTTCTCTCTCTCCCTCTCCCACTCCGCCTGCTTGTGTTCCCTCTCTCGCTGTGTCTCTCTCTGTCAAAAAAATAAATAAAATCTTTAAAAAAAAAAAAAAAGGAAGTGCAGTGAATTAGCTACACAGCTATAGTATTCCCAGTCTCTTTGAAACTATTAAGGAGAGGAGAAAAAGAGTAACCATTTATGAAGAGATTTCTTTGGAGATAACCATGACCATTTTGAGTCCCTACAACCCTTTTTGAGTGATGGGGGTGTGTGGTCTTATTATGATTTAATCTACTGTTTTGTAACTGCAAAGTGAGAAAGGTCTTTGATGGGACCACTTTGAGATCTTGCTATCGCTTGTCCTGGCCTGGAGAACATTGTGGAACAGGACCTGACTCCCATTCCAGTGCTCATGAAGGCTGAAGAGCCAGAGATGTGCTCAGTGCCTGGGTAGCAGAGGAAGGACCCCATGCTGCTGGGTGAGGGGCCGCTGCAGAGCCAGTATTTGTGAAGGCAGAGGATGCAGCAGCATTTCCCAGGGATGGGATGCTGACTACCCAGGAGAAAGTTATCTGGTCCTAGGACTGACAGAGTTGCCTGGGAGGGGCAGAGGGCCCCAGCAGCTGAAGCAGAAAAGGAGTGACAAAATGTCAGAGGTCGTGAAAGGAATCACGTGGGGCCACCCAATATGAAAACACGTAAGTTGGTTCAAGGTTACTGCAAGACGGCATGTCCATCCAGCCTCCACACTGAGCTCTGCAAAGAATCAAGAAAGTGTTCCAGAGAGAAACGCCAGCTTTTCCACCATTTGCCATGCACAGAGGGCTGTTCAAGGAAGATACTTCCTAGCCATCTCGTTCCCCTCTCCTCACCACATTTCTGGCCTCAAAGGATCAGACATTGGCTAGCAAGTGGTTGGTTGTATCAGTCAGGGTTCTTCAGAGAGATGAAACCAATAAGATATGTGTGGGGGGAATAGATGGAGATAGAGATAGGTAGGGATATCTGAATGTGTCTCCATAGGGACATGACCATAGATAGGGATATCTATCTATCTATCTAATCAACTATGTATATTTTTTAAGGAATTGGTTTACACAGCTGTGGGGCTTGGCAAGTCCATAATCTTCAGGGTTGGTGGCAGGCTGAAGACCCAGCGCAGAGTTGCAGTTCCAGGAGTCAGAAGGCAGTCTGCTGGTAGAATTCCTTCTTGCTGGGGGAGGCCAATCTTTGTTCTATTATGGCCTTTAACTGATTGAATGAGGCCCACTCATACTATAAGAGACAATCTACTTTACTCAAAATGTGCTGATTTAAATGTTAATGCCATCTAAAAAGAAAAACTTCACAGAAACATCTAGAATAACATTTGACCAAATATCTCAGTACTATGGCCTAGCCAAGTGGACACATAAAATTAACCATCATAAGCAGGGTGCAGGGGAGAGGACAGGAGCAAGGGTATGAGTGAGAAACTGGTCACATCCCTTCCCCACTTAGAGTTTGCAGACATGTGGGGAAGAAGGTGAAAAGATTTCATATTAAATCATGTGGTGGGTTTGATTATCATTATGTACTGGATATTCTATTTTTTTTAATTTACTTATTACAGAGAGAAAGAGCACAGAGCTAGCCAGAACATGAGCAGGGGGAGGGGTAGAGGGAGAGGGAGAAGCAGGCTTCCTGCTGAGCAGGGAGCCCGATGTGGGGCTCGATCCTGGGACTCCGGGATCATGACCTGAGCCGAAGGCAGATGCTTAACTGACTGAGCCACCCAGGCGGCCCTGGATATTCTAATTTTTGACATGAAAATCTCTGTATTACGTAAAGTGGTCTTAGAAGCCTAGGAAAGAAATTCAAGGTCCTACCTGAGTACTCATTTAGGAGCAGGGGAAGATACTAAACATTTAAAAAAGAGAGTGAAGTACCAAAAAAACAAAACAAAGCAAGTCTTTCGATTACCTCATGATGATTCATGTATAATATACCAGTTACAAGTGCTGAGCACATAGTATATATTCCATAAATATTCACTATTTTTATTGCATATACATACATATATGATAATTTACTATGAATAGGACATAGAATCTATGCCCTTTTTTATACATATACTTTCTTGATGGTGACATATATATGTAGTCTGACAACCCGAAACAGATGAATACATTTCACTAAATTGCGTGATAGGTGGGAGAAATTTTTTGGTATGTATTTACTTCTTTCATAAAGTTATATTACAATGACTGTGCTTTATGTTTTGGTGTTTCATATAAATATATTGCCTGAACCTTCCTCTGTGGTGGGATAGACATAAACTTTGAAATTTAAATACTCTCATGCTGTTGGGGCGTTTGGTGACTCAGTTGGTTAAGCATCTGCCTTCTGCTCAGGTCATGATCTTGGGGTCCTGGGATCAAGCCCTGCATTGGGCTCCGTGCTCGATGGGGAGTCTGCTTCTCCCTCTCCCCCCACCCCATGCTCTGTCTCTCTCTCAAATAAGTAAATGATTAAATCTTAAAATAAATAAATAAATAAATAAACTCATGCTATGGCAAACATAGTTGCCTTTTTTGGTGTTTATTATTGTTTGTAGCCTGAAAGCATTATTGACTTTTAGGTAAACAAATAATTAGCTTGTTCATTTGAAGTAGGAAGGCTAATTAATGAACTTGCTTACCGTTCTACTCCGCTACAGATAGCCAGTCCTTTGGGTCTTTGTTCTTCCGCCTTACTCTCTCTCCTTTTCCCTGTCATTCTCTGCCTCTACCTCTACCTCCATCTCTGTTCACAAATACCTGCCTATTCTGCTACTCTGGATTCCAGAAAATATAGTTGCATATGATACTCAAAGGTGATGAGTATGGGGCATCAGTCAACCTGACCCAATACTGGCGTTCAGTATTTTTTTAGATGTTATTTTCTTGGCTGTACAAGCAGCCTTTTAAGAGATGCTTTTAAAATTGAAGATGAAGATTGATAAGAATAAATCTGATATCTGGATGCATCAGGCTTGCATTAGGACAGAAATTGGCTCTATTACACAAATACATTTTTTAGTTACAGCCTTTGTGTGTCTAATTTGGCCATGGCCTTCTTGGTCATCCTTTCTTTCTTTCTTTCTTTCTTTTTTTTTTATTGTGTATTATCAAACAATTTAGCACTAGATTTTGCAACACTTTGTCCAAGATTGTTATATAAATTTTTACCTTTTTAAAATTTCTGCTAAAGCACTAAATTTTGTTCTTACAACAAAATGAGATGTATGTGTGAACTCATGGAAACTGTAACCTAAAATAAATTACTGCAGTGGGCCACAATGTGCAAAGAGAGGTGGCTGGAGATGGCATTATGTTAAGAGTCTTAACTTTCCCAAACAATATGGGAAAGACTTGGCTGCATCCTTCAGTGACATATATGTTAAATAATTTGTGGTTAAGATTTAAACAAGATTCATGCTGAAAAATCAGGTGGTTTCAGCAGTCCTACTTTCATTCCATCAGACCCCTTTGAAAATAAGATCTGCCAAGATTTTGAAAGTGGGCTAGAAGGAATGTAAGTCTCACCATTGGCTTTTCAATGCTATATAAATCAAAAAGGTTGCCAGCTAGCAGACAGAATGAACACTGGTCCACAATCATGTAGGCAATTACTCTGGTAAATGTTGAGTCTTGGAAATTGAAATTGTGACTCTGTTTTTACAGTAAGCTAGAGGGAAAAGATCAACCTCAGATTTTCTATTGATTAAGTGGCTGATACTTTTTCAGCAACTTGTGGCTTTTTGTGAAAGCTCAGAAAAGCACTTTGTTAAAAGAAAAAAGTGTTTCATTCATCAGCTCTCTAGGTAGTAAATTATAGCCAACTGATAGCTCTTGAACACCTCCTAGGAGTTGTGAGAGACATTAATAAAATTGGGTAACAGATTTATCCAAATCTGAAATATGAAAATGAGACCAACTTACATGAAAAAGAAAAAGAAAAAACTGGGCTTGGAGAGAGGAATGCGCAGCGGTCGGAAGAAAGCCGTCATGCTCACCCCAGAATCCACTGTGACTGCATCACTTTGTCAACCCTTGTTGCCAGCTTTGCCTATATTCTCTTCCGATGCTGAGATTACTTTTATCACACTTTCTTAGGTGCTCTCCTCTCCTCTTTTCCGGAGGCTGGCCTCCCCAGCCCTCCAAAAGTTGCCGCAAAGCAAGTCTTACTGATGTTCCCAGAGCTGAACTTACGAGAAGGCAGTGAAACTGACCTGCATATTCCTTGCCAGCAGGGCCCAGGGCTTTCCAAGTAGGTAACCATGAAAGTGATCATGCCAAGGGACAGAACAGGAGGTCCTCTTTGGGTAAACAGGACATGCTTCCCTTTGTGACCTCTGGCTGACCTCCAGAGGGAAAGAGCCAAAGTAGTCAGCATCTCTGGCCAATGAAATCAGCATCAGTGACCACTGAGGCTCAGAGAACTCCCTTGGCTTTGGGAAGGAGCAAAGCAATGACACAGCAGCCTTTCTAGGCAGAGTTAAATGATGATAATACCGCAGACACTCATTTATTCTCAGTCTGTTCTCCACTACCTGTCACATTTCCCTGAGGTAAATATCCTTTAGATTTATGGTGATTTGTTATGAAACCAGTTATCCTGTTGTCCTCAAATGGCAAGAGAGTATTTACAACTTATAACATGTCATATATGAAGATGCAAGGCCCTTTTAATTTTAACTGGGCTCCTGATTAGGACACAGAATGCTGAGCTGCTATTGTAGTTTGGTGGGCTTGTTTTCGGCACACAGAACTAGCGGCAATCACCACGAACACCTTTCTTATAAATATGATAAATAAATATGGAATGAAGACTTTGGGGCCAAATTGGCATCAGTATCATTTAATTTCTTCTGTGTTTCCAGCCAATTAAATGAATGGGTGCCTGTGGTAATTAAACTCACTTTGATAATTAGACACTAAGGATTCTTAAATTACTGAATGTTAATGAATATTTCCCAAGTACAGTCCTAAGTGCTGCCAAATGGAATTTTACTGTTTAGCATTAAAATATAGAGTTCTTCAAAAAATTCCACATAGAAAAAGTGAAACTAGAAACAGAGGATTTGATTTTGTTGCCTTTCTTTACAAGTTTGGGCAGGTTGATGAAATTTGAATAGAAAACAAATTTTGTTACAAATGAGAGATCGTTGAACTAATTCCTTGGAACTTGGAAAGCCACACATAATAGCGCACAAACGAAAGCCATAGACAGGAGAATATCACTGCCTCACTGTAGCTGCCTATAAATGGACAACCCATAAATACCAACTATCTTTGCTAATAATTTGAGGCTAAGGCAGACAAAAGGTCTGGGCACCTTGGAGGTGTGCTCTCTATGCAGAAATAGACAGTGGTCTATTTCTTTTGTCTGCTCTGGGTTTCCCACCAGTAGATAAACCATATTGAGCATTTTTATCTGAAAACCATGGTCACAATGATTCTTGGAGTTGTTTTAATATCCTTGATAATTTGTTCATCAGGCTTCCAGTGCAAACTAGAAAACTGACACACACTTAGATCAAATGCTAACCAGTGAGTCCTGTAGGAACCATTTCTAGGACATGCATTATATACAATTATTTATTTCACATATTTCAAGCATTCAAATATTTATTTCAAATATTCCACAAAGCCTTTACATTGCCTTACAGGTGTGTTTCTTCAAAGCTCACATAACACTTGTGCTATGTCTTACCTAGAGGGAGAAGGAAGGGATGAGACAGGGAATTAGTGTTTCCTATGCATCCTTTATGTTCAGGGCCCTATGTTAGCTCTCCACATAGCATGATGCCATCACCAAAAAGTGATGACATATTGATGAGTGAGGACTGTTTCTTTATTTCTATGGGACAAATCCACGTAAAACTTTAGCACTAGCCCAATATTTTCTACACTATACCAATCTGCTATTTAAATCAGCAAATTCATACTCAGTCACTGAGGTCAAACCTAGCCCTGTCATGTCAGCACCATGTTGAGGGAGCCTCTCTGAGCCTTGAATATCTCATCCATAAAAGGTGCTAATAACACTGCCAAACAGGGTTGTTGTGAGGACTCAGCTTGACAACATGAAAAAAGACCAGAGCATAGTTCCTAGTATTTTTAAATGCCACTTTCTCCCTTTCCTTTCTCCCTTCTTGACAGAGTAAGGAATATTCGCCTTTTTTACATGCTCAAATTTGGCCCTAAATCAGTTTTAATTGTGCTAAATAATACAGATAAATGGAATGAATAAAATGAGTCATAAGGATACAAATCACAGACATAGATTCTGAGGGTCTTCCTATATACCTCCCTAGCGAGTGGATGGGTTGACAAACATCTTTTAGTAAGGAAACCTATAAGCTCCCTTTATAAAATTCCAATCCTCCCAGGTTGGTTCTGGGGATTGTTTTATTTCAGCCATTCCATCCACATTCCAGAGAGCAAGGGGCAGAACTCGGGTCATCCAAGCTGGAGGAAGGAGCAGAACAATGGCATGCTTCCTCACTTTAGGTGTGTTTCTTCAAAGCCCACATAACACTTGTGCAAATATGCCATTGGTCAGAGCTTGGATATGTGTCTTATTTAGAAGTAAGGAAGACTGACTAGTGTAGTTTTTATTCAGAGAGGCCATGTGCCAGCTAAAAGTCAGGTTCAATTAATGATAAAGAAGGATACATTGTGTGTCAGATGGTACTCTTTGCCATAAGAAGTCATAACAAAATTTGAGGTAAGAGGTGGTGGTATCTTGGATATATTTCTGGAAGTATTCTGAATATATTTTGAAGATAAAGCCAAATGAATTTGTTGACTAATTAAATGTAGGGTGTTAAAAGAATCAGGGATGACTCCATGGTTTGGGGGTTTGAGCACTGAAATGACAGTTTTCTTTTATAGAGTTGGAGAAGGATCAGAGGAGTAGGTTTTTGTGGTGGGTTCAACTGGAGTTCAGTTGGGGGTTACTGTTTGAAATGCTTATGATGCCACAAAGAGAGACACCAAAGGGACAGGCCAAATACAGCAGTTTTGAGGAAAGTTCTAGACTGGAAATTGATGTGAGAATCATCAAAGAATTGAAGGAATAAGTTTCAAAATCTGAGCATAAGAGATCTGAAGAGTGGAGGAAACAATAAAAGACACTAAAAAGAAGCAACCAGTGAAATTTAAAAAAAGAAAGAAATATGGAGGATTGGTGGCTTCTATGTGGAAGTTCTCTTATTGAGTATTTTCCTCTTTCTGGTGGGATAAAAGGCAATGCATCAGCTGAAAGGGAGTTGGGGGAAGATTTGCCGGAGGTTTGAAGTTAGAAAAGAAAGTGTGAAATGGTTGGACATTATACCTGTTCATCATTGCCACAGTAATAGTATGGTAGTTCAAGTCTTGGGACGAAGAGAGCTCACAGAGGAAGAGAAAATAGCACTTTGGGGAGAACTCTTATATTTGGAGCAAGGAGAAGAACCAATGAAAGGAACAGAGAAAGATCAGTCAAAAAAAAATACCAAGGACAGAAAATATTTAAGGCAGGACAACACATTATGTAAGAGTATGAATTAGGAAGTCATATTCAGATTCCTAGCTTTGTGACCTAGTAAATAGGCACCACTGGACTTTATTTTCCACATTTGTAAAATGGGAATAATAACAGTAACTGTCTCATAACATTACCGTGAGCTTTGCATGAGCTATCGCTTGTAAAGTACTTAGAATAATACTGGCTCATAATTCCAGTATTGGAATTGACACAGAAAGGAAATTGCCAGAATTAATGCAGAAAGGAAATTGCCAAATGGCCACAGACAATCTGAATGATGTATGTGGAAACTGGAAAATATTACCTCCACTTCTTCTGTACCGGGAAAGTATGCAGTTTTTGGGCTGATATTTCTGAGTGACACATTCACATATTCCAGTGCCTCGGCTCCACGTCTGCTCTTGCTGGCTTCTATGAGTCATTGGAAATGATTTTGCACACATTATTTCAGGCTAGAGACAAGTCTTTGTTGAGATTCTGAATTCTCCAGCCTTAGAACTATCATCTCCAGACTTCTTTCAAGGTTATCATGTTTTCTATTGTTTCAATGACTTAAGTCATAATTCTCCGCTACATGCAGCCCAAATTATCTATCATCTGATATGCTATGGAAATAAGACCCTCCTTGATCAGAGTAAGAATTCATTAAATCACATTGTATTTTTTTTGATATTGGAATATACCAATAGAAATCTATTTATTCTAGTTTTATTGAGAAATAATTAACATACATCACTGTATAAGTTTAAGGTATACAGCATGATGGTTTGATTTATATATTTTAGAAAATGGTTTAGTTAACATCCATCATCTCATATAGATACAATAAAAAAGAAAGAAAAAAAATTCTCCTTGTGATGAGAACTCTTAGGGTCTACTATCTTAACAACTTCCCTATATATCATACAGCAGTGTTAGTTGTAGTCACCATGTTGTACAATACATCGTTCTATTTATTTATCTCATAACTGGAATTTTGTACCTTTTGACCACCTTCCTACAATTCCCCTTTCTCCTTCCTCTTGCCTCTGGTAACCACCAATCTATCTATTTTTGTATAAGTTTGATGGGTTTTTTTTTTAATCATTATTAGATTCTACATTTAAGTGAGATTTGTCTTTCTTTGTCTGATTTATTTCATTTAGCATAATGTCCTCAAGGTCCATCTATGTTGTCACAAAGGATTTCATAATTTTTTATGACTGAATGATATCCAGCCATAATACATATAACTTAATAGAATATATTAATATTAATATTACAGATAATATAATATATATAATATAAATATATAGTTTAATTACAATTATATAAGTAATTATATAATTTCCTTACCCATTCATCCATCAATGGACACTTTGTTTCCATGTCTTGGTTATTGTGAAAAATGCTGCTATGAACATGGGAGTGTAGATATCTTTTCGAGTTAGTGGTTTCATTTCCTTTGGATATATTCCCAGAGTGAAAAGGCTGTATCATATGGTAGTTCTATTTTTAATTTTTTGAGGAACCGCCATACTGTTTTCTATAGTGGCTGCACCAATTTACATTCACCAACAGTGCACAGTGTTCTCTTTTCTCCACATCCATGCCAGCATTTGTTATCACTTATCTTTTAATGATGGCCATTCTAACAGGCATGAGGTGATATCTCATTGTGGCTTTAATTTGAACTTCCCTAAGGACTAGTTATGTTGAACATTTTTTCATGTATCTGTTGACCATTTATATATTTTCTTTGGAAAAATGTCTATTTAGGTATTTTGCTCATTTTTAATTGGATTATTTGGTTTGAGGCTATTGGGTTATATGAGTTCTATAAATATTTGAGATATTAACCCTTTATCAGATATAGGTTTTCTTTTTATTTTATTGATGGCTTATTTTGTTGTGCAGAAACTTTTTGGTTTGAGGTAGTCCCACTTGTTTTTGTTTGTCTGTTTGTTTTGTTCCTTGTGCTTTAGGTGTGATTTCCAAAATAATAGTTACCAAGACCCATGTCAAGAAGATTTCCCCAATGTTTTTTTCTAGGAGTTTCATGATTTCAGGTCTTCTTACATTTAAGGCTTTAATCCATTTTGAATTAACTTTTGTGAATGGTGTAAGATAGGGGTCATTTCATTCTTTTATATGGGAATATCCAGTTTTCCCAGTACCATTTATTGAAGACACTATCTTTTCTCCATTGAGTATTCTTGGCTCCCTTGTTAAATATTAGTTGACAGTATATGCTTGGATTTATTTCTGGGCTCACTACTCTGATCTATTGGTCTATTTGTTTTTATGCCAGTACCATACTGTTTTAATGACTATAGCTTTATAGTATAACCTGAAGTCAGAAAGTGTTGTGTCTCCTGCTTTGTTCTTTTTCCTCAGATTTTCTTTGGTCATTTGGGGTCTTTGGTAGTTACATACAAATTTTAGGAATGTTTTGTCTATTTCTGTAAAAAATGCCTTTGAAATCTTGACAGGGATTTCATTGAATCTATAGATGACTTTTGGTGGTGTTGACCTTTTAACAATATTAATTTTTCCAATCTATAAACAGAGGATACCTTTCCATTTATCTATGTTTTCTTCAATTTCTTTCATCAATGTCTTGTAGTTTTCAGAGTAGAGATCTTTTACCTCCTTTGCTAAATTAATTCTGAAGTATTTTATTGTTTTTGATGCTGTTGTAAACAGGATTGATTTCTTTATTTCTTTTCCAAAAAATTGTTAGTGTATAAAAACACAACTGATTTTTACATGTTAATTCTGTATCCTGCAACTTTACTCAATTCGTTAATTAGTTTTAACAGTTTTTTGGTTGAGTCTTTAGGATTTTTTATATATGGAATCATGTCATCTGCAAATAGAGACAATTTTGCTTCTTCCTTTCTAATTAGAAAGCTTTTTATTTCTTTTTCTTGCCTGATTGCTCTAGCTAGGACTTCCAGTACTATGCTGAATAGGAGTGGTGAGAATGGCCACCGTTTTCTTGTTCATGATCTTAGAGCAAAAGCTTTCAGCACCATTGAGTATGATGTTAGCTGTGGGCTTGTCAATATATACTCTTTATTATTTTGAATATGTTCCTTTTATGCCTAATTTATTAAGTGATTTTAACATGAATTGATATTAAATTTTGTCAAATGCCTATTCTGCATCTATCGAGATGAATATATGATTCTTTTATTTCATTCTATTAATGGGGTAATTGAATGATTGACATTAATTGATTTGTGTCAGTTTTTTAATTTTAATTTTAATTTTTAACAATTAAATACAAAATTCACAAAGATAATAAATTCCAGTTATTTTTTTTCTGATGCAACTGAAAATAATTACCAAAATATGTCTTGATATTTCTTCATTGCTCCTATAATTACTGACTCATTTAACATATTCAAATGACTTCCATTTTAATATAGGTAAAATAATAATAATACCTGCTTCATAGAGGCTTTCACTTATTTGCTTCTACATTGTTACCAAATTAATGATTAAAAGACTTCTTGTTTCAGTTTGGAGATGTAGAGAGCTGTAAAGAATATCATTCTCACCCTTGCAACAAGAAAAAAAGCTGGATCCATCAAAGAATTGAGGTTTCAGGGCAAACAAAATGCCTCAAATATAGAGAGAGACAGATGCCTACAAAGATAAATAGTACTTCAACATTTACTTACCTGTGACAGACTCTGCTCGACTCTACATAAAATGGAATAAGGTATAGCTAAAATGTTTTCAGAAATTGTTAGAGGCTGAGTGTGGGCTAGTGTGAGGATGTAAAGCCTCTGGAAGTTAAAGATACAAGGACACATTCTTACTGGCAGCACTTGTCGAAAAGATTTGGAAGCATTCCTGAGAAAGCTTTTTTCCATGGTGCTGACTTGAGAAAGGGAACAGTAGTCACTGCCCTAACTGCCCAAGCCCATCTCCTCCATCTCCACTACAGGATGAGAGGCAATGAAAACCATCACCTTAGGGTACAGGTAGAAATCCACTGCATCTGGGGGAAAGGACCAGGGAAGAAAAAAAAAAAAAAAAAAGAAGCAACATCCCTCCTATGGGAAGGATACCATTTGGGTATCCATATTTCTGCTATGGCAAAACACATGAAAGGTCCAGTTCTGCAGCTGGAGAAGCAGAGCACTTGTGAAGGACATTGGCCAGATCCAAGAACAGAGCCCTGGCTTTCAACAAAAAATTCTAAGGCATATGAAAAGAAAATACACACACACACACACTCACAGAAGAGGCAAAACAATTATTAGGATCAGACAGGCTAAGACACAGATGTTGGACCAATCAGACAGAAAATTTTCAGTAATTACAATTAATGTTATTGGCTCTAATAAAACAAAGTAGACAACATGCAAGATCAGATGAGTCATTCAGCAGAGAGATGAAACTATAAGGAAGAATCAAATGCAAATACTAGAAGGAAAAACAATCAGTAACAGATATGAAGGCCTCTAACAGGCTCATCAATAAACTGAACACAACCAAGGAAAGATTCTGTGAAATTGATGATAAAACCAAACTAAAACACAAAGAAAATTAAAAAATGAACAAAAAACACCCCCAAAAAACAAAACAAAAATCCAAACAGAGCACCCAACAGTGTGGGACAGTTTCAAACATGGTAGCATATACACAAGCGGGAGAAGAGAAAGAAAATGGGTGCTGAAGAAATAATGGCAAATGGGGCGCCTGGGTGGCTCAGTTAGTTAAAGCGTCGACTTTGATCTCAGCTCAGGTCTTGATCTCAGGGTGGTAAGTTCAAGCCCCGTATTGGACTCTACACTGAGCATGGACCCTACTTAAAAGAAGAGAAAAGAGGAGAGGAGAGGAGAGGGAAGTGGAGGGGAGGAGAGAGGAGAGAAGAGAAGAAGAGAAGTTATGGCAGAGAATTTTACAAAATTAGTGACAAACAGGAAACCATAGATCCAAGAAGCTCACAGAACACCAAGCAGGAAAAATACCAAACACACACACACACACACACACACACACATCCCTAGGCATATGGTATTCAAACTTCAAAAAATCAAAGACAGAGAGAAAATCTTGACATTAGCCAGAAGAAGAAGAAAAAAAAAAATCTATCCACCAAGGAAAAAGTGCAATAATTAAATCAGACTTCTCATCAGAAACTGTTCAAGCAGAAAGAAAATGTAGTGACATATATAAGTATTACGGGGTGGTGTGGGGGGGAGCGATCTGTCAACCCAGAATTCTAGACCTAGTAAAAAGAAGTGAATTAGACATTGTTTTTTAATTTTCAAACAAAAACTAAGAGAATTCATTGCCAGACATACTCTAATGGAAATTCTTCAGGTAGAAGAAATACGATATAGTCAGAAACTTGGACCTTAACACAAAAGATAAAGTGAACAGGAACTGGAATGAATGAAAATAGGTAAAATTTATTTCCTATTTGTAAATGAGCTAAGAGATAACTGATTAATACATATGGCATATGTGAAGGTAAAGCCTATGACAATAATAGCACAAAGGGTGGGTGGGAACAATTAGGAATATATTATTGTAATGGCCTTGTGCTACATGTAAAAGAGTGTACTATTATTTGAGTGTAAACTCAGATTAATTTGAAATGCATACTGTAAGTCCCAGGGTAATCACTAAAAACATTTTTTAGAGATGTATAATTAATGAGTCAGTAGAGATAAAATGTAATAAAACATTCTTAGCCCGGGCTCAGTAGGTTGGGCATCTTCTTCTGGCTCAGCGGGGAGCCTGCTTCTCTCTCTCCCTCTCCTCTGTAGCTCCCCCTGCTTGTGCTCTTTCTCTCTGTCAAATAAACAAATAAAATATTAAAAAAAAAAGTACTTAGTCTAAGAAAAGACAAAAAGAAAAGAAAAAAGAAATATAGTACAAATGGAACAAAGAAACATAGCTAGGAAGAAGTTAGATACTAATCCAATCATATCAATAATCACTTTAACTGTGAATGGTCTAAATACATCAGTTAAAAGATAAAGATTGTCAGTTCGATTAAAAAACAAGACCCAAATATGTGCTGCCTACAATAAACCAATGTAAAATATAGAGACATAAATTATATATGTAAAACTTACTCATATGAAATATGTAAAATATGTCTTATATATTAAAAGTATCTAAGCTCAAATTATTAATAAAGTGAATCATTAACATCTATGGAAGTTACTTACTCTGTACCATACATATGCTTTTTACATATACATATGCATTTTACATCAGTATGCGACAAGGCACTAATTATCCCTAACTTTAGAAATGAGAAAACTGTGGCTTAAAAGTTAAATAATGTGTTTAGTGTTTCTTCTCTAAAAAATGAGATGGGATCACTACCCAGGGTATTTGATTAGAACTCTTACACAGTGATTCACTATTTGGAACTGCGACTACAGATAGCATTTGGTAATGAGTTTAACAATGCCTAGGAGTCTATTGATTAAGAATGATTTCACAATATTCCTGATTCTTCTGAGTGCTTGTCTTGAGTAATTATGAAAACAAGTCTGTTTTATTATGGAAAAGTGGGGAAAATAACATGACCTCAATTTGAAATAGTTGCAATTTCACATGCCAATATTTTATAGGTCTATAATAGCATAGATATAACTTTTTAACTATCCAATTTTACTTTGCCTCTGTGATCTTAACTTCTCATATTCTCAAATTTTCTAAACACTAATTCACATTATAATATTTATCTTACTCTTTTCTTAATACTCTTCTGTTTTGAAAATAAATACTGGCTAGACACCACATACCTTGGCAATATCCAAGTTTCTATAAACTTAGCATTATAAGTATCAATTTTATAACACCTTATCTATTACTTGTATACACTTAGAATCCATTAAGCTATATAAAAATTCATGTAAAGATAAAGCCAGGAACTGGAAGTAATTTTCTGAAAAGCTTTGAATACTGCCAACAAATGTTTGTATAAGAAAAAAAAAAACAACAATAGATTAATAGGATGTTTTTGTTTAAATGTTAAAGTTATAAACTTTATATTTTAGAGTTTAACTTTAGGTTTAGCTGCCTGACTAGTCAGCTTAGAACAAAATCCTATATTCCTTACTTGATAGTCACTGGGGTGTATTTGGAATGGAAAACTTCAAATTCATGTTAGCTACAGATGGTTATTGTAAAGAATACTAAAAAGGTCATAAAGCAATTGGCCAATAAACAAACTTAAAACAATAAAGTGTATCTGGAACAAACTGGCTAAAATAGCACATGACACCCATTGTAAGCAGCAGTATCAGTTTCAGCAGTAAATAAATGGGCATGAACTGTGGCAGCTGTTAAATTTTAATCAGAAATACTCGACACTAACTGGGAGTGAGAGAAGAAAACTTGGAGAAAAATGTATTATCCAACTGACAATGAGGCCTGTCTTGTACAGTGGACTGGATACTACTCCACTCCAGAATGCCTTAAATGCCTAAAGTCAATCTTCCAGGCTTTCTGATTGATTTCAGTGTCCAAGTGGTAAAATATATACTTGACTGGGCTCTTCAGCCCCTAAAGCTACCATCATGCTCCATTTCACCCATTAGAGAGAATAACAAATTGGAGCAAAAGAGCAGTAGACATCAACCTAATTTCTCTACAGCTCAGAAGGATAACTGATGAACTGTTTCCTCTCATTGCCCCATGACATAAACAAATGCCACATGTCTACAAGTCTTTGCCTACAACCCAGTATATGTGATTCCCACCAAAAACATTTTCTTCTGCTGGTAGTTGAATCAAATCCCTTTGCATATGTCCGCACTTAATATTGGAAAAACATTATATTTACTAGTGCTTACTATCTGTCCGGCACTGTGAAACCATTTTAGAGATATTAATTCATTTAATATTTACAATTATCTGAAGTAGGTTTTATATTATGACTGTTTTATGGGTGAGGACAGTAAGAATTGGAAAAGTTAAATATCTCTCCCAAGAGCACCCAGCTAGTATGTGGTAAACTTGGACTTAAATTGAAGTGACCATATGACACCTGAACTGAGATCTGGAACCCATGAATCAATTGGAACCAATGTACCAAAAGCGAGTGGTACAAGTTAAGACCACACAGTATCTTTAGCCAATAAGTCATTTTGTATGACTGCAACTTAGAGCATGAGTTAGAAGATGAAGACCTTGGGAGAGACAGATTGTTAAGGACCAAGTCAAGGACAAGCTTGTTGACCACAGAAAGTCACAGGGTTTTTGAGACTTTGGCAATGACAAGCTTGTCATTGTTTAAAGAGGGATAGGATGTGATTTGTGATGCAACTGCAATTTAAAAACAATTAGTAGCTTCTTCTATGGTTCAGATGAGGGATTACAGGTACCTAAGCCTGGCAATGTTACTGAAGATGAAGAGAAAAATTACAATTGATAGTGCTTAAACTTGAAATGGGATTTGATGGAGAGAGGGATAATGCCAAGATAACTTCAGGGGCCAGCTAGAAAGCAGGGCTATTAAATATGATAAAGAATTTACAGAGGAGGAAAAGACTGCATATGTTGAGAGCTCATGCCATGCTTATATCCTGGTGGACACATCTAGTAGACATTTAATAATATTTAATAATAGTTTAGTTAATTGGAGAAAGTGAGAAGAGGAAGAAAGACACAATAATGAGGGACCACCAGTATAGAAGGAGTGATTAGAATATACAGAAATCAGTGAATGAAACTGAGAAGGGGTGAGTAAAGAGACAGAAAGAGGTCCAAAGAGAATACTATATTAAAAGCCAAAGATTGTGGAGCTGGAAGAAAGAACATCTCAACAGCGTCTAATGCAAGAGAAAGGTCATGTAAGATTAAGCACTGAAAAGTAGTGACAGGATTTGGCAACAAGATCATTGATAATCTCAGAGATGGCAAATTTGGTCAAGGATTAAGGATGGGCTTTGGTCATAGTTAACTGAAGAGCAAATACGAGACGAAGTGGACATATCAAGTACAGATTACCAGTATTTTGTTTTTTGTTTTTTGGGTTCTTTTTGAGAGGTTTTGTGGTTACCAGAAATAGCAAACTGAGACTCTATGTGGCAGGAAATACAAATGTGAGAAACTTTTCTTTCTTTATTTACTGGACTATTTGGTCATCTTAGTTTTCTGTTGTGAGACAGTCAGACATGCTAATGAATTTCAGGAAAGTTTTCTGTAAGAAGTTGAGCAATAGGGCTGAAACTATGTATCATACGCTGAAAAGCAAATGAGGGAGGGGAAGAGAAGGCAGTGGGAAGCCTGACTGCAGCTAGATGCGCATGCAGCTTCGAAGAGTCCCCAGACAACACTGGATAAACATCAAATGAATGAATCTTCCTTGGCACATACCAGGTTCAAAGTCCTGAATGGAAGACTGGTTTGTTTGTTTATTTGTTTGTCTGTTTGTGTTTAGGTGACTCATAACTGAGCTAGAAAAACTTTCCCCAACTTACCTCCTCAAACTAGTCTGAGGCAAGTGGCACAAAGCCTTTTTAAGAAAATCTGGTGACGCTGTTTGACCACCCATGTGCTTCCAGCCCTTGCTTGTATCTCCTTTAAAAAGTAGGAGCAAAGTGGGTTTCTGCTGAGATTGCCCTGTTTACCCCTGGTGGTGAATAGTCTCCAAAGATGGCCTCTATCCGTTCCTTTTTTCCACAGGAGCATGCCACGCTACCCATTAAGTGACAGAGTCTATTTCCCCTTGCCTCGCAGCTGGGCTGGCCTTGGGACTGGCTTGGCCAGGAATTCTGTCTCCACTCATGTCCAATGCTGGTCCAATTTTGAAAAAGCAGCTCCTTACTCACATTTCATTCCATTGGAATTTTTTCCTCCTTGAAATCTGTGGCTTTTGTCTGAGCTGGGGAGATGTATTGTACAACTCTCTTCTGGAGCTACCTTAGCATGATTCTTTGCAGGTAGGTTGTTTGCGGTGCACTCTGGTTGGAAAGGGCAGACGGCTCGTGTTCCGCGGCCACTCAGTGGTCACAAAAGCCTTAGAGAGACTTTTCTGTAAATAATGTTTTCAGATGCTGCTTCTGAATGTCAGGGGTTGAATTCTGGTGTCACAAGTTCACAGGCCCTCATCACATACATACCATGTGAGCTTTTTGTTTGGGAAATTGATGTGGTGTCACTCAGATTGCTTACGAATAATTTCCAGCCTAGAAAAGGCTATAGACAAAGTTGTTGGGCTCAATATCTGTTGAAAAAAATTGGTTTCTTTAAAAGAAAAAAATAAACCACGGAAGCTATTTGCAGATTTCAATTTACGTATGAAAATGGAAAATGCAGTATTTAATTTCTTAATGGAAACCTGTTTCCAGCCTGAAGAGATCCGTGGAATAGACCTGATTGCACTGAACAAAAAGAAGGTCTTCATGTGAGCAAGAGCAAAGGGGTTGCTCTGCCTGAGGAAACAATCTGGCAATTAAATCAGCTACCTATAAAAAATGACACACTTGGCTTTAGAGTGAAATTTAAATTTCTTTTTGATTCTCTATTATTTGTGGTCATCCTTTTCCCATTTATTTCAGATAATTAAAGTTTCACTGTAATTCCACTCTATAAAAGATATTTAACATGATGCATTTTTAGTTCAAAAATTTTTCAACAAGGCTTGGGTGGTTTTTTTTTTCTTTTTTTTTTCACATTCGCATTTTTTTCCCAGTATGTCTGGCTTATCTTCTGAATCAGGAAAACAAATGCCATCTCTTACCAGGGACAGGGCAAAAATAGAGTGATTGATACTACTTGGCACCCACTGCGCTCAGTGCCTGAAAGTGGAAGGCTGTGGATCAAACGCAGACCCGGGATGGCTGATAATTTGTATACCGAGTTCATAACCGGACAGCCATTGTTCTGATGCAAACAGATAGGCTGTGCGTGTACTGAAACCTAGCAGAAGACAATCTGCGCAAGGATTATACCATGTTTTATTCTTTCTTCCTTTGTGATTTCTGAACATCACAGTGCCTCCCTAACAAAGGTACATGTGAGAATGTACTTCAATCATGAGCACTCCGGATTTCACATCTGGTTCTGCAGATAAAATTAGGAGCTATAGATAATAGGCAGATGCATGCTGTTTCAATGAGACGGTGCATATGTGGCTTGTATCTCTATTAAATCCATCACATACATTTATAAGCTGGAATATATTCAAATAGAGAGGGGCAGAACAGAGGATAAGTGTTTTCATTGCCAATTTCAGCAAAAATGGCATTTTTCCCTCAAAGTACATAAGTCATTTCTTTGACGTTACACAAGCCAACATATGATAAGGATAGGCAGCTGCTATTACAATGCAATAAACTCACTGGAAAATCTCACAATAATGGATACTAAACAAAGGGGGCAAAATGAGCAGGTTTGGGGCTGTGGTCCAGACAATTCACACTTGATTTAAAGTGATTTTGATGGGTTTATAAAGGACATCAATTCATGCCACGAGGTATTTCTTATCAATATTATAAACCACTACATTATACTTTAAAAGAAGGTCAGGTAGTAGAGGTGGGGAAGGGAGGTCCAGGGTGTCCTTGGGGAGGGCTGTGTGTGTGTATGCGTGTGTAACAGAGGGAGGGGGGAGAAAGGGAGAAACACATTCTTTGGTGTTTTTGAACATACATTTGTTAAGGTAAAGGAGGCTTGGTTGAAGCATTAATAACTTTCAGGACTTCGTTGAAAATTTGCCCTGAAGGACAAAGGTGTATCTGAAGATGAATACTTATGGCTGTTCTTTAGCTTGTCAAGCTGCGGCCAGAAGAAAAGAGAAACAATCCAAGAATGTTGGTCTGTATATAAATTCCACAGAGGGAGGCAGATGATCGATTATTTTCTGATGCTGTTTGAGCAAGGAAAAATATTCTGGAATCAAAGGGACTGCATAAAAATATATTTCAAGAACATCTAGCCAATTTTCCTAAGCCAGTAATGATAGCAATACTCGTGGATTATTAAATCTTTTATCATTAGGAGTAATTTTCTCTGAAAGTCCACTAACATTACTGATATATATGGCTTCTCTTTCAACAGTAAACTCCAGCTCTCCTACCCGCCCACTGTTTCCCCTCCCCAACATAGCCACGCACATGCTCAGAGCGTGCTGGAAGTCACCCTTGGTTTACACAGGATTTCCAATTAAGGAGCATGGGACAATGGAATTACAGTCTCATTTAAAGACCTTAAGCTCTGGCTGGGTTTTTTGTTTGTTTGTTTTTGAGAGAGCAAGCGAGCGCATGAGGGGGAGGGGGAGGGGCAGAGGGACAGAAAGAGAGAGAAATCTTAAGCAGGCTCCATGCTCAGTGTGAGCCCGACTCAGGACTCCTGAGATCATGACCTGAGCTGAAATCAAGAGTTACTTAACCAGCTGAGCCACCCAGGGCCCTGAGCTCTCTCTGGTTTTAAGCTTTATGGCCAACTACAGAAGGGCAAAAAAAAATTTCTGCTTTAATTGATTTTCTAAATCTTTGAACCAGAAGTTATCTACTCCACCCTTCCCCTGTCGAATTTTGCAAAAAAGAAAACTGAGGCTTCAAATAGTTAAGGACTTGCCTAAAATGAAGCCTGAAAATACAAACCTACCAATGAACGTTTCTGGATGAAAACATTTCCATAGTTCCTTAGCCTGTCCAGAATAAAGCATAAGCTCTCCCTACATTTTCACTCTCCTCACCTCCCCCCACCCCCCCTTCCCCTGCATGATTTTGTTAAGCAGCTGTTTCCCACAGGATGCCCTGATTCTGGCCTCAGGGCCCTCCCTGTTCATGGTGCCCTTTTTTCCTGGAGTACCCTGTCCACCTCCAGCTCTTCCATCTCCTTGGAAGTCTCTCAGATTCCTTGTTTGGCTTAGGGGCCTCTCTGTTACCTCACAAGACTGTGAGTACCTTGATCACAGTTCCTAGGCCATGGCAATGATCTGTGTTTGGAGTCTTTCCCCATTCATCTCTAAGCACTTTGATGACAGAGATGGGGTCTTTTCACCTTTGCGTTCCCAGCAAGTGTCTGGAACCAAGTAATTTCTCAACAGATTTATGGATTATGTATTTTTATTGCTAAAATAACCTTATATTCTCTATTTCTACCTATATGGTAAGCATGGGCCTATTATACTTACAGAGTGAAGTTTAATAAAAAATATGTCTCTTACATAGAGACTGAAGTTTTGCAAGTATTTTCACATACATCCTTTTAGTCAGATATTCTTTGAGGCAGACTCTTCCTCCTCTGTACAGCAAAGCTAACACTGTCACCTATCCAGGGTATCAGTATGACCAGTACAGGAACCAATCCTTGCTTAGCATTTGGCAAAGTCTCTGACACACCACAGTGTTAAATTATTGTTATTACAAGTATTTTTTACAAATTCAGTGTCAGGCTTTCTCCCACATATTTCTGCCATGATATTTGAACCTAATTTAAAGTTTCAATTTTGAAATTGTTTTTCATTTCTTCTAGAAAAAAAAAAATATTCTCAGGACCCAGGGATAAGATATGCCTAAAACTGAGAAATAGAGAGCATCCAGATTTTTTAAAATCGAGGAAAGTTTAGGTGCTGTAGATATTTAGACTAGGAAAGAAAATGTCAGTGGGGAATCATGATCGATGTTTTAAAATATCTGAGATTCTTAATATGAAAATATGATTCATATTGTATAGTAAATACATGAGTAAATGTTATGGAAATAACAGAAGTGAAGCTGGATGATCACCAGTTAAGACTGATTTATAGAGAATTCCTATAAATATGACCTCTTAATCTTCTATGAAGTACTAAACAATAGTAAAAAAAGATTCAGCTTTATCATCTATAGAAATTTAGATTTTATAATGAAATGTTAAATGATTTTAACTTAAAAACAGCCTTGACTATTTTCTACATAAATCCTGAAAGGAAAACTTTAGTTTAATAAAACCTGAACTATTTCGCTGGAATTTATAGGGGAGAAAAAAAGCATAGATCGAAGACTGATCATATTTAGCGATAACCCATAATACTAAAATCGCCATTTGCATTGATAAATACATCATGTACTGTATTTTATCATCAAAATATGGATAAATTTCTATGGGGGGAAAAAGGCAGAAATTAGAGAAAGAAGTATTATTTGTTCTCTGAGAACATACATCACTCTGAACTTTCCTTCTGGTTTCCTGGCAACCTCCAATTTTAAATTCCATCAATAGGCGTAGCCTACATAACATAAAACTCAGATGGCAGTATATGCGTCTTTCTATTTGCTTTGGCAGACCTCTCATCTCTCTTAACAAGACTTGGGTAACAGATGAAAATCAATAAAATTATAGTTGGTTATGAAAGACGGCAGTCCTAGCTTATTTAGGGTTTTGTACTCCACCTCCTAGGGAACAAAAATTCCACAGATTTTATGCCTCTTGGGGTGGGCCAGTCAGTTACTTGGGCAAATGAAGGAAGAGGATTTGCACATTGTTCTTGGTAGTTTTCCCAGGTGTTTATTTTCTTTAAAAGAAAATTCATAGTTACTTTAGATTTCCTAGGAAAATCCAAGGATTCTCAGGGCAGTGTTTTGGTTTATCCCTCTAATACCCCGATATCATTTGGTTTCAGCGCCTTTGCAAATCCTGTTTTTAGGTTGTTTTCCTACCATCCGTGTCTAAACCAACGGTTTAGACATATTCCCATGGCTACACAGATTTATTTGAGATTCTCTAAGGAGTAATTATACTTAAATCTCTTTTATTAAAGCTCAGTAAGGCATATCAAAATACAAGTGAGAGTAATGTTATATAGGTAGCCTTGAACCTGTTCTGGTTTTTAATCTGTAAATCATTCTCAAACATCTACACTTTAACTAGTATTGCTAACAAATTGCAACATACTCAACCTCTGATTGCATCATCCAGATGGCTTTCACTGAGGTGGAGAACCCATTCTTTTAAACTGACATGGAGTTTGACCTGCCCATCATGATTTACCAGTTTGAACATATACACACTGAGCTTTTAAATATTTCTCATAATCAGTAAACCTGCTTCATTCTTTAGAAGTGTGTCTTATTTTAATGAATTTTCCCACTCAGGTCTGTTGAGACTTTAAAGCTGATGTGGCCATTTGAATGCAGTGGCATCCATTTTTATACTCACGGTATACGTTTGTTACTCTTTGAACCTAACTGTAAATCTCCTGGCCTCTGACATGCAGCCTCAACATGACTTATGTAGCTTTCTTTGTAGTGTCAGCAACTGGTTCATTGCCTAGCACGTTGCTGTTGAATTAATTCACAAGAATTTTTATGCCAGTGTGACAGGGTATCCTAACTTCCCGGTTTTAAAAACTAAGTCTTTATGTTTTTGAATAAGATAGATGGTCAGTTGGTAACATATGGCTTGATGTGACTGGAGACTTTTCTTTGAAGGTGTGAAGAAAGAGAAAGGAATTTTTGTATTGGCACCAGGAGAAGATAGGGCAAGTCAAAGCAATAGAGAAGGATGGCGCAGCATCTCTCTACACCAGCTTGAAATGGAGTCTTGATTGTCAACAGAAAGGGTTAGAGCCTTAAGCTGAACTAAATGATTTCATGAAACATTTTGTGAGATTCTAAGTACAAGCAATGCTGCTTTCGAGAATAAATGAAAAGGTACAGCTGAAAACACAATGGAAGGGGATTCTTCCCACTTACACCTAGACGGCACCCTGAGTTCAAGAGGCTTTCCTCCAATCAGACAGTATCTTTTTTTTAATAGTTGAGTTCATCTTATTTATATTTACTGACATGACAGGTATGTTTGTTCTTAGTCCTTGTTGTTTTGATTTGTTCTTAACCGCTTTCTAAGTTACCATTTTTTTATATATGATATCTGTTTTTGTTTTGGGTGTGTTTCCCAACCAGTGGCTTGGAGGGTACATACTCCATTGTTAGATCTTGTAGAGTTGGTGTTTATAGATTTTAACAATAATCTTAATGTTTCTCATTTTTTTCAGTTTTACAGCGTGCATATTGACCGTTCCCTTTAAACACTGAATAAACTGGAATGCTCATATTTTCTCCCACTTTTCTTTTCCTCTCCATCTCCTGATTTTGGTTGTTATGAGATTAGAAATTTAACCTAATTATATTACTTTCCACTATTCTCCACCTTTAAGAGTTCATTATATTGCTATTTTTATATTCTAATATAAAACCATAATCTCCCCCCAAAAAAAACCAAACCATAAATCTTACATTTGCTTATTGTTAATGCTAGCTCTGAATAGATTGTTTATATCCAGCTTTTCCCCCACAATGTCTCCCTCTGATGGAGCAGAGCTGAGGGATGCTTCCCTATAATGTCCTCACCCCCAGAGTTTGTCATTATAATAGGGGAGTAGTGGGTCCATTAGAGGTATGCCCTACTTTTAAGGACCAAGCTATATCGGTTAGGATTATGTCAGCTGTGAGTCAGAGAATTTAAACCCCTAGGACATACATTATCTCACATAAGAAGAATCTGCGGGTAGGCAGTGGCAGGGGGTTTTTAGTAGAATAGAGAAATTACTAAGGGCTCAGATCCTTTGCATCTTTTCTGACTGCCAAATTCTGCATGCTCGCTTTCCCCTCAGGCTGGCTGCCTTCAGGGTCCAAAGACAGTTGCTATATTTCTAATATAATAATATTCAGAGTCAGTAAAAGGCCTCACCTCTCTACTTATCTGTGTTCCTTTTCAAAGTGAACAAAAGTTTCCCAGAAGCACACTGTCATGTCTGTTTTCTAGAATTGTGTCACTTCTCCATCTCAAACTAGACACTGACAAATTATGACGATGTGTCAAGACTAACTATAATTAACCTCTGAAGTTCATGGCCACCCCATACTTACACAAAACCCAAGGTCTGTTGGCAAAGAATAAAGCCAGGGGCAGGGGCATGCATAGGGAGGAAGTGGGTGGAAGGAATGGCTATCCAGTAGACAACGAACGATGCCTGCCATGGGGCTGAGACATTGCCAGAACTCTACGTCTGTGTCTGCCCTTGGTATTGTCCTATAGTATTTGGAAGCTATTCTTATAATTCTCTGATAAGTGGTTGTACCCACTTCCTAGCTTCATTGAAGATGGAATCTCTTTTCTTTTTTGGTCCCCTTTTCTTCATTTTGGTGGGTTTTGAGACAATAGTAAAAGAAACAACTTCATTCTGCTGTCTGTCAAGCTAGAGATCAATGGAATGGATATCGTCTTAGAGATAATTATCTGGAAAAGCTGTAGAGAGTAACATTAGCAATGCACTAGAGGCAAAGACAGGAACAGACTTTTTCTTGGACAATTAGGAAAGCTTTCCTAATGGAATGATTGACCGCTTCTCTTCTTTAGGTCTAAAAAGGACAAACATTCCACTGTACTAAGAAGAGATAGATGTGGGTCCAGTGATTTCATACACCTTTTCTTTCCTATCAAGTGCAACACTCAGAAAACTAAGTATTCCCTATGCCGCTTTCTTTCATTCTTTTCCAGAAAGTAGAAATCCTAGTCCAAGCAGTCCTGAGGCTCAGACCTCAAAGCCCCGTCTTGGTGATGGGGACGGGACAAAATTGGATTTGGTTCACAACCCATAGCCGGTCTTCTGTGGGGACATGCAGGTGAGTGTTTTAACAAAAGGATATACCTTTATTCTTTGTATAACCTTTTCTGGGGCAGAAATTGAAGGCTGATGATGAAATCTTCTCACAACCTTTCCAAGGCTTAATCCCATTAAACTTCACCCAGGGGAAATCCCATTGGACCTTAAACAAAGGAACAAGTCCCTCCTTAAATAGGTTAGAGGGCATATATCAAGCAAGCAGGCTTTCCAAACAAAGGAGCTCCGAGCGGGGTTATTATTTTTTTTTTCAATGCAAAAGCAGGTATTTTAAAGGAAAGGATGCAGTGACCCTTGGCAAGCTTGCTTCCCAGCAATGGCTACAGTTTCTGTGCACTGCTTTTCTGTAATAGGAATAAATCATTACAGGACTAAAGCATGTATAAAGAGGGGCTGGGAATGGGAAATAGAACCCATCCTAATGTGGATGCTGTTGCTACAACTTCATTATACATATATATAAATGAATGATATATATATATCTTTGAATGAAGATATATATATTCTCTATCTATATATATCTGTCTATATATATCTAGAGAGAGAGAATATATATATCTTCATATATATATGCAAAAGTAAGGCCACAGCCCTCAAAATAGATTGACCTGCACTAAGTTCTCAAAAGACTTCTGACAGGACAAACATAAACCTATGGTGTATAGAACCCGTTTTTGAGATTGAGGCAACAGCTGTGGTGTAGGAGACTGATTCTAAGAGCTCTTTGGGTGGTAACCTTTAGACCCCTCAGACTAAACCCCTCCACGATGGCACAGTGAGCAGAGGCCCAGAAACACCAGGCACTTAACTACTATGGTATAGATGAACCCATTGATTCAATTGGTCAAAAAGTAGAATCAGAAGGAATCTCAGAACTGTTCTGAAATTATGACAATGGTCCTGCAGTAAAATAGAAAAACTAGCCAAATGGGGACGCTGAGAAAACACAAAACAATTTCTCTTTGTGGCAAATGCTTTTTAGGGAATCAGATGCATTAGCTAATTAAACTGTCTGGTGGTTCCACAAACGATCTTGTGGTTCCACCACAAATCTGGTGGGTAGTCTTATTTTCAAGGAATTAAATTTAATACTTAACATTATAGAAAGATACTCAATTTTCTTTTATCCCTTTTTGATTATCCAGGAAGCACTTTTGATCTTGGATTTTTTTTTTTTTCTGTGTTCAATACTTGCCATCTTATATTTCTATAGGAGAAGAGTATGGCTTTTTGAATGTTTGGGGGGCACTTTCTACCTTAGATAAGGCTTGAAAGAGGGAACAGGACACGTTAACTACTGTGATTTATTTATTTTGAGCCTCTTTTATCATTCCATACCCTAAAGACTAATCAACAGAAAGTACCTGATTTTAACATGTTGGCAACATAATTTTATAGATTTTTTTTTTCCCCTGAGGAACTGAGACAATTGCCCTTAAGTCAAATAAGACTCATATTCTCTCTGAAGAGAAAAAGGTGACTTTAAATTTTTGCATTATCTAGATTATTACCTCATAGTTTTCCTACAGATTTATATGTAAAAACAAAGCTAAAGCAATTGCATAGTAAGTTTAATGGCTTTAAAAAGTAAAATATAAGATTTACCTGTTTCTATGGTACCTGTCTCCATGGTACCTGGTTAAAAGGACACGTGCATGACCCAGCAGGTCTTTTACCTATAATTTATGTCAGTGGTGCTAATTATGCTTTATACAATTTAAATCAGCCATCTTATTTGAATCTTACATTTCAAAACAATTATTTCCTCATACCCTTCTCCTTGGGAAACAGGGACATTATTCTATCCATGATATGTGATTATTTCTAAACCACCAATTTTGAATGGCCCATCTCATTTCTTCTTCTGCCACCAAAATATGTATATATAATATCAGTCTAACACAGTTTAGAACAGTGATTGAAGACAGTATGTAATAGTGATAGAAATACCACTGCCTTTAAAAAATAGTACCCATTAAAGGATTTTTATTCTATCACTTGGTTACTTTCATTTTTCCTACAATTAAACCCAAAGCTCATCTTTCACTTTTATGGTGCATATGCTTTTTGAGCTATTGTTAGTCATATGTGTAAAGTAAACATTGAAGGATGAAAATTCAATGAGACAACACATGAGCATAAAAAAATTTGGTAGGATGAAACAAAAGAAAAAGATAGTAATAACAATACTATTGCTTAGAAGGCAGATCAGTTCATTTGACCTAAAACTAGAATCAGGGTAGAATCATTAAAATAGACCTGAAGTAAGATGGAAGTTAAAAGCACTGACTAGGTACCAAGCACTGTCCTAGGACTTTTACACACATCACCTCATCTAATCTCGGTGTCAGTCCCATGAGGTAAGCTGGTAGTCCCATTTTACCACAGGAAGAAATGAGGCACAAAGAAGTTAAGTAACCTGCCCAAAGTTACACAGCTAGTATGTGTTGCAGCCCGAAGGTGAATGGAGGCTGTTTAATTTCGATGCTATGTTTTTTACCCCCGTGCCTGCTGCAACGTGTAATAATCATAATGCGATTAACAGAGAGAAGGGGAAATAAAGGTAAAAATGAGAAGCAATGCTGGAAAATGGATCCACAGTGGAAGTACTCGCCTAACCATATCTTTAGTCACCCCTCTCCTCTTGGCACTGATTCCGGGCCCACCCACATTGTCTACTCTGGATTCTCTCCTTCCCATCTTGCTTCTTCACACATGTAATTCTTCATATCCAACAGTCTTCACCTGGGGGAAGTCAAATGATCTCAAATAATTGTCTTGAGGACAGAGGTAGAAAAGATACATTGAGGCTCGTTGCAAGGAAAATATATTTGTGGAATATCAATTTTATTTTTAGGGAAGTTTGGGACTTGTAATACTTGAAAAAAAGGTCATATTTTTTATCATCTGAAAGTGCATCTTAATGAGGCACAAGGTCAACTTAGATGGTAGCTTCAGGTAAGTGACAATGACGTTTATATGTCTAACTGGTACATTTGGGGGAGCAAAAGACTGTGTTATTAACAATTGTGCTGGGGCAACAGGCATAAAATGTGACAGCGTTGGGCAAGTTGGGACATCCAATTTCCCTACTTTAGTGATTGAAAAGAGACAGAAAGATGGTTGAAGTAGGCTGAAGTAGGGGAAAATATATGACTTTTTCTTATGATGCTAGGGATTCTTCCATTGATAATAAATGTGCCTACATTGGCTTTCAGATTTGGTCCTTCCCTAGATTCCTGATCCCCAAACTTATTTATTATTGTTGCTCTTATTATTTCATGGGTTAAGAAATGACTATAGGACTGTCACTATGCTGAGGACTTAATTTATATTATCTCCCTTACACCTCACAAGAATCTTATAAGGTGGGTATTATGATTATACATGTTTGGGAAATTAAAATAAATTAAAGTGACTCTGCCAAGGTCACCCGGCTTGTAAATAGCAGAACCAAGACTCGTATATAGATGTGAATGCAAAGCCCATACTCTTTACCGCTATATTATATGCCTCTCAAGTTATTTGGTGTTAAGAAACTTTTAAACATATAACATATTGATTTTCTCCACCAAGAGCTTGTGAGATATAATTTTACTTAGATTAGAGTATACTGAAACTACTGGCTCATAAATACACGTATTACTATAAGCAAAACATAAAAATTTGGTTGGCAAATTAAAATATTAAAATATTGAGTAAAATCACAAACTCACATTCAAACACACACACAAAAAAACCCAGGATCCATGGCATGTAATTATTCAAAGACAACACGTACTGGAGTGGTTGAGTGATCCCCAAAATGCTGGTTTTCATAAACACAGCTCACAAGGCATATGCTCACTTCTTAAAGTCAAACTATTCCATACCGTTAAGAATTACATAAATGTGTTATGGAATATCTTCTGCTCATACGGTGTTTCCTGCATGTGAAGTACTATTCTAAGCCCTTTACTTACCTTAATTCAATTTATCCTCACAACCATCCTGAGAGAAAAACTATCATAAGCCTCATTTTGCAGATGAGGAAACTGATGTACAGAAATGTTAGACCGTAGCCCAAGGCTAACGTGCTCGAGAACCAGGATTCAGACCCAGCCCATCTGTCTCAAGATCAGGGCTGGAAATGATAGGGCCACCCTGAGGCTCACAGCGTTTTTCACATACTTGTTACTGATGTGTGCAGAGAGAGGAGATCAATGTTGAAAACCTTCTGAAATACGTGCTTGTTCCATTTTGTTTGCTTTCCAGGATATGTATAAGTATTTCTTAAAATTTGTAGGAAGTAAAGGTAGAGGTGTGTGTGTGTGTGAGGGATGTAAAGGAGAATAAACCTTTTACCGATGGTAAATAGGGTGAGATCAAGAGTGAGAATCTGAACTAGTATTTAAGCAAAAAGAAGGTAAAAATAACAGCAACAACAACAAAAAACTCGAATGCACGAATAAGCGAATGGATTCTCTCTATAACCATAATGCACCCGTAACATTGACAACTGAGTTTTTAGTTGTTTTCCTCCGTGTGTTTAATATGACTAGTTTCCATTGCCTTGATGCAACATGTAGTTGTTGGCTCCTCAAGTGTGGTTTGTGGATCAGCAGCATCCACATCTCCTGGGCCTTGGGTGAGATGAAAGCTCTCCACTCCCCTCCACACGCCCCCCACCCCGATCCCCAGCTCCTACTGATTTGGAATCTTCATTCCTACAAGATCCCTCGTGATTCTTATGTGTATTAAAGTTTGAGAAGCCATGGTCTACAAAATCATGATGACAAATAATCTTTTTACATTTTTAGAAATAATCAAATGGAGGAAAGGTCAAAGCCAGTCATCCCCATGTGGAGGAAGGATAGATGGCATGAGGCAGGAAGGATGCCTGGTTAAGGAGATGTAAACAATGTTGTTTCTTGTCTATTCTCCCACCACCCTTAGTTCAACCCCCAATCACCACCCACCCACACAGTCAGTTCACAGCATGAATACACAACTACATAGAACAATGAAGTCCATAATGTTTGTATCCAGGATAACATGTTAAGGGAGAGTAAATCTCAGAACAGGAGCCTACAAGGCAGTATTGGTAAAAGGAAGTTTTTCTTAACCCAATTAGCCTATATAGTAAGGAACCAGTGGGCTAATTAACTAGGTCAAGTGTCCCAAAGAATACAAAAAGGCAAAGTGGGGTGGGGCAGAAAGTTGCTGTCTATTATGTGTGCTCTATACAAAATATTGCCAAGTCCTCCGAATTTGTTGACAAGATTTTTATCCCCATTTAGTGGGTTAGGAAATTGAGGCACAGAGAGTTAAATAAAATAGCCCAGTTACACAGTAAGTTGAAACTGCCAGGTTCCAAATATGGTTCCAAATCTACTATCCAGTGCTTGATTACCCAGAGCTGGAGGTGTACAAGAAAGCAAGCAGCAGGGCTCATAAAAATGTGTACCCTCTGCCTTATCTTTCTCTTTCTGTTTTGCTTTACCTTGATGAGAATTGTTTCTATGGTGGACTTTTGGTGAATTATTTACTATAGATGGGATCTTCTACTGAAATGAAAAATACAAAAGACGGGAGGTTTCTGCCATGAGGTAGGTCACAGCTTAACCGAGCAGAAAAGTTAACCTGCATGTAAAAAACAAAGACGTATTGGGCTTACACTGTGTTAGTGGCTATTAGTACAGAGGAAATCAAAGAAGATATCAAAAGGGTCATTGTTGTTATCTGAGAATTCTTTGAAATGACGTGGACCTTGGGATAAGACCTAGAAAGAAGCTTCATTCAGGTTTTAGAGTCGAGTTTATACGGAGTTAGTTTCTAGACGTTAAGACCCATACCTTAGAAAGAAGATTAGGCTTGTTTCTTATATTTGTGCTTCCAACTAAGATTGCATTTGGACAAGGGTTCCATGGCTAAAATAATAAAAATGATTTTTATTTTATTTTTAATAATGGTGAGAGGCTAAGGTAATGCGCTGGGAAAGTGTCCCAAAGAATACAAAAGGTGGGACTTGGAGCAGGTGGAGAGGGGACGGGGTGTGGAAGGGTGTAGAGAGGGTGCCATAGGAAGCATAACTCTCTTCAAAATGTTGCCTAGGACTCACCATGATCAGTGTTAATAATGTGGACCACAAGATATTGCAAAGACTGAGAAATCAAAGTCACAGACTATTCTAAGTGCAGTATTTATTCAATAAGAAAATTGTTTCGGGCAAGAGTGTTCCATCTTTGGTTGGATGTAAACTGTGTCTGGCCAACTCGATCGACTTCCTTGGCCATCAGATTTCTCAGTGTTGGTCTTCTCACACTGAGCTGTGTTTGAAACGTCACCAGAGCAGTTCCCTCAGCAGAGCCCAAGACGATTAACCAGTATCCTTATCTATAGGCGTCACATAGCCTGGAATCCTGAGGAATTTGTACCTAGAGGAATTCCTAATGTGGTTGTGCTCAGCCTCGCCTGGGGACTGTTAGAATGGGAGACCTTTAAAGCATCTCTCCTAGAAAAGGAAGCAAGCGTACATAAGGGATCTAAGAGAACAGCTACTGAACATCATCACCGGGCTTGAAATGCTGGTGCACTACTTGTGATGAGAAGCAAGTTACTTCTCTATTCATGAAACAAATCTTGATCTTGTACCTACTGTGTGCAAAGCATGGGACATGACATGACAAAAACTAAGTTGGATGATATTTGTAAACTGTTTAGCCCAGCGTCTGAAGCATAGCAATGGCTCAATAAACGGTAGCTATTATGTGAACAGAAATTAAAGGTATGCTTCCATGTCTTTGTTAAAAAGCAGATCCATTTTAAAATTGAAATAATTGTAGAATACCCATAAGCAGAGAAATCCGCACAATTCCAATTTCTAAAAGTACAGTTCAAATCCTCTTTCCGAAGCCTGTGAGAGTCAATTTAAATTTTCCTGTGTACTGGAATTTTTCTGATTTAACTACTGTTCCAATAATAACATTATTATTATATTTTTATGTAGCTTTAAAAAACATTTTTCACGTTCATTAACTCTAAGTAAATTATTGCCAGTAAGCTTGGGAATCAGTTTGTTTTATAGAGATTTTGGTATGTTAAATTTGTTTTAAATGAATTTGGCCTGGATCAGCAACTGAGGTAAAACAATTAAAATGTCCAATTTCGGGGAATTCTTGGTAGCACTCCAACATGCCGTTAGTTTTCATAATCAAGCTGTTATATGATTTTTTTCATTATGCATGAGCAAATAGACTTCACTACACTCAATTTGAAGCAATTATTATCTGTGGCACAATATAATCAAAAGGCTACTGCTATTTGTTGAAGGATTCTTTGTTTGCCAAGATTATTAATAAAGTTATGCCAGGAGCACATACAGTGCCGCTTGGCCCTCAGCAGCTGGCGCTGGCAACGGGAAAATAAATCAGAATTCGCAATGCTTGTATTTTTCAATATTTCTGCCAGTGTGTGTATTGGAGAACATTTCACATTAAATAGCACTAATTGCCTTAATTGGCTTACGGCTATCAAGCCCACTGTACTGTTGCTGTGTCATCAGAGCGTTATTAGGGGGACTTAGATGCTTATCTCTTTAGCGGTGCAGGTGTAACACACAGAGCAAGGCCGTTGAAGTACATGCACAACCCGCTGTTGTGTTGTGGAATCACAGGGTATGGAGGGGGTAAGAAGCCTCCTCTTGCCAGCCTGGGGTGGTAACTCTTCGCACAACCTGCAAGGGCAAATAATTCCCTTCAGGGGGCACAGGAAAGAGTATCAATGTGTCTCGATGGCCTCCCAGACCAATCCATGAGCCAGCGAGAGTTCTCACTTGCCTACATTACAGCTCTGGACTGGCAAACCCCAGCTTTGCTTTCAGGTGGCTAATTAACACATTTAATAACACCTGCAAAAATAAAACTGCCTTCTTATTTTATCATGACCCAAACACAGAACTCATGAGCCTTTCTTCACTGCCACTGAATCTTTTAGTTTTGTTTTGGGTGTCATCTCAAGGGACGGCTTGGTGGCTGGGTGAAAACCTGCTCTAGTGTCCTTCCACAGAGCCAACAGGGCACTCGCACCGCCTTCTTCCCTTAGATCCTCTCCACCTTGCAGATGCCAGAAGTTCCAGAGAAAAGGGTTCATCCTCTGTGAAAATGAAATGTCCAACCTCTACACACACACACACACACACACGCACACACGGATCCATGTAAACTTCCAGACAGTAACATTCTAATATACTTGAATTTAAAATGGTAAGAAGGAACATGAAGAAAATTTAGGCAGGTCTAAATAGGGAATAAAGGTCAAGATGGGGAGGAGTGACCGTCCCCCCAGATCACCATGCTCTGTTGTTCTCCAGTAAGGATGGTTTGCTTCATTTACTGGTTAGTCTAATGAAAGACAAACAAACAAACAAAAAACAACTGCTTATTATGCCTAATGCATTTAAAGAATAAGTTTACTGCTTCGTGGTATTAAAATTGTGTGTGATTCAGGAGTGAAAGTACTAGAATAATAACATTTGCCATTTGTAGCTGGAAAAAGCATTGAAATTTCAACTCATGAAAAATCAGAACTACCTTTGAGTAAGTGGGGCATGCTCACCACCTTGGGCACATTTGGTAGGTGGGTAAAATTTTGTGTCTGAAATCACAACTGGGATATGTCAAGTGCTAGATATATACTTGCTGGAGTAATCTGTCCCACCTCAGGGTGCAAAAGGTCTGGGGCTGGTTCTCAGGAGACGAGGAGTGGGGCTCAGCCTTAGTCCTACCCATGCATGACCTTTCAGTGGTCTCTCAAGTGAGGGCTTTTGTTTTCCTTCTGCCTCTGGGAGAAGCCTCTGGCCCGCAACACCACATAGGTAGAGATCATTTTATTTGGCACTTTTACAAACATGGGAAAAAGAAATACAAAATGAAACCAGAACACCCCTATAACTGATGGGGAAGTTTGATCCATCTCTCCTCTTTTTTGATGTTCTTATTAAATCTGAAGTTTATAATCACTTCTCACTCATGCTTGTGAGCAATTAAGAGCATCACATCTTGCCATCACAAGAAAGAAAAACATGTAAGTGAGAAGTGGAATCAATGACAGAGAGGGACTTGTTTGTGTGTTTTAAGCTGTAGATTTAGGAACATGTTCTTGATCATTAAAAGTAGCAGTTATTTTTTTTATGTTCAAGTTTTAAAACACTAAAAATAAAGCATAGGTGAAAATACCTCCTTTCTATCCAGATAAAAGGATTCCTCACTACATTTTCAACATCAATCAGTTTGAAAAGTAGTACAAGATGACTGCCTTCTGACTAAAACTAGTTTTGAGGTACTCACATTGCATTTCTACCTCTTTGGATGCTATGGTTAATGGAATATACTTGTAAAATATAAATGCATTCAGTTTTTCATTCATTCAACAAAAATCTGTTAAGCAGTCACAATCTTCCGGGCATGAACTGGGCCCCCAGGATATAAAGATGATTAAGGCCTCGACCGTGCCTCAGGGTAGCTCATGGTTTACTGGTTATCCTATATAAGTTAGGATGCTTTTGGTTACAGGTAACATTTTTAACTTAAGAGTCAGGAAGGGCTGATCCAGTGGCCCAGCAATGTCTACCAGAACTCAAGTTTTTTCTGACTCTCCATTCTGCACCACCTGATAAACCCACATCATCCTCCAACTGGTTCTCCTCATGCCAGTGGATGCCTGCTGGTAGCATCTAAGTTTACATGCAGTGGAAGAAAGAGTCTCCTTTGTCTCTTAAGAATAATGAAACTCCTTGCCCAAAAGGCTGAATAATCTTTTACGTATCTCATTGGTTCAAATTGGTTCAGACCTACAATATCCCTAAACAATATCCCTAGACAATAGGGCATTGGGATTGCCATAATTGGCTCATACTAACCAGGGTCCACCTCTGCAGCAGGAACCAGTCAGATTTCCTCAAGACATATTAGCAACGTGGGGAAGGGTTCTACTAGACCAGAGGAAAGGAGTAGGTTCTGGGCTGTATCTTTTCCCTTATTATCTTTTGGAACACTTAAAAGCTATTTTAGTAACTAGAGGACATGACTGGCTGACTGACAGATATGATTTCTGAAGGATACCGTTTCTCCTAGATCAGGGGTTCTCAAATTTGAGAACCCAGGGCGCTTATTAACACAGTTTGCTGGCGCCCACCCCCGAGTTTCTGACTCAAGAGATCTGAGGTGTGGTCTGAGCATTTGCGCTTCTAACAATGTAGGTGAGGGTGATATGCTGACAGGTTTGTGGAGATGATGTGTCTAATAGCAAATCAGTAGCTTTTGATGTGCTAAGATCACCATGGGAGTTGGACAAAATTTACTTCGGATTTTGAAAACATCTTCTCTCCATGACAATTTTTCACTGACTATATTGCTCAAATGCCTGGTTAGCTTTGAAGGCATCCTTCCCTCTGTTGGACATGGCTTTGTCCATTACACAAAGAGCCTCAAGAATCTTTCCAAAACTGCTGCTGCTGTTACTAATAGTCTCCTACATTATTTTTTTTAAGATGGATTTATTTATTTGAGAAAGAGGGAGAGCAAGGGGAGGAGCAAACAGGGAGGGAAAGAATCTCAAGCAGACTCCCCCTGAGGACAGAGCCTGAAATGGGGCTCGATCCCAGGACCCTGAGATCATGACCTGAGCTGAAATCAAGAGCCAGACACTTAACTGACTGTACCATCCAGGTGCCCCTCTCCAAAATTATCTTTAAAATCCATTTATGCACATGTAAAATGTAAACTTGTTTTACAGCTAAGCTGTAAGGAAGTTCGAATTCATATTTCTACAATTCTGAAAATATCTAGTATTGTGTAAACTGAGCTCTCCTATACTGACAAGAGGAAATGTATTACTGAAAGTACCTAAAAACTAGATTGCTTGAGAAATAAAAAGATCATAACGTATTGACTCTACACTTTTTTGACATCGAATAAAGCAATGTAAACCACCCCTTCAATGCCCAATTTTTATAATAGAACTTTGTTGAACTTAAGCAGAAACATTGGTGATCCTTGTCACTGAAGAGTTACTATATTTTCCAAAACAATTTGACTTGATAGGTGGTTAAACCATTGAAGGAGGTCATTCTAAGGAGCCCAGGTAAATATGAGTTGCCAGAGAAAATGTACCTGTAATGAGCCAGGGACTGTTCTGGGGACTGGATTTATGATATTTCATTTAACAAACTTAAAAATTAAAAAAGGACAAATCAACAAATAAGAGTTCTCCTCATCTGCTTTTATGAATTTGGGTTTCTCTCTCGGTGAACTAGGAGAGGTCATGACTCAAAACAAAGATGTCTTCAAATGCCTTTCCTCAGTTTAAAACCCTTCCATAGTTTCTGATTTCTCACTGCATAAAGACTTGAGTTCCTTAATGCACCACAGGCCCATTTTTGCCTTCTTGGTAGAACCTCACCTGGGATCCTCTGGCCAGAACAACCTGCATCTGGACACACTGACCTTCCTTTAGGGTCTGGGCAGAGCCATGCTCCTCCTGCTATGGGCTCTCTGTTCCTGCAAGTCCCTCTGTTGGAAACACTGCCTCACACCCCCCCTTGCTTAATAATCCTCCTCACCCTCCATATCTCTGCTCAAATCTCACTTTCTCAAGAAAGACTGGCTTGGGCCATTAAGATTGGTGAATTGAATGTTTAAGAGCCTATCATAGGACAGGCATGTGCAATATAATATTTAATCCCTCTGTCAACGGATCGGCCGGGTAGGAGTAGCCGCTCTTTCACATGTGAGGACTGCAATTTGTTCAATATTGGACTAGGACAGCGCTGAATGTGGGACCTCATGTACTCCAGGAAACAAAGAAGAATGCTCTCAATTTCTGCAGAGCAAACAGGATTATCACACACTGTCTACCTTGATTATATATGGTTTAGAATTATCTAGGAGAAGGTATATTTTATTTCCCCACACATAAATGCTGACAGGAAAAGACATTAGTTCTTGTCTTTCTTTCCTTCTCAACACTTGACTCTGAACTGAACTTAATAAAATATAATATATTTGTAAACATTTTAATGTAAAAACAAAGAATAAACGTGAAGTGCAATTTTTGTGAATAAATGCTTGATGAAGGACTTAAAGATGCTGCTTAAAGAACATCTTGAGATTTTTCTAAACTGTGTGTGTAGCAGAAAATGTGAATTTTGAAAGAAAAAGATGACCTTGACTTAGTAAGAAAAATGAACACTTAGAAAAAAAAAGAAAAATGAATAATTTAAAATCCATGGTCTAAATTACATTCCATGAAAATGCCTCCCAATTTAATTTAGAATTACATTTTTTTTTAAAGAACAACTTCTACAATATTCAGAAGCCTGCATTTAAGACCTCTTCCTTCCTTCAAGCTTGGCCATGACATCGATCACACCATTTTCACTGCATTGTAAGTAGGTCGCAGCCACCATATAATGGAACCTTGGTCAGAGTTTTCTACCTAGACAAGGTATAGAAGCTCAACATTATGGCTTAGACTTCAAGAAATCCTGAATTATATATATTCTTAGGGTTCCAAGCCGTTCCTGGGTTCTATTTAAGGTCTACATCTTCTAATGAATAACCACTAAGATGGGGCTTAAAGAAACATTATATAAAGCTAAAAGAAAAATTAAGGTAAAATATCACCATAGTTCTTTAAAGAATTTGGGGACATGGTAAACACTCCTCAAGGCTAGAAATTTAAACACGTTTACAGACTTAGATCAATCAAAAACTGATGATTTCTGGAAGATTGTCTATGAACTATAATGTATATTATATTATACATTTTTATATAATTATATACACATTTTATATAATTTATATAATTATATATACACTTTATATAATTATATATACATTTTTTCTATAATCAAAACAAGTGAGACTTGAATTACAAATCCATATGAAGTTTCGAATTTTCATTTTAAGACAGCCTTGCCTTTTTTTTTTTTTAGCCTGTTGTATTACCACTGCCCAACATATGATATTCTAGGAAACATTTCATTTTAAAGGGCTCCATTACAGTTAATGAAGATAAGTCCATATGGTGTAATATTGTAATGAATTTTCTGGTGGAAATTAATCAGATGTGTGAATGTGTGAATGCTAACATTTATTTACATCCCAGGCTAAATGTTCAAAGGAGTGTATGTTAAGCACACAATTAGAAGCAATGATGCATTAAATTGGCCTCACCAAGAAATAGTATTAATTTTAATAGTGCAATGGAAGCTCTTTGGAAAATCCAAGATAAGATTTTCTCTGCCCAGTTGCTTGTTTTTGAGACTCCTTGTCTGCCTAAGCCACTTCTTTATATAAAAGTTGATGGAAAATTGAGGATAGAGAAGGAAAGTGCATTTTCCACATCCTGTCATAAGGCTGTCTAATGTTCTCATTAACCTGTGGACTTTCTCCCAACTCCTTTTGATTTGCACTGTGCAAACAGTATCTAACAACTCCTTTTGCAAACAGTCAGTGACCTCCTCCTAACCAGAGAGGGAGTTCCTCACAGCTGGAAACCTGCCGTTACCATGTTCTTTTTTAAAGTGTTACTTTATGTAAAGTATAAAGAAACAACAACAGTCCTTCACCAGGGTTCTCCTATTGGAGGATAAGTTCTTAGTAGGGAGGAACCATAGAACCACAGAACCAGCTGGAGGGATTTCCTTTCCTGGTCAAGCACCAGGGATTAAGATTCTGGGATTATTTTAGATTTGTGCTCAGAATGTATTGGACTGTTTTTTAGTCATATCCTTAGATTAGAAGTATTTTATTGTTCTAATGTTTCCTTATAACACTATATAAACTAATAATAATGAAGTCTAACCATGTGTGAGCACTGGGATAGTGAATTGCATGGGTTGTCTAATTTAGTTCTCTCACAAATGCTATGCATACATATATTCTATTTACACCTCTATTTTATAGAAGTGAAAAGTGGCGTTTGGAAGCTGAATAATTTAAACTCAACAGCTGGTGAGTGGCTACTGATCTTTGAACCAATGTTTGTCTAGACAGTGTGCCAATTGGCCAATACTAAATGTTTTGAGGTAATTTTCATTATAATCTTTTAAAAACACTGGCTGATTAGGTCATAGTTCTTTTGTGATTTTGTGTAATGAATATCTTATTGAACCCCCCCAAAAAATTTCACATACACACAGTACAACAAGAAAGCTTGAATAGTGAAAATATTAATTGTTATACTGGACAGAGGAAATACATGATTGGATGAATATTTTGCAGCATTGTAAGTTTGCAAACTCTCTCTGAAGCAAAAAATCAGTAATTTATATATTCTGTATAAAGTTACTTCTTATGTAATGAGACCTCTGCATGAAACACAAATGCCCCTATTTCCCTAATGTTCTTGATAACCTGGAATGGAAAAGAAAACAGCAGTTGGTGAACACGGTAACAAGACTGATTTAGAGCACGCATTAGTTTAAAACACACTTGCAAGTCAAAAGATGGTTTCAGGAAGCTCACAATTCTAGATGAACACCATTTTGCTTTATGAAGAAATTCGTGTAAGAAAAGTAGCAAATTTCATGATTCCTGAAAATGTGAACTTGAGCTACACTTACAGCCTATGCCCACCCGGACTTTAGTTCTTGCAAAGGTTGTGGAAATTTCATGGCAATGAGGAAATTTTCACTGCCACTGAGTATGCCACTGTAATATAAATGTGTAAGACTTACAGCCTCATCACTACCACCTCTCTCCTTATAAATTCTAGACCTGTCATCAATGGGACTGAGGTATGTGATCAGTATTAGCCCTTCTCTCCAAATAATTTGTTGTATAGGAAAAAGACAAGGCTGTATGAAACATGTAGACTTGTATTCTGAAAGCAGGATAGAAAAGAAAGGTAAATTTTGATTTTTTATTTTGACTCTGGCAAGAACTGAAGCTTTGAGGTCAGAAGTCCTCCATATAATTGTATGGCAAACTATTACAAACTGACTTATGTTTTCAATCTCACACAGACTAATTTTACATCAACAGATATAAAATTTAAAACTAAAGGGGATTTGCCAAATAATCCCAGGATCTAATTTTATTTGTTCAGTAAATATTGTTCAACATCCACAGGTAAGAATTACCATGGAATTGGAGGTGAGGAAGTAAGTAAAATAAGTAAAATTTTCTCTTGCTTTATTTTACATATGAGATTTAAAAATTATATCCTCAAATCCATTTCTTGAAAGAAACACGCTATTATAAATTTATAAATATAGGGGCACCTGGGTGGATCAGTCGGTTAAGTGTCTGCCTTCGGCTCAGGTCATGATCTCAGGGTCCTGGGATTGAGCCCTGCATTGGGCTTCCTGCTCAGCGGGGAGTCTGCTTCTCCCTCTTCCTCTGCCCCTCCCTTTGCTTGTGCTCTCTCTGTTTCTCTCTCTCAAATAAATAAATAAAATCTTTAAAAAGAATTTTTTTAAATAAATTTATAAATATAAAGGAATGGGGGGTACTTGGGTGGCTCAGTTGGTTAAGCATCCACTCTTGATTTCTACTCAGGTTATGATCTCAGGGTCATGAGATCAAGCCCCACATTGGTTCTGCACTGGGTGTGGAGCCTGCTTAAGATTCTCTCTCTCTCCCTCTGCCTCCACTCTCTCTCTAAAAATAAACAAACAAACAAATAAATAAATAAATATGTGGCTCAGTCGTTAAGCATCTGCCTTCTGCTCAGGTCATGATCTCAGGGTCCTGGGATTGAGCCCCACATCAGGCTCCCTGCTCCGTGGGAAGCCTGCTTCTCTCTCTCCCACTCCCTCTGCTTGTGTTCCCTCTCTCGCTGTCTCTCTCTTTCTGTCAAATAAATAAACTCTTTACAAAATAAATAAATAAATAAATATATTATAAATAGATTTATATATATATATATATATATATATATATCAAGGAGTGGTTAGCCATCTCTAAAATCAAATCAGAAAACTCATAGAATGCAATGGACCTCATAGGTCTTCAAGTCCATCCCTTGTTCCTAGGTATAATGCAAGTACATATGTTATTGTCGTGAATCTTCTTGAAAATTCATGCTTTCCTTTTGTCTCCCAAACTTGAAATGATTGTTTTCACTCTCTCATCTGCCTCTAGTTGACCTGGTAAAGAGGTGATTGCAATATTCCCTACCTGGAAAACATTTGAAGACATGTTGAAGAAAAGCTATCAGAGATAATTCAGGCACATTGGAATTCCATAATAATTGTGGGTGGTGGAAGAAGTCAGGTTTGGATATTAGATCTAGGATTGATTCCTTGTTTATTAACTCACATGAGCAAAGTTTCTAAAACTTTAAAACTCATCTCTGGGTTTCATCTCCAGAGTCTCAGATTTAGTAGGTCCTAGTGGGGCCTGAGAATTTGCAATCATACCAAATTTCTAGGTAATGCCAATGATGTTGACATGTGTGTGGGTGCGGGGCACTTTGAGAACTTCTGCCACTGATCACCAGGTAATTTGTTTCAAGTAACTGAGTTTCAATTTCCTTGTCTCTAAAAGGGAGTATCATTATCTTTACAGTCTTTACTGTGAAGACAAATGCACTTAGCACAATCCCTAGAACAGAGTGCATGCTCAAAAAAAGTTTATCCCCTATCCTGTGTCAGTTTACGACCCTGAAATATTTAGGACCACCCACATGATCTGTATATGACAAAAATACAGGTGGAGATAAATATGAAGGTTTTATGTTTGTTTGCTTTTTATTTGATCATTGTGATGATTATTCCCAAGGTTTTTCCATTCCTCTAAAAAATAATCTTGATTACTCTCTTTATTGTTTTTTAATCCCTCACCATAAAAATGTGATCTAAAATTCATGTAAAAAACAAGATCTCTAATATAAGATCCAGATAACCACTATTTACAAATAGAATAGAATTTTTGACTTAATGATATCTTAGAGACCATCTGGTCAACCCGTTCATCTTAAAGGTGGAAAAACTTTTAAGTTTTTAAGTCACACATTATTTAGTGACTAGATCCCAAGTCACTCAGGTCAAGCCAGCCTGGTGCTGTGCACCACCTGCAGAAAAAACTTTCACATATATTTCTTAAAATTAGTATTATTTAATAATATGCTTATCAAATTATAAGTTGGCAGGAAGGAGAGGGAGCCTGACTTCAATATGCCAAAGTCTAAAATGACCGTATTTAGATTCCATAGGACCCTCCCATGGGGCAGGCATGGCGGGAACAGGTTAGTGGTCTTAATTACTGGAGGTGTTGGATTAGAAGTGGGGAACTCATCTGTGGTTGGCCTGGAAAACAAATCTGAGAGAGCATTTGAGGATGTGGATGGGAGGCAACATTCACTCTCATTAGGGCAGGGAGAGTGTGTCAGCCTCTTGTGGTAGGTGCTTACGTGTAGGCTCTTCCTTTGGACTACCATCATCATCACACCTTTTCTAAATTCCTGTTTGGCCTCTTCTTACCAAACAACGATTCGGTCTTCCTTCCAGACTGCAGGAAATGGTGTTTTGGTATCCACTACCTGCAGTGCTCAGACCCCAGTGGTGAGATCAGCAGGTGAGGACAGCAGGGGCATCTCGACAGGCTCAAATCCACAACCTTTTCTCAGCCTCAAGAGAAAGAGTAACACTCTTCTTTACCATCATTTCATTTATCATTAGGAAAATTTTATCTATTTTGAGGGAGGAAAGCGTGGGGTCTCTTTTATGAACAATGTTGAGCTGTACTGTGAATTTCTCTCCAAACACTTCAGTGCGAAGCTGCCTTTGAAGTAAAGTTTTCTCTAAGAGTTAGAGATTTTCAGGGATTCCCAGCAACACCCCTATGCCAGATTTTCTTTTTTTATAGCACACTCTCTCTGCGATGGAGTTATTTTTCTCTCTTCTTATACCACTGGCAATTATGGTTGTTATGGCATAGAAAGGCAATGAGAGATAGGAATCTCAGATGTTGGAAGATAGGAAATCCCCCAAAGTTTCTACTTCCCCCTTTTGTTGGGGTCTTATTTAAACTATTTAATCTGTTATTAAAGCCATCTAAGAATGGAGCAGGTTCCCATCTGGAAATGTTGACCCCTACTGCCATCAAGGGAAAAAGATAAAGGGACTATTATGGACTGAATATTTATGTACCTTCAAAATTCACTTGTTGAAATCCTAACTCTCAAAGTGATGGTGTTTGGAGATGAGGCCTTTAGGAGATAATTAGATAAGGTCATGAGGGTGAGGTCATCATGATGGGACTAATGCCCCTGGGAGATCCCATGTCTCCATCTCTTCTCTCTACCATATAAGGATGCAGCAGTTAGAAGGCCCTCAGCACACAAGGAAGAGGGAACACTGAATCTCCCGGCATCGAGATTTTGACTTTCCCAGCCTCCAGAACTGTAAGAGATAAATGTTGGTTGTTTAAGCCACCCAGTCTTTGGTCATCATTATAGAAGCCCAAGCTGACTAAGACAGGAACTGAAGTTGAGAAACTTCAAGAAAACCAGTCTAAGAATCAACATTTTGTTTCTGTTAATGGCAGGTGACATACAGGAAATAAATTAATTTTGATTACAGGATGAAAGAGTACAGTTCACCATACAGAAAAGCCTGAGAGAAGCAAGGAAATGGTATCATAACATTCATGAGAAGATGACCCTTGAGAAGAGGAAGGGCTCATGGACGAGATGCACACAGAAGAGATCTGCCTCTCAGGTGCCACCACCTGCCATTTCTTACCCTGGATGGGGCTGCACAAGTCCTTGCCTTACAACTACTGGCAACTGATACATATGTTTTTATAAACATTTTTGCATGTATGTTTTATTTCATAATATTTTTAGAGCCTTGTAAGAAATTAAATGGCTGTTAGACATTTAGAATTTCGGTCTGAAATCCTAAAGAATTTGATTGGTTTACAAAATAACATGTCTTTTATTAGCACATTTCTGCAATTTTTATGACCTTTGCTCTCTCACTTTGCCTTTCCCAACAGGCTGAATTTCCTGGGTGCTCTTTTGAGTATCTCACAATTATCATTTATTAGATTTTAGTCATTTGTTATGGGCCTAGGTTTTCAGGAACAACTATAAGAAGCAAAGAAAAAAGTGTGTAAGTATTTCATTTTGAAAATGAATATTGAAAAACAGCATTCAAGCTGGGTGGCAGTTGGATAACTCAAGTTTATATCAACCCAAAAATATGAAGGAAAAAAAAGGGAAGAAAGAAAGAGATGGAAGAAGGAAGGAGAGAAAAGATGAAGGGAATAAAACTATGTACGGAGTGCTCAATGCATGCTAGATGCTTTCAGAGTATTACATTTATTTCCCAAGGGCCGTGGGGGATGTTTTCTGTTTACAAAGGGGGAAAGAGACTCCAAGAGAATTTCTTATAGCCCTTCAATTCGATTGCTCCTAGATTATAGCTCTAATGTTGCCAGTTATTAGGAGGGAAAGAAAAAATGATGGAGTCCAGTTCTGGTGATATTGACAACTTTCCAAGTAAGATAGGCTTAGGTGTCCCTTCTCTCAAGTAATTCCAGGGGATTGGAAAAACTGTCATTGCTTCCCTGTCAGTTCATTAGAAACAGGGATTGGGGACACCACAGAGTTTCCACACTTGTACTTTTCAAAGCAAATGGGCTTGCAGTAATAGAAGTATAAGTGAATGGATCTCGTCTGCAAAATCTGATCTGTCACCTGGGTCCAGAGAGAAGACAAAGTCACACCTTATTGGGGGATGGTGAAATAGACTTTTGAAATTACAAGAAATTGTATGATGTGTCATTAAATGCAATTTCTTTTTAAGAATTCTCTCATTGGTAATTATTCTTATTATGTAGGTGGACAGTCTCTTAATATAGATAAAGACCTTTTGCAGCTGCTCTCATCATAGGCCTCATGTTTAATATGCACTTTGTAATTAGCGTGAATGTAAAGCCCCACATTTGCAGTCAGCCTCCCTTTCTGTCAGATCGGTTTTTAATCTGGGCTGTGTTCAGCTGCGAAGGGCTGATAAGCATTTCTGAAATCTCGGTACACGACAAACAGCACTTTAATCTCGTCTTTCAATTTCCAGTGCACTCATTACACAAATTCAGCTCAAAGAACCTTGATGCATGAAAATTAGCCTTCCTGGATGTGGTACAATTTCTTTTAACCTTTAAAAAAATACTCTGATCCTCCAGGCCATTCATCCCAGCAAAATGTAAGCAGCGGCTTACTTGCAAAATGGAGGAAATTTATCTCCAAGGCCATGGAGACCAGAGTTGAGCTAAATGTTAGCTATTTGTTTTAATTGAAGATGAGGGAAATGATTTCTTCAATTTTAACCTAATTTTTAGAGAATAAACATCATTACATAGAGATCAATTATATCTCTATGTAGTACTTCCATATCCAGAACCCACAACTAGCCCAGCTGTCTGACAGAGCTTGCTCATTTAAACCTCAAGCCAATTAGCACCAATTTTCAATCAGTTATGTAAGTATTAACCTGTTCCTCTCTGTATGTAATCTGTCTGTGAGCTGGCTTGAAGGAGATGAAATTCTTAAAGTGTCAAATTGCTTTCCCTAATACACGCTTAGGTCTTTATTTGCATTACACCCTAGGCTCTGATTTCAAGCTTTCAAAGATAAAAATGTGTGAAACAGCTCTAGTCTCTAGAGATGGGTCTCAGGCTGGGGAGGGATGTGTGCTACTTGCTGAAAGATTCATTGGTGTAAAGACTGAGCCCATCTTAGAGGGAAGCAAGAATCAATTTTATCTGTCATTTGGCCACGCATCATATTCCTCAAACACAAATCAAAGCAAGTTGAGGAAAAAAGATTTCCAGTGTATTTAACCTTGTTTGGATGATCCAAAGTGAATCAAGCTTCTGAAATTCTCCAGTAAAAAAAGACAGGTTATTATGTGCCCATAAATTGCTTTAATGGAAACTACAAACATTTTTGGTGAGAAAGTCTTCAGGAATGACTTAAGAACTTTTCTCTAAGTTTACAGAAGAGTATTTTCACCCCCAAAACACAAAAACCCCATGTTGAGTAAGTTCTCCCAGTTGTGCTTTAGAGTCTCACTTCCCCATACCTCAGCCATACCCTGTCCAGAGGCCACCTGAAAAAGATGGGCAACCTTTGGGAAATTAACCTTGTTTTGTATTTAAGCAAAGGATTAAGCAAATCAAAAGCAAGGTGTCTCATAAAGACAAAAGAATAATATTTACAAAGATTGTTTTCCAGAGCTTTCTATGATATCCACTCAGGGGCTTTGCTAAATGTATAATGAAGAGGACAGTTTATTTAAGAGGAAGAAATATCAATTATCCTGAATACAACACAGAGATTTCAGAATGAAAAAAAAATGGATGAGGTGGGCATATTTTCTTTATTTCCAGAGATACAGAGTTTGGAACATCACTACTTCTGCACAGATAAACTCAGGATTCTGACTTTGCTGACACAGGATTCTGAGCCTGGAACAACAGGGAAGGGCAGAAGGGAAGTTTGGAGAAGACTGGTTTGATAAAACCACTATAATTTTCTGTTTTCAAATCTTGTTGGGCTTTGTTCTTTTAGAGGACTGATTTGAGGACTCTACCCAAAAGCAAGTTGCAAGAGACAGGTTTCCAGGGGGGTTGCTAAGTGAACACTTGTATTTAAATTACAATATCTGTCACATTCGTCTAGCCTTGTATGCAGAACTCTAAGCAGGGAGGGGAAGTAGATTTCATTTCTATAATGTCACTGGAGGCAAACAATAGAATTTTTCACATGGTAGAATTTACTTTTTGTAATTGTAAAATTCTCTTTTAAAAATTATAATGCTGGAAGCAACTGTAAAACAAAAGGACTGAGCTGCCTCGTAGAGTATAGCACCCTTCTCGGGACCCTAAAACCAGAAAAGGACGTAAATCCCCAAGCATCCATACTTCCTCATCAAAGAACTTCCAATGATTTGGCATTAGCATTGTGTCTACTGTGTGGACATATTGGGACACTTGTGTTCACCCCACAGGCCGGACCAGAGCCATCTGTTCAAGGCTTCCATAATGACCCATGTGGATGGCTCATGAGGGTTCCAAAATGACCCAGAGCTCGCTCGAGAGAGCAGCCTGGACTGTCATGGTCCATGGGCGTGTGATCCATGGGTTCTACTCTCAGGTACTAGGTGTCAATTTGATGTGATTAACAACTTATTGATTGGAGTATCACCTGCTTCATTATTACATTTATTTATTTACTTAAGAAACATGACTTGAGTATTCTTTCGGTTTTAGGAAGTGCACTTAAGAGAGTTGGACGGTAGGCTGAGGAGAGAATGGGGGCATATTTCTCACCTTGTTTCTTCTTCTCAGGCAGAAGAACCACTTAAGGCTCAAATAGTCAAAAAGCCTTTGGTGTTGGTGTCTCTGGGAAAACTACATCTCTCCACCCTAGAACACCCTCTTGTCTAATAAACTTCAGGTCACTGACACTTGATTATTTTGTGTTCTGTTTATTTACTATGTCTTAATTGTTTTTTCATCTGCTAGGAAGGAGGTAATAAATATTTCCTAAGGAAATCTAGAGGAGCCCTCTCAGGCCTGCGAGACCACTTTATTAATTCAACAATGCTGAACTGAACTCTGAACTTAGATACAAAGAAGCCCGAATGCCTATCCCTCAAGGACCTAGGAATTTAGAGGGACAAATAGAAAAATAAATATTTAATACAGTTGGGTTGTGTATAATAATAACACAGCACTTTCTCAGAGTGGATCCCACAGTCTTTCCGATCTATCTCTGAGGTCTGTGAATCTTGGCATTGGACAGATCATTTAATACTTGCATTTCAGTTCTGCCACTCCCTCATCATGTCATCACAAGCAAGATGTTTTAGCTCCTGAGCCTTAGTGTCCTCTCTGTAAAATGGGGATGTCAGTTGCCAATTTTGTTGTGGAAATTAAATGGAAAAAGATGTGCAATTAATTGATGTCCTACTGTGCAAGGTGTCTTGTGTGCCTGATTTCAGTTGTACATCATTAGAAGTACTTCTCACTATAGCACAAAAACAGCCCAGTATATAAAGGCAAGTGCAATGATAACTTATTTACGACAAAGGGGAAATAGAGAGCTAACTAGTGCATACCACTGGAAAAATACACCTAACACTAATTTATTCTCTTTTCTTAGGAATGCCAAATTTCTTCTTAGGAATTTCTCCCACACTAATCCAAATTAAACACACTCCACTCTAAATTTAAAAAGATAGTCTAGCTCAAAAACATTTCCCAAACACTGCAAGGAATGACTCAATACCCTGTTTTTAATAGAAGACTCACTATATGTTTTTTTATTAGTCATTCAATTGAGACTATTTTTCTATTACTACATTTATAATAAAGACATATAGTGGTTTATTCCCAGATGTTTGCACCAGTTTTTGAAGAAAAGATTTGAATTTGGCAAATAAAATCTTACCTAATTTCAAATGATAGCTTAAGCAATGAGTTGGTTGTTGGAATTAATGTGAAAAACACAGCAACCCAAGTAACTATGGTTCCTGTTGAAGGACAAGCAAAGGAAATGGGACGTGAAGCTGAAGTTGAGTGTGAACTTGACTCTCTGGGCCCCTTGGGGGTGTCCCTAAGTTCAGATATAGCCATCAGGAGTAAGTGTGGCTTCTCTACCAAGAAGGGCCACACTGCTGCTAATTCACCTCTAAAATACATTATATAGGCACCACTTTTCAAGAGCAATAAACAGCGCATCAAAGAATGCTTCTTTGTGCAGAACTGAACAAGCAGGAGGTTAAAGTTGTTATTGTGAATTGAAAAAGTCCATATTTCTTCAATTCTAAGATGTCTTCCATTTTAAGACATACCGAATATTTGATAGCAGCCTCTCTGGGAAAAAAACAACCAAACAAAAACAAAAACAAAACATACACAAACAATGAATCATGGAACACTACATCAAAAACTAATGATGTAATGTATGGTGATTAACATAACATAATAAAACAAAACAAAACAAAAAACACAAACAAAAAAACCCGAACACTCAAAAAAGCCAAAAACCAAAAACCCACACACTTCAACAAGAAACACAGATTATTTTGAGTACCAAAACTATCATAGATTCATCCATACAACTGCATGACACCTTAATCTTCACTCTCACAGTTAACATTGATCCCAAGCTTTCTACCTTCAGAGCTGAGAGATCCTTCTAAGTCACTTTTCAACCCTGGCAGTCCTGCTGAGTATCATGTGAAGTTTTTTTTTATGTTGAATCTGTTTTGGACCACCCATACCCTTCCCTCAGCTCTAAATGCATAGTCTCAGGTTCCTGCCTATAAGGCTTAAGCCTCACATCCCCCACCTACATCATTTCCCACTTATTCTCAAGCTCAGTCCATTCTCTATCTCTCTGACCATTTAAAAAATGTACTACAGAGTTTAGTTCTTAATTGGGTGACATCTTGTGTTCTTAATGTTTTTATGGGATAACATATATAATGATTTTTTTTTTAAAGACCCTATTCATTTATTTGAGAGAGAGAGACTGAGAGAGAGAGCACATGAGAGGGAGGAGGGTTGGGAGGGTCAGAGGGAGAAGCAGACTCCCCGCCGAGCAGGGAGCCCGATGTGGGACTCGATCCAGGGACTCCAGGATCATGACCTGAGCCGAAGGCAGTCGCTTAACCAACTGAGCCACCCAGGCGCCCTATGGGATAGCATATATAAAAATGCTTTCAAATCTCTAAAATGCTTCATAAATATTTATTCTTCTTGTTTAAATATGTACTTCTTCTCCATCCTCCTCTCACCATCCAAACTGAAGTTCTTGTGGAGCCTACTCTGTCTTCTGTCACCTTTATGCGCCACACAGCATTCAGCAGACTTCTAGCCCACACAACACATACGTGGTAGTTGGTATATATACCATACTTGGTGTATTTTTTACTTACAGCAAAAGGCTTAACAGGAAGGTGACTAACAGGTTGGCATTACAATTTAACAAGTAGGTGATGGTGGTTCGCCCAGGAAATAATTCTGACATACTTAGTGGCCTGTCCCCACACCTGATCTGCCTCAGTTTATCCATATGAAAGAAGAGGAGAAAAACAAAATAACTATCATTTCGTGATTGTTAGGATTTATTCATATCATTGGCAGAATGGGTCCTGGCTAGGCTCTGCAGTCCGCATGTACGCTTTGCTGTTGCACTCACATAAGAAGACCGTATGAGTTTAAATACTTTGCAGATTTCTCCTCTCCCACATTTCCTGTGAGCATTTCTGTTCTCTGCCTTTTGCTTACAATTAAAAACTAATTCTCAGAAAATTGCAGGATTAGTCAGCAGTATTGACAGAAGAAGAAAAAATAGACAAGAAAGAGGCGTCTCAACATAATGTGGATAAATGGGCCCAATTTTATCCCTGAAAACTAGTTCAAGAAACATTGGAACTCTATCCTTCACCTTCCAAAATTCTTTCCTCCTCCTGGAAACAGTAAACATTCTGTAAAATTTGTCTCCAATTCAATACTGCCATAGGAGAAACTGTCCTAATTTTTTTAATTATATATAATTTTATATATATTATAATATATATACCTTTTTAAAAAAAATTTATTATGTTATGTTAATCACCATACATTACATCATTAGTTTTTTTTTTTTAAGATTTTATTTATTTGACAGAGAGAGCACAAGCAGAGGGAGAGAGACGGAGAAGCAGGCTCCCTGCTGAGCAAGGAGCCCGATGTGGGACTCGATCCCAGAAACCTGGGATCATGACCCAGGCCGAAGGCAGCCGCTTAACCGACTGAGCCACCCAGGTGTCCCACATCATTAGTTTGTGATGTAGTGTTCCATGATTCATCGTTTGCGTATAACACCCAGTGCTCCATTCAGTACGTGCGCTCTTGAATACCCATCACCAGGCTAACACATCCCCCCAACCCCTCCCCTCTAGAACCCTCAGTTTGTTTGTCAGAGTCCATAGTCTCTCATGGTTCGTCTCCCCCTCAGATTTCCCCCCCTTCATTTTTCCCTTCCTACTATCTTCTTCTTTTTTTTTAACATATACTGTATTATTTGTTTCAGAGGTACAGGTCTGTGATTCATCAGTCTTACACAATTCACAGCGCTCACCATAGCACATACCCTTCCCAATGTGATCATTTCTATAGTTTGTTATATATATATCTTACTATAATACAGACACAGTTAATTTCATGATTGTATTTACTGCCACTACTTTTCTATGGTCATTCTTAGTAGGTGGTTGCTATTTTTATCTGAATCCTCTCAGAATACTGTGTTTCTTTTCTTCTAACATATCTTGAGCAATAACAGCATATCTTATAGGATATGTTGTCTGACACCATCTTTACCCATCGGCTCCTCTAACTGTAGGTGAAAGAATGCAAATCAGAAATGCTTTGTGCATCATATATACTTTAAGCAGAATGGGAGTAGAAGAGGTCAAAGCAATCATGTTGTCACCTACTAGTCAGTTATGTATTTATTCAATATCTGCCACATGACTCATGTTGTCATGATGTAAACAGTAAGATTGTACAGAGTTGAACTGAGTTATCTATGACATCTAGCATCTCTTAAATTTACTAAGAATGTTTCATTTTATTCATTCATCTATTTAGTTTACCTTCATTTATTATACAGATAAACATTGTCTAAAGATCTCACTTATATATGTTAGGACATTTTAATATTGGCTCCTAAAGACTGCTGTAACATAAAACCACTTCTTTTTATCTGAAATCACACACACACACAGAATATAATTACCATCTCTGGTTTAGCGAGCCGTACTCAGGTACAAAAGACACAACTACAGAGGTTAGATTCCAGTGTGAACAATTAAGGCTGTCAATATCCATAACCAAATATTCATTGAGTACATACTACAAGTTAGCTACTAGTTCAGATTTCAGGAAACAAAGAAAAATCTCTGCTTCCGAAAAGTTTGTATTCATATATGAGGAGGTAGATAATGGGAAAATAAAATAAAATGAAATATTTAAAAAATGTACTCCATGGTAATGTTTAAGTGCTACAATAAAATAATGTAAAAGAGAAAAAGTGGTTAGGGAGTAAGGGGGTTACAGTGGTTCTTATTTAGCCATGTTGGTCTGAGAAAGTTTCTCTGAGTAGGTAACATTTAAGCTAATACTTGAATATGGAGAACTGACAGTCATGTGCTGGGGAATAATTACTCAAAGCTGCTATGGCTGAGAAGTAATAGACATGTGATATAGTACAGGGGGATGGGCGTGAGAGGTAGGCAAGTGCCAGATCATGTAGTGTCTGGTAGATCCTGCTAAAAAAAAAACCAAATTTTTTAATCACTCTCTCTAAAATGAGGTGGAAAGACTATGGTCAGGAAAACTGTTACCCAAGGCCAGATTGGAGATGACATTTTTGACTCTACTTGTAGCAGTAGAGTTCAGATTAAAAATAGTTATGTTGGTAGAACAACAGGTTATATTGGTGAATTAGATGTGGAATGAAAAGTGACAAATTAAAGATAGGATCTTGACCCTAGAGCTAGATGTATAATATTACCATTTACTTAAATGTTGAAGACTTGGTAAACTAAAGATTCTGGGGTTTGTGTTGGGGTGAGGTGATGGGGAACCAATGGCTCTTTGTTGGCTATATTAAGTTTTTGGTGACTACTGGACTTCGAACAGATGATGTCAAGGAGGCAGTTCAATATAAGTCTGGTGTTCATCAAAGAAGTCAGAACTGGAAATACTCATCTGATTATTTGCAAATCCATGAGACTAGATTAGATTGCTTAGAGGGTGAGTGTAGTAATAGAAGAAGAGATGTATGGGTACATAAATGGTTAGACAGGTGGGAAAGATATTGCAGTTGCAGGAAATCACTGCTTTCTCTAAGCCCAGAGAACATGTTAAAGAAAAGCATGCTAAGAGTTGCCAAGAAACCATGTAAGAGGAAGACAAAAACTAACCGATGGTTTTAACAGGATGTGGGTCATTGGAAACCTCAACAATTTGAGTCACATTGCTGGGTGCTTGATTTGGATTGGGGTAAGAGAACAGGAGGTAAAGAAGTAGAAACAGCAAGTATATAGAGAACCTTGCTAGGAGTCTTGCTATGGAAGGAAGTAGAGAAATGTGGTAATGGTTTGGAGCGAAGGTAGTTTTTTGTGTGTTTTAGGTGATATTAGATTCACGGTGGTGAGAATGATCGAAAAAGTAAGGAGAAAGGAATGATACTAATGAAAAAAGGGAATCCTGGCAAAGCAAAGACCAAGAGAAGTCATGAGGCAAAGGAATCCAGAGCTTCAGTGGAGGGTTTATTGTGGGTAAGAACAGGGTCACCTCATCTGTTGTCATGGAAGGAAAGGCACAGCCAATGAGTACTAGTATGAAAATGGGCTGACTTGGTAGCAGCTCAATAGCAAATTGTAATGGTGTGCTCTCTCAAATACAGCAATTAATTCTTTTGTAAATAATTGCTAGCTGTAGATGTTCTTTATTAAAGGTCCAATAAAGTAGCTTTAGAGGAGAATAGAAAAATAGTAAAGAAAATAATCTCTATTTTCTCTGATAAATATATATATAATTATATAATATGTAAATATACGAAATATACGTATATAATTTAAATTTTCCCATTGAAACTACCTTTATCAAATAAACTGGTGAGGAAAAATTCAAAATAGAAAGTAAAGAAAGAAGAATTCATCTATTTGAAAAATATATGAAAATGATACCAAATAATGTTGATCTTAACAAGAACTTCCTTTGTTGTCAGCAGACACATTTTCAAGGCTTTCACATTTTAATATTTTTAAAAAAATAGGGCAACTGTCAATTTGAATTACTCCATCCTGCTTTGCATAATAATTTACATATTTATCCACCAAGCATGCTCTGATAAAGGACAATATCCCATGAGAGATGAAAAGGCTTGATTCTTGAATCATACTTTTGCATTCTTGAATAGCAAACCCTCTTTTTCAGTAGCAAAATTGTAGTATTGAGAAAGACAATGGGCTAGGTTGGTGCTTTGTAGTTAATTTTTTACTGTGAAATTCTATTATATAAAATTGCTTGAAGCAATTCTTGTCAACACTGCCCCAGTTAAACAGTTTTTTTGTTTTTTTAACCATGAAAAATAATTCTTCCTAAAACAGGATGATCACAAGAAAGCTTTTATCAGCTTCCAACAAGAAAAGCCAAACCAATGCTGAAAGAGAGAATTATTTGTTCACTGTTTTCATTTACTGGTAATTTATAAGTGTTTACTGATACCCTTCACTTAACAAATAAAGACTTTGGTCTATAGACTTCAGTCTTCTGCTTTGAGTTGCTCAGGGTTTTGAGAACTCTTCCTGAGGTTTTAGTCTTACCTCAATCAAACAAAAAGTTGTCTAGATATGACCTAAAGTCTCATACCTCTCTTGCTTTTCTGCCTTTCTGTGAGGGAGGCATATCCCGACACTGGGATAAGCTCACATTCAAACTGCTCTATAATACACTCCCTGGTGTGTAGGCTCTTTGTGTCACTTCATCAATTTCTCCAAGCATGGCACATTATAAAAGGCCACACGGAACCCTGAGAAGATGATCACATGTATGCCAGAGATCTTTGGCATCCAAAACTTGGACATGACATTAAGAGTTGGAAACACTTAAAGGATTCCTATGACATTAAGTGAAATGCCACTGCTAACCTTTGCATTGATGGTTGAATGCCAACTCCAATTGTCCCAGTGGAGGGCCCACTGAGAACTGCCCCATTGACATCAGCTTCCACTGCTCATCCTTCTTTCCTCCATAACCTGATTCTTGCTCTACCACAAGATAACCAATCAGTTTGCATTCTCACAGGGCTCAGGTGTCCTCTTTTAATCGATCATGAATTGAGTGCTTTCCGAAGAACATTCCATAGAGTTGTAAAGTTCATGGACAGGTCTCAGGGTCATTGCTGGCAAGTATTTCTTCAGTGTAACTGGGAGCACTCCAGTCCAGTCTGATTTTTCCTTTTCAAACAGAGCATCTCCATTTCTCTGTATTTTGTAATTTTAGAGTTCTTCCACAAGCTTTCTTTTGAGAAAATATCCTGCTTTGGAAAAAAGAAAGGCTAGAAAATCACAGAAGTTATCCGTATTAATGGAAGTGTAGAAATTTTCACAATGACATTCTCGAGAAAATGCCTTAACCTTACGGATCTAAGAGAGTGGAAGTGAAGGATGGACATTTACGGTCAGTTAGTTTTTATGTGATCTTAAATTACATGGACAGCCAGCCTGCCCGGCTTAGAGGTAGGAAGGCAAACGTTGCTGACGCAGTAGCAACAAGGAAAGCATTTTCTCTGTTATCTTAGAAAATATCTAACATTTTCCTCCCTTCCCACTTCTTTGCGTCCCTGTTTGTTTTTTGCAGTCTTTGCTTTAATACAGTGCCCTGGGTACAAATGGGAATTTGTATTTTCCTTAAAAAAACATAAAACACGGTTAAATAAGAGCTCGTTTACAATGTCCCTCAATTCACCTAGTGAGTCACAAATAGAAACTACAGATGGTGCTTCAGTCACTGAACACCCATGGCATTAATCAGAAAAGAAAACCATCATGTGCAAAGTCGTTTTTTTTTCTTATAATGTAGTAGAATCACAAGTTCGATGCTGTCATATGGCAAAGCGGAACTTTTGCTCCAGGCCCACCTTTTCCAATTCGTCCTAGTGACTAGGCTGTAATGCTATGAATGAGCTGAAAACATACACAGAACTTTCCTCACATTCAGGGCACTTTTTTGTTTAACTTTTTTGTCTTTCAGGAATTCTTGTCATATTTAATTAAACCAGATATTTGCCTTATAACATTTTGCTAGATGGTCAGGGAGTTACTCTTTTTGTTTGGGCGAGAGAGATGAGAGTGTGGTGTGAGTTTCCCAGTTCACTCCCACCCTACTTCCGGGGACAGCTTAGCTGATGATTCTGTAAATCATCTTAAAGCAGCATTCTGGGTGAAAGTTTTGGCTTTTATATAGAAAAAAGAGTTTCTATCCCTTGTGACCTCACAGTCCACGAGCTCCACGATCTCACTTTCCGTTAGGATGAGAGGCATAGAAGCATCTCGTCCGACTTGGCTAATCACCATGTAGACAGGAAGAGTGAACCTTGCTGCCTGCTGGTGCTGCAAGGGCGTGAAGGCTGGTTTTCTCTGATGTGGCACTCACACAGTCGGGAATGTGTGCAAAACGAAGGAAATTATCCAATGGCTGTAATTATAGTGACTCATTGACACAAATGCTGAGAGGCAGATGTGGCATAAATAATGAGCGAACACAAAAAAGACTCTTTATTATCAAACCCAGCCTTCACTTCTCATCACACAGGAAGCAGCCAAGGCCCCAGAGGCCAATGGTAAGCACGCCTGTTTCTCCCAAGGCTCCTTGATTATTCCCCCACAGGGAGAACTGAGTGGTGGTTATCAGAACCCTGACCTATCAGAGTAAAGCAAAAAAGCAAACATGAGCCATCCTCTAAGATTACAAACTGTGTCATATTAAAATGAAAACAGCCATATGGATGAAATAAACAGGGCATGTTGAGAAAATGTGCCGAAGCCACAGGGCACATTTCAAAGAATGACTCCAACGAAAGTTGGGTTGAGCCATGAGGAGACAGTAACAAAACAATTCCCTCAGCAGCATAGATAGCAGCCACCATGGGTCTCTCAATCTCAGGGATCTCCTCTGTAAAATGAGACAACTAGTAGCCCTTACCTTGCAAAGAGAATTTTCTTAATTTTGTTTTCAGAATGTTATTGCTAGTGTATTGAAATAGAATTGATTTTTGTATATCGATCTTATGTTCTGCAATTTTGCTGAACTTGTTTACTAGCTCTTACAGTTTTTGGGTTTTTTTTTTTTTTTTTGGAGAAGGTGTAGATTCTTGAGGATTTCATGTCATCTGCAAATAGGAATAGATTTACCTTTTCTCAATCTAGAAATTTAGTACAATACTAAATAGAAGTGTTAAAACTGGATATCCTTATCTTGTTCCTGATCTGAAGGGGAAAACATTTAGCGTTTCACAATTTAGTATAATGTTAGCTGTGGGTTTTTCATAGATGGCCTTTCTTAGGTTGTGATAGTATTTTTAAGGCCACATTCTAGGAGTCACTCCTGGGCGAGAGTAGCTTATTGTTCAGTCAGGATTTTGTCAGATGTTCTGTTTAAGTATGTTGTGTTGGTGAAGCTTCTGCCTTGTGGTGACTTGGGGGATGACTTGGGGGATGCTTTTAAGTGGGCCTCATATCCTTCTCTCATTGACCTTGAATAGGGGCAGCCTAGTGCCCGGGCACAGCCTACAGGGCTGTCCGTGATCCTAGAAAGGTTGTTCCTGACTGTGTCTTCACCTGGCTCCCTCTGTTAAACTTCTGGTTGCTCTGACATTTTGCATTTATCAGATCAACTAACCTTTAAATTTTTCTCCACAGAAATCTCCATTGTTTTAGACAATGACCTTAAGAATGGAATTCTGGTTTTATCCCAAATAAAGTCATTCCCTAAAGGCAAAGCTGTGAAACTCTGCCCTTATGGCCTGACTTCTTCCTCTTGTATAGAAATCTGGCATCAATTTCCTGGAGCTGGAAATGGAGATTGGTTTTTCAAGAGTGACATCCTGCTTTGTGATTGGGCATGGAAGGGGGTGGCAGCCCTTGGTTATATTGGTTTGCCTTAGGCATGGAACTTCCATCCTATGAGGGAGTCAGGACAGGGGCAATCAGGAGCCCAGTATTCTCCAGTCAGCCATGCCTGGGATAGATAGATCTACAAGTCAGGGCTGGGTAGGGCAAGAGAAACCTGGTCCAGTTGGCTGTGCTTGTCAGGAATAGAGCTCCTGCAATGGGAGTGAAGGGTGCGGGGTGGGGGAGGAGAAATATCAGCAGTTTGCCCCTCCCATGGTGAAACTATAGCCCTACACTAGGAGCTGGAGGGAGAAGGAGCCTCTCTCTCTTGACCACACTGTCTAGAGTAGGAGCTCTGTCTTATTTCTTCCCTATCACAGAGCTGGTGTGTGTGTGGTGGGGGGGAGGTTGTTGGAGGGTAACGGAGTGAATTACATCTCAAATACCATGGATTCTTGCTGTTCTAAGGTTTAGTAGATTTTTCTTGAATGAATATTTCTCCATATGCTGTATGCCCTTAGGAAAATTTCTCGAGACTTTTAATGATTTCATTTTTTTAACTTTCATCAGTTAAATTGTTATTTTGCTGGGAGAGAGTTTACAGGGAGTCCTATCCCTGATTTGCATTTGACCATGTTTTCTTGAGTGGGAAAGAAAAGGGAAGGATTTATAGTTCCCTCCCTATAATCATACATGGGCATATATCACTGGAGTGAGCATGCAATATCAATGTATGATATTTGTTAACAGATTTAGGACTTCTAAGATAAACAACAGGGAGTTATTAAAGGTTCCAAACAAAGCAAGGACATTATTTTAACCACCATGAATGGGGCAGTTCTTGTAACTGCCACAGGAATATGAATGTGATAGTGGTAAGATTGGGAACAGGTTGGGTAAGATAGTGGTAAGATTGGGAACATTAAGAGGCTACCAAAATTGAATCAAATATCATATCAGCTCTCTGCCTGCAGCTTGCCCAGGAGGCACAGCTATTAACAAATGTGTCCATAAAAACCTATATTATAACGATGACATTTGAATGGAAAAGGAAGGGTGAGGAGAAGATATTAAGGAGGAAAATTCTATAGGTTAGACAATGGATCAAATGAGGAAGGGGAAGAAAGGTAAAGAATCAAAGGGTACATTTAGTTCCTAAGGCAACCAGCCTGGTTGCTATTTAAACGGTAAGAAATAGGTACTTGAGACAAAGACTCTGGTTTGCAGGAAAGCTAGTGTATTTGGATATTAGCTTTTATGAGGATAAAATGCCATTGCTTCATAAAGAAGGTCTAGATCCATCAGGTAATTGCCCATTCACACTTAGATTTTAGGAGAGCCATTATTGATAATAAAGCTGTGAGTGTGGGTTGGATTACTGAAATAGAATGTACGGGCACAAGTGGGTCAGGAACTTCCTGGAAGGCCTGCACAGAAAGAAACAGTGGAAAGAAAGGAGTGAAGGAAACACAAAGGAGTGGTCCGCAGGAAGGAATAAAGACAACAGGACCATCTCCATTACCCTTGCAACTCAATTAACTGTATCTTGATACATTCTTTAGCTTATCAATCCTTCTACAGATCTTTTAAAACTCTTGCCCAAAGTCAGTTTGGTACAGGACAGAGCCAATGACTTCATCATTGCATTATTTCACGTGAAAATATTTTATTGCTTCTATAAGATCCTTCTGGTGATCTACTGCTATGCCTCTAATTATGAAATAAAATACAGCATTGATTCACTGGGAAACTCCCAGTCTGCTTCCCTGCTGTATGTTTCTATATGTGTATTCCTATGGACGTATTGAAAGCAGGGATGCCTACACCTTTGCCTAGAGTTCAAAGAATTTTCAGTTTCAATGAAAGGATACATTGAGCTTAATTATCAGGATATTTGCCTAAATGAGTTAATTTACTTTGGCACCCAAGATGTATTCTCAACTCTACTTTCTATTGCTTTGTGTTTTAGCTACCCATTTTTTTCTCTTACCTTCCTTCATCTGCTGATGTATCAGGTCCTACAGGTCCTACCAGTTCAGCACAGGTTACTCTAAAGATGAGAGTATCATCACATTTCATAACTGGAATTGACAATAACAGTGACTGATATTTAGGAAGCACTTAGTATTATACCAGATGCTATATGAGGGGTTTTAATATATCAAGTCTTTTGATCTTCATATACATACTCTGGGGTAGGTAGAGTTATTTTCCCCATGTCACACATAAGACTTAGAACTGAAGCAAATGGAGATGGAGTGACTTGTTCAGACTTACATAGCCAGTCCATGTGGCAGAAACAGGATTCAGGTCGCAGAGTCTGACTCCAGAGCTAGACTCAGCCCTTTCATGATGCATCAAAATCTGTAATTATCAGAATCAACATTTTTTCTTATCGATTTCATTAGATCTGTATTTAAAAAATCAAAGAATATATCCTAACTTTCTCAGATCTTAAGTTGTTGGAAATTAAAATACAAACCAGATACTATTCCACTGAAAAGTTACTTCTAGCAACTTACAGATGATTGAAACCTACAGGTTCAACAAATATGAACCTAATAGACAATACAACCTGAGAACTATACCAGAAAGGGTAGTTTACAGATGGGTTTAAAAAATAGTGTCATCTTAAATGCAAGCTGATCTTTAATTAATGCCATTCTCTCTCTCTCTCATAAAACAGTTTTCACTCTTTATATTCCCTTTCCTCTTCTCTGAACTCTTTCACTGGTTGTTTAATCCCAATAGAACTGGTCTCGGAGCCTCAACTGTTCAGCCAGTCCAACACTTAAATAAATATTGTTGGGCTCAAAAGGCAAAGCTGTTGATGTAAGGGATACCCGTACATTACTCAGAGTATTATTCTATGCAGAATGATGGACAAGATGCCATTCGAATATCTCATCCCATTGACATTTCAGACAGCAGTCCCACAAGCACAGATGGGGCCAAAGGCCTCAGGACTTTTCATAAGAAAGGAACACGTGCACTCCGATGTTCAAGTTTGATAGATATCCTAATTTAAATTAAACACTGGGTTCAAGCTCCAGTTAAAGACCCAGCTGGTAACTGTAAGACTGGAAGTGGTATTAGAAAAACTTGTTAGGTTTTTAAATGGCATTACAGCTGCCAGTTGAAAAGAAACAGTCATGCCCATTCACATGTTTAATCCAGGAAAGCATATATTGGAATAAGTGTTAATTGTTAGTGAGGGAAAAAAAAATATGTCTGTAGCACTTACAATTAGCACTAAAGTCTGGTTCTTTGGCCCAAGTTAGTCAGTTGCTACAATAAACCTTTATGTATTTTTGTTGTGGAGACTTGGCCAAAATGCTGTTTTACCTCTTGTGTGCTCTTTGGCTTTGTGAACAAGAAATGTACCAAGATAAACCTTGAATGTGTTTAAACTGAATCCTTCAACTCAGAGCAAACAAGTTTCAAGCAGCAAACCTGGTAAAATGAAATATTGTTTATGGGAAAATGGATTTAAATACATTAACCCATTCCATGGCAGGATGGAGACCCTTCCTAGAACTGTGACCTAGAAATTATACAAGCAGGTTAAATGTGAGAACAGCCTACCTTTCCATGGGTTAAGCTGAGAGAATGCATATTTGTCTCTCTTCTCCTTGTCCATTACTATAAGATTGCCTAAGATGGGGAGGAGGAATAGAGAGGACATTGGCATCATTTTTAAGCCAATTTCTGTATTGGGAGCAGAATGCTACTAGGTGGCCCTAAATTCCAGGCCCATGAAACAAACTTTATACTTTCCCAATCTTTCTCTCACTGTAGCAAGATACCCCAATATAGCAAGTAAAACAAGTGTAATTCATTTTAATCTATAAGAAGGCCCTTCAAGAGCCTCTCCCTGGAAATCTGAGGAAGAATTAAACCCATTCATGGGAGTCAAGTATTTTTTTTTTTTTTTTTTTTGTGAGTCAAGTATTTAACTAGGTTGTAAAAATACTATTTACTAGTGTGCTCCTAGAAAGAGTCTATGAACATTTGGGGCCCTAACTAAAAGTATGAGATAAAAGTTTTGCCTTTTGGGAACTACCTACATTTGTAGCAGTTTTCTAAATATTTCCATCCACAGGAATCTGCCTTTAATTTTTGAGTTGGGAAAAAACAACACAACAAAAACAGAACACTGAAGCCAGAAATTCAATCACAGGTGGATACATTGTGCCCAGACATCTTATAAAAGTTACTGCAGAGCTGAAAGATAAAAGCAGAACTGAAGGAGGAACCAGTATTATCATTTAATGGAACATGGAAGGGCAGGACTGGGTACCCGATAGGTACATAATAACTATTTGCTAATTGGTTCATTGGCTGATTAAATTCTTAGAGAGTCAGGGAATTTGAAAATGATGCTTAAATCCTCCTTTAGAAACTCTATTTTGCTTATCTGGACACAATTTATATTAAAAAGAGTGAACATAATTCTGAAATATCATAGGACACTCCAAACCAAATAGATCAACTTAAGAAAAATACATTGTTTTAAAATATATTACATATCTTCCCTAATCTTTTGTGCTTCCTGTCCTCAGTTCATTTTTTACCATCTGTGTTATTGTGTTTCCAGTTTATATATAATCAGGGCTAAGAAATAATCTTGTTTCAAACATAGGCACACAGGTTGATTTCCCTCAGCGTATGGGAAACATTGAAGGTGGCATTGAGATTAGAGGGTATGATTAGGAATAGCTCAAATATAAAATTATAGCTTGCCTTTTCTCAGTGCTCGCCATCCTGTAAGAATTAATGAAATCACATTCACAGTAATAATTCAATTGGCACTATCTTTGCTAACATGAGAACTCTAGACCTCTGTAAAGTTCCTTGTATATATTTTTTGGTGTCCTTAAGGGAGTCTTATGAGTGCTCACAAATACGAATACTTGCTGAAGTGCAGTCGATATTCCATTTCTTAACGCCCTCAAAAAAAAAAAAATCTAAAACTGAATAGCAGTGTTTTGTGATAGTGTATTATGGCTTTTTCCCCCATTCTATGTCCTATTCTATTAAATACTCAAATCAGCACTACTTGCATTCCAGTATATTTTAGAATTTGGTGAAACAGCTCCCTCAGTTTTGAGTTGTTTTGTTTTCCCACGTTTATTCCTAAGACACACACATGCAACCATTGCATTAGGATATGCGCAGATTTGCAGAGGGGCCGTCGTACTGTGCTCAGAATCCCAAATATGACTTTGTAGCTGACTCAGTGTCTCAGGGCCTAACTCCATTTTCCCTCAATATATTGCCATTCTCTGGGAAGTTCCTCCAGCTCCTCAGCTCACAGCTTCTGTTTGGTCCATGCTCGCAGTTAATCAGACGTGCAAAGACCTGTCCCCAAATCAGCCTGAACTCAAATTGGAACTTCTGACAAATAAACCATGGAATAGTCATTGTATATAAAAATTTGTTACCAAATACTGAGCTTTTAAAGAGGAAGACATTAATATGATATAAAAGATTTGCTTCTCTTTCTGAGTCAATAGCCATTAAGCTGATAACTTTCTGAGTTTGCATCTTGCAGAGAAGTCCAGTTTGATGAGCCCTGGAGGAGAAATTACTACAGGAAGCCATGAATAATGCTGCCTCTTGCTAAAGCATCATAATGCCTGGCACAATTAGCTAAAGACCACATTTAACAGGATCTTGTCTACCTTCATCTGGATAACATTTACCGGTCGTTCCTTGGGGAGAGGAAGAAATAACAGTTGGCATTCTGGTCTGCTGAGACACATGAAGCAGGCACACATTGAAGGTCAACTCTACAGTCTGTCAAGTTGTAGGAAGCTGGTGAAGAGGGGCATTTGTTCTATTCGCCTCTCCTATCAAAGAAAGTATCTAATCATGTCCCTTTTAGCAAAGGGAGGAAAAAAAACTTGGAAAGCATCAGTGTTCTTTTGGATCACTTGACAGTGCATGAATTATCAACATATATGAAATTATTCATTTATGCAAAACTATAATTTGTATAGCCTCTTATTCAGCATGAATACTACTCATGTGTGCCAAACATACACAGTCATAACTTCATTATAATAAATATTCAAGGCAAGGATGTCTAACCTCTAATTTCTTTCCCTGTCATACACACACGCACACATAAATTGGGAGAGAAAAAATCCACATTTCCTCATTAAAGATACTTTTGTTAAAAGTAGTAACCAAAATGTGGAAAATATGCAATGTTCACTGCACAAGATATTTATAACAGTGCAAGCAGAGTGGAGACTCCAAAGCAACATCTGAAGGCTATGTGATCCCTGGAAAATGTCAGGAATTCCACATTCCTAAAACAATATTACAACATAACAACAGAACAAAGTGAAGGGAAAGAAATAGATACATTCATTTTAAATTTCTTTCACATTTTAGGCAGTACCAGAAAATACCTTGATAGAATTATATTTATCCTCTTGGTTATCCCACATAATTGATATTAATTAGCTTAATGTTTTGAAAGTTTCACAGAAAAAAAAGAGTAAAATAACTGTATAAATTCAATCTCTAATAAAGAACCAACTTCCTGATTTTCTGGATTATCCTGATATTAGTTGAAGAACAAGAAAAGCAGGACAAAAGAAAGAAACAAAAAGAAAAAATAAAACCTCAAACTTCCCATCTTATTGGACTAAATAAGACCCAAGGAACTAATAAATGGCAGGCTTTTTAAAAAATCAATCCTTATATGTCTAGAAATAATATTTATTTTTGTGTTTTTTTCCAGGGATTGTGGGATGGGAGCCCACAGGTAATGGTTACAGTAGCCAATGATGCTTATTCTTTCTCACAGAGGAAATGCCATTTTTGGAGTGGTGGTGGTGGTTGTGAGGGAGCTTTCCAACTGTCTTTCTGGACAGACACAAAGGAAAGGATAAAGATAGCCAAAGCTATTCAATTGCGAAGACTCATTAGTGTCTGAATATGGAGCTCCAACAACAGAGCCCTTTGTGGAGTGGGTAAATGCCAGAATGCTCTCTACTTCTCTTTCCCTCCCATTCAATCCTTACTCCAACTCTTTAGTGAGAAAGCATTTATTGATTTGATATTTTTCAGCAAAGGAGAGAATGTGGATTCCCAAGCAAGCTGACCAAGAGGCTTAATCCCATATTTATTCTTCAAGAAGAAGGAAATCTTTCAGAGACAGTCTGCCTCTTCAGCTCCACCTTGTACACCTCTAGTGTCTATGGAGTCCTCAATGGATCCTTGAGGAGCTAACTGCTAGTTCTGGGCATGCCTAACAGAATTGGCTGGGTGGAGTCGTTATTCAGAAGACTATTGACAAGTCATTTGGTTTAGATTTTATCATCATCATCATTATTATAATTTACACAGAGGTAGGAAGTGGGAAACAAAAATTCAAAAATACAGCATGAAACTTCTCTACCTCATCATATAGATCTCTGATATTGAGGTATTTTGGTTTGTATCAACCAACTACTAAGTATATTGAAATGGCATCTAATTATTTTTAAAAAAGGATAGCAAATATTATTTGGAAATAAGAAACTGTAATTCAAGTTTTACTTACTTTATAAAAAGCTAGCTATGAATAAAATTTTTTAAAAATTATTCTTAGAGACTTCCGGTTTCAGCTCTGAAATGTAAAGGGCATGGAAATGGTCACTCCCACCCTTACAACAAGAAAAAAAAAAAAAGGCATATTAAAAATCAATAATTCTTTCTTGGACCCATCAGAAAACTGAAGTTTCAGGGAAAATCAACACCCTGCAATTGAGAAAAACAGGCACATGGGGAGAATAACAGCTGAGATCAGCTGACTAGGAACAGAAAAAGCTAGAGTTCATGAACTAATAAGACACTGAAGTGGTAATTTTGATGAATTGCTGAAGGCTGAGTATGGACTACTCTGAAACTGAGAAGCTTCTTGGGGCTGTCCTATGAGGGAGCCCTATACTTTTAAGGACTTTTAACTCTTAGAACCATACTAGCTTCTCATGGTGAAAAGCTAAGATCTCATGGCTCTGACAAGCAGAGAGGAAGAGTAATTATTGTGAAATACAACCAGAGCTTTCTCCATAACAAAGGCTTACTCTCCAGGGAAAAGACTTTTTCAGAGCCTTATCCCACATGGGAAGGACATTCCTCCAACTCCATTCCTTACCAGCCCTCCTGCCTCACCAAGAGAGGAATGGAACATAGTCAAGAAACAGTCAATGGAACAGGGTCATGAACTCTTTCCTTCAAGGAAATAGATTGTGAATGATGCAGCTACGGAAGTAGGAAAGTGAATACAGGTGGTAGGGTTATACAACAACAACAACAACAACTGTGAAGGTCAGAGTCCAGAGACACAGGTCCACTAAAAAGACTGACATTTAATTGGAAACTTATAGAACATTCCCCTTCCCCAAAACTTACCACCACATCGACAAGGTTCTGGTGTAATTATACTGGGTTATAGTTGAAAGAGCTGTAAGGCAGATTTTATTTGAACTGAATTACTTAGGGAAGGCCAAAGTCAATGGAGGAAACCCACACAAGCATCGTAAAGAAATTTGAAGCCTCTGCCACCTATAGCGACAGCCAACATCAGCCCCATTCCAACTTCTAGCCAGATTAACACAAAACCTCACATTAAAGTCCTATTTAAGGGACACCTGGGTGGCTCAGTCAGTTAAGCATCCGACTTTAGCTCAGGTCATAATCTCAGGGTCCTGGCATTGAGCAATGTGACTGGCTCCCCACTCAGTGGGGAGTTTGCTTGTCCCTCTGCCCCTCACCCCGACTTGTGCTCTCTCTCTCTCAAATAAATAAATAAAATCTTTAAAAATAATAATAAAGGCCTATTTAATAATTTCCTACTACCTGGAACATGTTTAGCTTTCAACAAATAATGGCAAAGCATGCCAAAAAGCAAGAAAAACATTCTGAAGGGACAAAGTAGCAATTAGAACCAGACTAATGTATAAAACAAAGATTTGAATTAACAGATGGAATTTAAAATAACTATGATTAATATGTTAAAGGCTCTAATGGAAAAAGTAGACAACATATAAAAACAGTTAGGTAATATAAACAGAGGGATGGAAGCTCAAAGAAAGTATCAAAAGAAAACACTAAGAATAAAAAACCTTATAACAGAAATGGAAAATGTCTTTAATGGGCTTATCAGTAGACTTGACATGGCTGATGAAAGAAATGGTAAGCTTGAAGATAGGTCAATAGAAACTTTTCAAGCTAGAATACAAAAAGAAAAAAGAACAGAAAAAAATCAAAACATTCAAATATTCATTTTGAGTGGAAAATCACAAAAGGGGTAAAATGTGCATAATTGGAGTACCAGAAGGAGAAGAAAGAATGGAGTAAAAGAAATACTTGAATAATTAATGGATAAAGATTTTCCAAAATTAATGGCAGATACCAAACCACAGATTCACAGATCCAGGAATCTTAGAAACAAGCAAGATGAAACCATACATAAGCATATCTTAATTAGACTGTAGAAAATTAAAGACAAAGAAAGGAGTGGGTATGACTCAGATAGGAATGAATAAAGATATATCATACAAACAGTAAATAAAAGAAATATGAAGGAAGTAAAAGAAATCTGAAATAGTAGTCTACTATTTTTACACAAAGCTGACTTCAGGCCAAGGACATTCTCAGGGATAAGAAGGGACATTACATAATGATAATATCCAAGAAGACTTAGCAACTCTAAACATGTATGCACCTAACAAAAGAGTGTCAAAATACATGAGGCAGAAATTTATAGGACTAAATGGAGAAATAGACAAATCCACTTTTTTAAATAGAACCTTAAACACCCCTCTGTCAGTAATTGATTTATCAAGCAAGCAAAAAATAAATAACTATATAGTTGACTAGAACAGCACTATCAACCAACTTGATGCAATTGGTGTTTATGGAATACTACATCCAATAGAGGCAGAATACACATTTCCCTCAAGTCCACTTGAAATATTTGCCAAGACTACATTCTGAGCCATTGAACACACTGTAACAAATTTAAAAGAATAGAAATCATAAAAAATGGTATTAAAATAGAAATCAATAACAGAAAGACAGATGGAAAATTCTAAAATATTTGGAAATTAAGCAATATACTTTTAAATAGCAGATGGCTCAAAGGAGAAATCTCAAAATAAATTCTAAAATATTTTTAGTTAAATGAAACTGAAGATACAAGTTATCAAAATTTGTAGAGCACAGGAAAAGCGATGTTTAGTGGACATTTTATAGCTTTAAACACACCAAATAACCTAGATGAAGTGGACCAATTCCTTGGTCAAAACTCATACAAGGGGAAATAGATAACCTGAGTAAACCTGGAAAAGACAAAGTCAAGGGATTGTTAACAGATTATTTGTTGCATTTATCAAAACTCATAGATTTTACAGCACATCAAGTGAGTCTTAATGCTTGTGACTAAAAAATCATTTAGATGAGAGGTGAAAAATGAATCTAACTATATTGCAAACAGTTATGAATTGGTGTCACCGAGGGGTAGAAGAAAAAGGTGCTAACCTAAGTAGGTTTGGAAACGGGGGTAGACTCTATTAGAATAAAAGCAAGAGGAACGGTACATAAGTGTTATAGTTGTTAAAGTTGTTTCTTATAGAAGTACAAGTTAACAATTCTAAAACCACTATACTTATAAGATGAAATTGAACAATTCAATAATTGGATGGTGGATGGCCGGAGCCAGGTTTCTCAGGGCTGGAGTACAATATTATAGATTAGCTAGTAGAGGAGGCTAGAATGATCCAGGTGGTGGCATTGGTTAGATTTGGAGACATCAGTATGAGCTCATGTTTAGCTTAAGAGAGATATACATGATTACAGAAAGAGATATTTATAGATCTGAGTATATGCAGCAGTTAGCACAAATGTATTTCCTTGTTCTGTCAGCTGAAATGGCTGCAGTAACACTCCAATAGCAACAAGCATACCTAGCACTTACATCTTGGTTTCCAATACTGTTTTCCAATAAAAGGAACCAGGGCTCCTTGAAAAAAATGTCCAGTTATAGAACTGGGGCAGAAAATATACAAAATGAGCCTGGAGCATCCTGTATTGCCAGGAAGTAAGAAAGTGCTCATACACACACTCTCTCTCTCTCCCTCTCTCTCTCTCTCTCAGTATGTCAAAGAGGCAAAACAGCCAACTGAAAGACCTCGCAAAGACCAAAACTGGAATGATTTGAGCAAAAAAAATAAAGTAGCTTTGGATTATAACCCAAGGGATAGAATAAATGTCTGTGAGTTACTACTGATATAAATAAATGACTAAATAGATGAAGAAAAAAAGAAAAGACAAATCTCCCATTCAGAAGAATTCCAAATAATTTATGTAGATATTGCACTCTCATAGAGGTGGAGCACAACCCCCCACTTCCTTCCAAAGACTATAGAAAGGGGGGAAAAGAGGGTAACTTTAGAGTGATGAAATCTAGCAAACACTACCTCAGACAGGAGGTGAAGGTGAATGTTGACCATGAGTCATGTTGATAGTATGCATCGTCCACATGATGAGATGTGAATGAGACTTTACCTCTGTGCTCTTACTTCCCAGAATCTGTAACTCTGCTTGAATCATGAGAAAAATAGCAGACAAACCCCAAATAAGGGATGTTCTAAAATTTACCTGATCACTACTCCTCAAAACTGTCAAGGTCATTAAAAACAAGACAAGTAAAAAAAAAACAAAAACAGAAACAAAATAAGGCAAGTCTGAGAGATCCACAGCCAAGGGGAGCCTAAGGAGACATGAAGACTAAATGTAGTGTGGCATACTAGATAGGATCCTGGAACAGAAAAAGGACACTACATGAAAACTAAGGAAATCTGAATAAAGTATGGATTTTGGTAGTACCGGGTCAATGTTGGTTCATTAACTGTAACAAATGTACCATAGTAATGTAAGATGTTTAACAATAAAGAAAACTGAGTGTGAGGTATATGGGAACTCTGTACAGATTACCTTTATAATTTTTTTGTAAATCTAAAACTTCCCTAAAGTTTATTTTTAAAAATTACTATTGAAGCTAAAACCTGTCAGCCTTTAATATGTTTTAAAATAACATAAGTAGCACCTAGTCATTGAACAAAAATTATAAAATAATTATAAGCAAAAAGAAAATAATCACTAAAGTTTCAGTACTCAAAATAACTACTTAATATTTTGGGGTATGGCTTTTTAGATTTATATGCATATTTTCCCCAAATTAGGACCATACTGTGTGTACCATTTTGAATTTACTTTTTTCATATAAAATATATTTTGAATATCAAATTCATGTAACAGATCCCCCATTGAAGTATTTTAAATTATAGATTTTTCCTCCAAACTCTTTGTAAGCATATTAATGAATTTTCATAGTTTAAAATCCTGCAAGTAGATTTGCTCAGTTAAAGGCTATATTCTTTCTAAAGGCTTTAATATGTACTGATAAATTTCCCTACAGAATGGCTGTGCAATTTATATGCTTCCCAGCATATAAAAGCATGGACTTTTCTTTATACTCTCTTCAAAATTTAGGATTATGTTCTTTTTTTTTTTAAAGATTTTATTTATTTATTTGACAGAGAGAGACACAGCGAGAGAGGGAACACAAGCAGAGGGAGTGGGAGAGGGAGAAGCAGGCTTCCTGCAGAGCAGGGAGCTGGATGTGGGGCTCGATCCCAGGACCCTGGGACCATGACCTGAGCTGAAGGCAGACGTTTAACGACTGAGCCATCCAGGTGCCCCTAGGATTATGTTCTTAAAATAAAAAAAATCTTTGCCATTGTAAAAGAAAAAATTAGTTATCTCTTATTTTAATTTGCATTTCTTTGCATTTCTTTGCTCACTGGTCATTTGTTTTGCTAATAATCTCTTTATACCCTTTGTCCATTTCTATTATTTATGTCCATTTCTATTGTTTATGTCTTTCATTTGACTTGAAAGAATTCTCTTTATATTAATAAGAGTAACACTTTGTTGTAATTGTGTTATAACACAAAATATACCAACACTTTTTCAGTTTGGTCTAAAACTTGTTTCTTTTTTGCTTTGATTTGTTTCTTTATTTTCTTTTTTGCTCCTTTTCCTTCCTTCCTTCCTTCCGTCCTTCCTTCCTTCCCTCCTTCTTTCTTTCCTTCCTGTATTAAAGTCAATTATATCAAGCACTTGCTTTATGGTTATATTTTAGAATTCATGCTTACAAAACTTTCCCAATACCAAGAATATAAATACTCACTTAAATATTATTTTTGCATTTAAACCCCTAACCAATTTATATTATTCGTTGTGATATAGCTTATTGGATATTACTTATTTTTTTCCAAGAAAGTATTAACCAACAACCCTGATACTCCTTACTCAATAGTAGGTCCTTTTCCTACTGATTTAAAGTTCCACTATTATCATACTTTAAATGCTTTTATGCATTTGTTCCTGTTTCTTGGTCTTCTAATGTATTCCTTTAATTCCAATACCTATTACAGCACATTGAACACTTCTAATTTGTTGTTTTTATTTTGATGACTAAATTGATAACATCCCGGATATTTTTTGTTTCTTAGCAAAGCTCCATAATCTTGAGAATGTACAGACTCCAGGAAGTCTTTTCTTCTTTGACCACCCCCTGGGAGGAAGGGGGTGGGGTGTGGAATTCACTAATCTGAGTAGAGGCTGCAATGTCAAATGCTCTGGCTTTGCCTTTGTGTAAAAAGAGACCATTTCATGACCAAAGGTTGTCTATATGTTAATTCCACTTAAAAAGCCAAGAAATCTGGTGACCTGTATGTCCAGATGTTAACACATGTTCAGTGCAGTTCATTTTCCTGTTTTAGGTTGTAGGCTTAACATTGAAAAGGTCAAGAAGGATTAGTCTCCCACCAATCTGTCCCCATCCCATTGCAGTAGCGCAAGACAACCGCACAGAACTGGTCAAAAGCTTTCACACTCCTTCAAATGAATACCACTCCCTTTAAGCATCTATTCTTCTCTGCTATTAAAGCGAAGTTCTCTGGGTGGAAAAATGCTCTTTATCAGAACCCTCTGCTACCTTTGAACATTTCTGAGAACTCTATCGCTACCATCAAAGAGAAAACTTGAATGTTAATAGAATTACTTTCTTTCTTTGGGGTTGAATCACCAGTTAGTGTTCTATTAGTGGATTTACTTAATAAGATTTTAAAAATTCCAGAGATTTCAAAAATTAAGGAGTCCAAAGTGATTCATTGGCTCCATGGTAAGGTTCAACGCCTAGGTGAGATTTGTTCTATTTTTAGAACTTACCTTTCTTTTTGCTCTATATTTTTCAGGAAAGCAGCTTTTATATTTGAGTTTGAGGATTCTACTCATTGATATTTACATGTTTCCTCTGGGTACAGTATGATTTAGTGGCTAAGAGCATGGACTCCAAAGCCGGATTGCCTGGATTCAAATTTTGGATCCATGACCACTAGGAATAATTATGTAACTACTATATATAATAACTATGGGAAATAGGCAAAAGGATCACAATGATTTTCCAGTGCCATACTGAAGCATTGTCTAAAAGGCCCAACCAAGGATTATTTAATTAACCAGGGTATGTACTTTGATTTACAACTTAGATGGGCTGCTCTCAAACTTTGGGTCTCAGGACCGTTTACATCTTAATAAATTATGGCAGAGGATAATAACTTTTGTTTCTGTAGGTATATCTATGGATATTTATCTTATTATAAATTTAAAGTGAGAAAATTTTGAAGTATTTATAAGTTCGTGTAAAGTAGTAATAATAATAGAAGAAGAACAAGAACAAGAAGTTGGTTACATACTAACAGAAATAACATTAAAAATCTATATTTTCCTAAACAAAAAAATTAAGTGAGAAGAATGGCATTGTTTACATTTTTGTACTTTAATTTTTGACCGAATAGAAGAATGATATCCATTCCTTCTTCTGTATTTAACCTGCTCCTATGTATTGTTTTGGTTGAAGTATGTAACAACTAGTTTGTCTCTAATTTAGCAAACTTATGTCAGCTTTCTCGTGCTTTCCCTGAGTGAGTATAAAACTCTGTTTATCAGATTCTTTTTTGAATCCACTGAGCCATTTTGCCAGATTCCTCATTGATGAATTAAATACATCATTTATATTTCTCACCATATAGTTGAGAGTTGTTTTTTACCTTTAAAAAATTATGCTTTGATGCCATTTACTATGTGATGTTGAGTGAGTTACTTAAGTTCTCTATGCTTTATCCATAAAATAGAAATATAAACAGTTACTACTCATAGAGTTATTATAACAGTCAAGTGATTTAATACATCCACTATGCTTATAACAGTGCCTGGCACAGTATGAATGCTCTGCATGTTACTTATTACTATTTACATTATTAAGAAATCTTCCCAAATAAATATTTTCTTAAATAGATATGTCCCTCTCCCCCTGAAAAATCAAATTCTGATGTGAATATTTTTGAAAGCATGAAAACAGTTCAAATGGTTTAGGCTAATATCTGAAATAAGCCTAACATTCCAAAAGACCTTAGCCATTTTGCACTTCCTTCAGTATAAAAAGGGAGGTAAATCCAAGGGACAGCACAATCTCTGTACATGGTGAATTTCTCCCAAGGGCAAATGCTCTGTAAAATGAGCCCCAGACCTAGCTGAGGGGACTCAATAGGGTTTTGTTTTTAGACAGCTCTCCTCTGCTAGTCCTGTTTTGCTTCTGTTGACTCAGATATTTGCCAGTTATTGGGTGAGTGCAAAACATCTGACCACGACAGAAATAAACCTTTGATGGAGTCATGCAGACCCGACCAGAAGTTAGCCAAGAGTGCAATGAAACTGAAATCTGAAGAGCATTATCCAACCCACTCCTGAGCCCAGACTGCAATGTTTACTTGTATTGATATTCATAAAAATAGTTGGAATATGAACCAGGGACAAACTACTATTTTAAAGCTGTCAGTAGGTTTTTTTCTATTGTATGAGGTGGAGTAAAGTTAGAGAATTAAAAATTATTAATGCAGGAGAAGTAACATTTTGTAGCCTGTAGTTGAAATAGAATTTAGCATGAAGTAGATCTTTCCTTCTTTCCAGGAGACACCATGTTAGCCAGTCTTTTTAGCCAGGTAGATGCAAAGTCGTTGTGCTTGGGAAAACAAATCCAGACTGAGATGTCTTGGTGCAAACTGCTGTCATGGCCTCTGCTGAGACGAGTATGACAGTGTCTAGTACTCTCTCTTCCTGAGGCCTGAGATGGCGTAGGACTCCTAGATTTGATAAAAGAGAGGACCAGAAAACAATCTACTTTTCTGAAAAAAAAAAAAAAAAAGGATAACTCAACGTCATTCAACATGATTGATTTTGTTTTCACTGATAGCTTAGAGAAGTTTCAGCTCCATGACTCCACATTGCTAATGCTGTTTTTCAGATTGTTGTCAAATTTGGGAAAACCTCTATACCGTTACTTTCTTGGAGAAGTGGAAAGTTCAAAACTTTTCTTGTGCAGTAACTAATCATAAATACTATTTGAATTGATAATATTTATTAACCAGTTTGTCACCAATGTCCTCATTTTTGTGGTATTATAAGTATTATGTCATCTTTGTTGATGTCTTTTGTCAAGTCAAAAATTTGAAGCTTTTAAAAATGTGTTTGTATGGTTCCCTCCTCCTCACTAATGGATTATCAAATAATCCAAGGACTTCTTTAACTCTTCTTTTCAAATTTTATTATTTCCTCTTAATAGGTTACTCCTTTTGGTATGATTTTAAAAAAATGCTTTGTTGCAGCTTACTTTTTGAAGTCAGAATAATTTCTATTGATTTCATTGCTCCTATGTATTGCTTCTATTTCATATTAACTTTTTTCTCTGTATTTTCTCTAATTTCTTTGAAAATTAAATTGAAAGGTAAAGAAATAAGGTATACTTCATATGTGTCCAAATAAAGATTCTCTTGTTTTACTGAAATGCTCCCAACTTTCTTTCCAAATCCCTTTACTTGGTGTAACTGTTTGTGATCAGCTTTGTGAATTTCATTTATGTCTGGATGATAGAGTCTTTAAAATTTTGACGTAAGATGTTGTAAGCCCTAAACAACTTCGCTCTTAGACTTAGTGTCCTCTCTTACTTAGACTTGGTGTGGAAAAATCAAGGTTAGAACACATATTGAAAGTACTCTATACATAAAAATTTAACTTGAAATGGATTAAAAATACTTAAATGTAAGACCTCAAACTATAAAACTCCTGGAAGAAAACATGGAGAAAAAGTTCATTGACCTCAGTCTTAGCCGTAATTTTTGGATATGACACCAAAAGTACAAGCAACCAAAGCAAAAATAAACAAATGGGTCTCAAAAGCTTGTGCACAGCAAAGGAAACAATGAATAAAATAAATAAGACAACCTATGGAACAGGAGGATATATTTGCAAATCATATACCTTATGAGGGGTTGATAACAAAATATATAAGGAACTTATATAATTCAAGAGCAAAAAGAAGAAAAAAATCAATTAAAAAATGAACAGAGGACCTGAATAGATATTTTTCAAAGGAGACATACAAACAGCTAACATGTATATGAAAAGGAGTATACCATCGCTAAGCATTAGGGAAATGCAAATCAAAACTACATTGAGATGTCATCTTGTACCTGTTGGGATGGCTATTATCAAAAATAGCCATCAAAAAGAAAGATGACATGTGATGGTGTGGGTGTAGAGAAAACAGAATCCTTGTGTACTACTGGTAGGAATGTAAACTGGTGCAACCATTATGGAAACCAGTATGGAAGATCCTCCAGAAATTAAACATAGAACTCCCGTATGACCCAGAAATCCCTATGTGCATTTCTATGTAAAAGTGAATCCGGCACACTTTTTCTCAGTATTCGAAGATGAGTGTTTGCTAGAGAAATATCCACAGAAAATAGCTCTCACTATGCCACATCCATTTGTGGGAAGAGAAATACAGTGAAGTGCACAGTTTCTGCTTTTTTCTTTCTTTTTCTAGAGCATGAAAGGAATTGAGGCCTCTTCCATGGTTTCAGACTCTAGAGAAACTTTTACATAATCACTAATTCTGACAGTTTTCCACGAACCTCTGAGAAAAACACAGGAAAAAGCTTCAGAGTAGGTCCTTGGGGATACTGAACTTGGACAGACGCCTGAGACTCCGTGTGACTCAGTGGAGACACATGTGGCTCATTTATCCACAGACTTGCTTCTTTCCTGTGTGCTTTCTTACATCTCAACTTCAGAGACTTCCTTCCACAGCCTTCCACAAACCTTTGACAAAGGACCTGAAATCAGGCAGAAGTGTCCCTGGGAGACAGATGGCACCATACTCCTCATCCTTCAGTGCAGAGACTATCTCCACATTTTCTTCGGGCACTGACAATCAAGAAGATGAGGACTTGGAAGCTGCACGAATCTAACACATTTCCTTATGTAAAACATGTGTCTTTAGGGCCCTAAATTAAATATGCTCTTTTATTACTCATTCATAATGAACCTAAAAGATTTTAATGAGATCTGTTTAGCATCTGCTATAATCATATCCATTGATAACGTTCTTATTTCTTGGTACTAAATGCACCCCTAAAATGACTGCATGGTTTTGTCAAGAGCTCCTTTGGATTTATGACCCTTTTGTTGCTCGATTTCTGGATTCAGATAGCTTGCTCAGTTTTCACATTTGACAAGCTTCCTGTCTCAGTTTCACTGATGCTTCCACATCTGTTTCTCACTTTGTTCCAGAAACAGATGTGGCCATTCCAAAAACTGATCTGCTAAATACAATTTACAATATCTGTGTTTTCATGGATAGAATCTTTGAGGTCTGCAAATCTTTGTGAGATCTTTAGGAGATAATATTTTCATCCCAATACTTGTCCTATAAACACTTTTCGGAGCTTTTGCTTTAGTTTCTTACGTACAGAAAGGATTTTTATGGAAAAAAAAATGGGTCCATCAGGTGAGGAACAGTGTCTTCAATGTTAACAGCAGAAGCAGGTCAGAAATCAGAAAGGCTGGGTTTGGAGACAGAACAGAAAGTGGAATGCGAGAAGGGAGAAGTGTAGCTGATCCAGCTGTAAGTCTGCCTGGAGGAGGGACAATTAGTCAGGCCAAACATGGGTTAGCTCAATTGCAGGAGCTGCTGTTGGGGCACAGATAGCAAATACTCAAAATCTGTAATGTGATTGGCCCCCCTGCCTGCCTAACCTTCTTTCAGTGCAAAAGTAGAGTTTTGGCCACTGGCCTATGATTAAGAGTTCTAGACCCAGAAAGGCCAGGCCAGGACAGAGCAGGTCCTGAAGCCCCAAAAGGAAGATACTCAGATTAGATACACAGAACAGGGCCCAGGGAAACAGCACAGTTCTAAAACATGGTGCACAGAATTGGGGAAAAAGAAAGACAGAATTGTGGTGAGAGGCATAGAAATGGCCATATATTATTAGACTCAGACTAAGTAGCCAGCTGTTACTACTGATCTCCCAATTTCTTACCGAACCCTTTTTTACATCTGTAGAGACAAGTTCACCTAAAAAGAAGAATTGATCCCTTCTCAAGATACCATAGTAAATATATCACAGTGGAAAAATTAATATGTTTGAGGAGCTTAATGCTCCTCTCTTGTCTCCTCCCCTCCTTTCAGTAATATTGCTTTTTGCACTAGAGCTCATGGGCTTCCATTCCCAGGCAACTTGCCAGTTGAGAATCAACACCCCGAGCAGAGCAAGGGCAAGTACAAAGCTAATGAGCAAGAACAAGTCCTATAACAGTGCCCCTTCTCCCATCAGTCCACAACCCAGACTGTTCCTGCTGTTCTGCATGGAAAGAGAACGTCCTCCTTCCTCCCTGCCCCTCTCCCCTCTTGACTTCTCCACATCTGGGATCTCAAACCAGCCAAGGACGTATGGAAATGGAATTTAAGATGTGCTGAGTTGCTTCCCAGAGGGAAATGGAAGCTGTAACCCACTAGAGCAAATTAAGTTCCTCCAAGGGGGAGAGGGGAACTGAGAACTGAGATTATCAAAGAAGAGCAGCACACCTTTGGGGAGTTTTTTTGGCATTTGTTGTGTACCTAACTTTGCTTTGTGTGCATGAGAGTGAGAACCTGTGCCATTTCCACATGCTTACAACTGCTGTGGGTCCATGCCTACACCATGCGATGCATGTTAACACCTACCCTGGGTGTGTGAGCCCAGAGCAGCTGTCCAGCATGTGTTTCTGATGGTCTGCAGTATGTTCTCATCAGAGCATGTCCACAGGAGTCTTGTAAAATACATTGCCCTGTCTTTCCCTTTAGTTCCTCTCTACACACGCATGTGGGAGTTGAGTGTGTGAAACAGGAGGGGTAAAACGAAATCTGTCTCTTGAGTTGATGCGGGGGGTTCTCAAATGGGGGAGACATAAAGGGAAATTTCTAGTCTTCAGATCGAGCCACGAGTCCAAAATCTACTGAATCCTGTTCTTCTGGACATAATAGAATGCCCTCAGTAGTCTAATCGCCGTTTGCCAAAATCCAAAAAGTGTTAGGGATTTGGTCACTATTTTTCCCTCCCTCCCTCCCTCCTTTATTTCTTCCCTCCCTCCCTTCCTCCCTCTCTTCATTCCTTCCTTCCTTCCTTCCTTCTCTTTCGTTCTTTCTTTCTTTTTTCTTCTTTCTTTCTTTCTTTCTTTCTTTCTTTCTTTCTTTCTTTCTTTCTTCTTTCTTTCTTTCTTTTTTTCTTTCTTTCTTTCTTTCTTTTTCTTTCTTTCTTTTCTTTCTTTCTTTCCTTCTTTCCTTCCTCCTTTCCTTCTTTCCTTCTTCCTTTAAGAAATATAGCCAGAGGGTGCCTGGGTGGCTCAGTCATTAAGCGGCTGCCTTTGGCTCAGGTCATGATCCCAGGATCCTGGAATGGAGCCCCGCATCGGGCTTCCTGCTCAAAGGGGAGCCTGCTTCTCCCTCCCCCACTCCCCCTGCTTGTGTTCCCTCTCTCACTATCTCTCTCTGTCAAATAAATAAATAAAATCTTTAAAAAAAAAAAAGAAGTATAGCCAAAGACGCATGTGCTCCAGATCCCTTTCAAGTTCCCTATGTTTCAAGGATGTGCTAGAAGCACTGAAATATTATTTAGCATCTGCTCCTGCATAGGGCTATAATGGTTTAATCACTAATGCAAATCCACAATGACAGTGCTTGGTTCATTCGAAGCCAATAACTCCCTATTCCTCCATGAGCCAATCAATCTCTCAGCTAATATTTGAAACATGGTGAAAAATAAAACGTATCCTTTTTAAAGTTGACTTTGAAATAGTGATGAGACAACCAATAATTATTGTGTATCCACTGTGTACAGGCCAATTTGTGCAAGATCCTAGACCATCCTCATTTTTGCGGATCAGTTCTTCCAAGATTTTGTTAGCTCATTGCCCTGCCCACCCAGAATAATATTCTGCTTGCTACCCCAGGCAGAGAGAGCATGACCATGACCATTTCATTTAGGGCGGCTTCTGATGGAGAGCAGTCTTAATGGTCTACACACTGCAGCCATTTCCCCTCCGTTCCATATCCGATCGTCATTTATATCTTTATATGCTGTGTTCTATTCTGGGGTAACTTGAAACAATATATTTAAAACTTAATTATTTTGTGCTTATTCTCAAAAAGGAATTTAACTGGTTTTTGCTCTGTCAATAAAAGAGGGCTCGTAAAACATACCCGTTTATATTATGAAACGACTGTGAGATTTAATTAAAATAATTTAAATGTAAAAGACAACGTGTATAGACTAACTTGCCCAGTCACACAGCTAGTCAATAGTAGCCCTGAGGTTTGAGCTACATGTCATTTTTTTCCCCCTAATGAAATAGCCCCATTGGAAAAGTATTTTAATTCTGTATAACTAAGGCAAATGAAATGATTTTTTTATTTACAAATGACTGGAAAATTTATCTGAGAAAAAACATTAGTTTCGGGTTCCCCAAATGGAATTTTCTTGAGATCCAAAACATCCAAATTATCCTTTCAAAGTGCTTCTCAATTGTAAGAAAAGAAAAAAGTATTTATCACATTAATATCTTGTTATATTTTTATAAGCCAGATATAAAACTGGTGGTTTGTTAAAACTCTTTGTCTATTGATACTTTTATTACATTTCTGTCCCTTTTATGATATTTGAAATAATTTTCATTTTTTAACAGAAAAAAGGATTATTATTGTATATATATTTTATCACATATAGACAATATTTATTTTTTATTTTTCATTAGATACTTGATCAGGAACACAGTCCCACTTAGAATATGGAGACATAAGACTGCTCAAGGGTGATTCACTTTATAACATTGTCTTCAAGACACATCAGGGTGCAAACAGAGCAGCAACTACTGAGAAGAAATATGTGTGTTTCTGTTTATGGAAGATGATGGTATTCAATTCCAAAGGCTGCTCTAAGGAATTTCTGCAAAGTGATGGCTTAAAACAATTGGCATTCATTCTCTCACAGTTCTGGAGGCAAGAAGTCTGACGTCACGGTGTCAGCAGGCAGTTTTCCCTCCCTAGTCTGTAGGGAAGAGTGCTTCCTTGCCTCTTCCAGCTTGACCAGCAATCCTTGGCATTCCCTGGTTTGTGGCAGCCTACTCCACACTCTGCGTCCCTCCTCATATCCTCCTCCTTCTTCCTTTTGTGGGTGACTGTGTCCAGTCTTATAAGGATACCAGTCACTGGATTGGAGAACACCCCCATGACCTCATCTTACCTTGATTACATCTGCAAAGACCCTATTTCCAGATAAGGTCACATTCACAAGGTACCTTGAGTTAGGAATTCAACCTAAATTTTTGCGGGGCACAATTTAATCCAGTCCAGTGGCCAAGAAGGCCATGACTAGAGGTTTGAAAATTGAGCTGTCGTTCTTCTCAGACAGTAAGAATTCATGTCTCTGTAGTTAGCACTTGTTTTGGAAAGTAATAATTTGCTCACTTATGTAGTCTTCTGTGGCTAAGTCACACTAGAGCCTGGGTTATGCAGCCACCAGCGCAAAACTCACTCCATGTGAGGATACTTGAGAAATGCACTTATTGCGTGCTGTTCAGGAATAACAGCTCTAAATAACTACAGGTAATTCATCACTCGACCTTTTATTTTATTTTTTTTTTTTAAAGATTTTATTTATTTACTTGACAGAGAGAGAGAGAGAGAGAGGGAACACAAGCAGGGGGAGTGGGAGAGGGAGAAACAGACTCCCTGCTGAGCAGGGAGCCCGATGTGGGGCTCGATCCCAGGACCCCAGGATCATAACCTGAGCCGAAGTCAGATGCTTAACAACTGAGCCACCCAGGCACCCCTCACTTGACCTTTTAAATGAACAAGTAATTCATGAACATTTCCAAACTTTCTAAGAGTGCTGAATGAAATTCAGCAAAAATCATACTGTCCAACCCTGAACCTCTGTTTCAGTTCTCAAGTAACTTCTCTTGGGACAATCACTGTTACAAATTTCTTCTACATTTACCAGCGTATATGTATGTGTGTGTGTGTGTGTGTGTGTGTGTATGCATACATACATACATAGTTTCTTTTCTTTTTTATACATTTAACCTATACACATTGTTCTGCTCCTTTTTTTTCCTCTTTGGCAATTATTCCATATCAGTATATGACAGATCCATCTAATTTATTTGACCACACATGATATTCCATTATATGGATGAGCTATAAGTCATTTGCTTTTTACTTTTAAGTTGACACATTGTTTTCCATTTTTATTTGTTTGGTTGGCTCTTTGGTGTTTTTGTTGGTTTGCTTTTAGATAAAATGCTACAACAAGTATCCTCGCATTACTTCTTAAAAATGTGTGTAAATTTCTGGGACAAAGGATATGTGAATATTTAATTTAATAAATATTAACAAATTTTCTTTCAAAGAAATCATGAAAATTCTACTTAGCAACAATATGTTTCCATTTCCCAACTGTCTTATCAATTTAAATAGTATTTAATGCTTTCACTTCTGCCAATCTGACAGGTTCCCAAATCTCATTTGCCATTTTATTTTACATTGTCTTAATTATGAGTGTGGTTGGGCGCCTGGGTGGCTCAGTTGGTTAAGCGACTGCCTTCGGCTCAGGTCATGATCCTGGAGTCCTGGGATCGAGTCCCACATCGGGCTCCCTGCTCAGCAGGGAGTCTACTTCTCCCTCTGACCCTCCTCCCTCTCATGCTCTCTGTCTCTCATTCTCTCTCTCGCAAATAAATAAAATCTTAAAAAAAAGAAAAAAAGAACTACTTTAAAAAAAAAAATTATGAGTGTGGTTGATCTTTTTCTTCATCTATTTAAAAGTCATTTGGGGAGGGGTGTGTCTGGGTGGCTCAGTGGGTTAAAGCATCTGCGTTCGGCTCAGGTCATGAACCAGGGTCCTGGGATCAAGCCCCACAGTGGGCTCCCTGCTCAGCGGGGAGCCTGCTTCTCCCTCTCCCTCTGCCAATCCCCCTACTTGTGCTCTCTGGCTCTCTCTCTCTCTCTCTCTGTCAAATGAATAAATAATCTTTTAAAAAATTAAAATAAATAAAATAAAATTCATTTGGGCAGTGAAATACCTGTTTATGTTCCTAGCTAACTCTATTTTTTTCTTGGCCTTCTAATATTACTATTTAGTGAAATTTAACAAAGAGTAAGAAAACTAATCTTTTATCATATGTATTGCAAATAATTTTTCTAGTTTGTCTTTTGACTTTATTAAATATTTTCCGATTCATAACTTTTAATTTTGTCAATCTATATTATTATTGCTTCTGGTTTGTGACATACTTTGAGGAAGGTTTTTTCCTTCTCTAAAATTACATATTTTAAAATTTTCCCTATATTTTATTCTATTATTTTTATAAATCATTTAATTATGCTCAAGTCTTTGATCCCTATAGCTTGATTTTGGATCAAGAAATTAGGAGATGATACAATTTTCCCCTATAGGTTAACTGTTTATTGAATATCGTGTTTTTTGCCTCACAAATTGGAAATGTTTCCTTGATTATATTAAATTTTTATGTGTTTTGTGGTTTCTATTTTGTTCCACTGATCTCTTAAACTATTCATTGGTAATTATTACAAGCTATTTTAATTGCTTTAACATTATAATATGTTTTAATTTTGGTAGACCTATTTCCTTTCATTATTCTTATTTTTCCTCAGATTTTTCTAGTTTTTCTAGTTTTATTTTCTAGTTTTATTTTTCTAGGTTTATTTTGCAATATATAAACTTGAGATTCATATTTCCTAGTATGCAAAAAATAATCTAGTAAAGTTTAAAATAGGATTCTATTAAACATGTATATAATTTTAGGGAAACTAACATGTTTATAATAACATTTTAAAAAGATGAGCTACAGACCGTGTTGTTCTCTTTATTCAAATTTTCTTAAGTCTCAATAGTTGTTATTTTTGTCCTTTTTTTAAATTTTGCCTATTCGTTAAGCTTATTCCTGTGCATTCATTATTTTTGTGTTTTTGAAAATAAAATAATTTCTCACCATTAGATTTTCAAACTAATTATTTTTATTATGCAGAAAAATCATGACCAAGCCTTTATTAAATTTGTAATAAGTCCATGCACTTAATGGTTTATTGTGTGGCATAGTTCTTCATTATTTTTCTTATCTTTGCAAGTATACTATCACATCAGCTACAATATTCTTTTATCTTTTTTAACTTGTTTATACTATTTATTTTTTTCTCTTTATAAATTGTATTGACTAGTATTTCTAGAATAAGCTTTGATAAAAATGGGGTTAGTGAACACTCTTGGCTTGTCCCTTACCTCAATTGAACCTTGCCTAGTATTTTACTATTCAGCCTGATGTTGGCACCCCTAGTTTGCAAACTTTTAAGGAAGTAACCAAAGTAATCATTACATTCATATTTTATTCAGTTTTTTTATTTTTTAATTTTTTATTGTTATGTTAATCACCATACATTACATCATTATTTTTTGATGTAGTGTTCCATGATTCATTGTTTGTGCATAACACCCAGTGCTCCATGCAGAACGTGCCCTCCTCAATACCCATCACCAGGCTAACCCATTCTCCCACCCCCTCCCCTCTAGAACCCTCAGTTTATTTTTCAGAGTCCACCGTCTCCCATGGTTCGTCTCCCCCTCCGATTTCCCCCCCTTCATTCTTCCCCTCCTGCTAACTTCTCCTTTTTTTTTTTTTTAACATATATTGTATTATTTGTTACAGAGGTACAGATCTGTGATTCAACAGTCTTGCATTTTTTATTTTTTTAAAGATTTTTTATTTATTTATTTGAGAGATAGAGAGCAAGAGCAGGGGTGAGGAACAGAGGGAGAGGGAGAAGCAGACTCCCTGTTGAGCAGGGAGCCCAATGTGGGGTTTGATCCCAGGTTCCTGAGATCTTGACCTGAGCCAAAGGTAGATGCTTAACTGACTGAGCCACCCTTATTCAGTGTCCCTTATTCAGTTTTTTTTTTAAATCTAATAATGAGGGCGCCTGGGTGGCTCAGTTGGTTAAGCGACTGCCTTCGGCTCAGGTCATGATCCTGGAGTCCAGGGATCAAGTCCCACATCAGGCTCCCTGCTGAGCAGGGAGTCTGCTTCTCCCTCTGACCCTCCCCCCTCTCATGTGCTCTCTCTCATTCTCTCTCTCAAATAAATAAATAAAATCTTTAAATAAATAAATAAATAAATCTAATAATGAAAGTTAAATTTTATTAAATGTTTTTTTACAATCTATGTACATGATCTACTTCTTCTTTTGATATGGCAATATGGGAAAATATTTTATTAGATTTACTAACATTGTATTATTCTTGAATTCCTGGTATGAATCCTTTCATCTCCTGCTGCGATTTGTCCTGTTTTTCGTGGGGAGGTAGTCACCCTGAGGCGAGCTATTTCCTCTTCTGCAGGAGAGAAATGAATGGACACATAAGAGGAATGATTAATCTCCATCTATTTATTCTCAGTTCCAACAGAGAGCCTATGAAATAACTGAGGTCCCATTCATATTAATTAATGCTTGAGTTCCACTTGCTGGACACATTCTCCCTGTCCTCCCTCAATACCTCTCTCAGTTTTTGCTGGAAAGCCCCAGGATGATGGCGCTGAACCTGAGCTGAGAAACAAGTCCGCATGTGTTCTTCCATCTCACCAAGTTCCGCCACCGTTGCTTCTGCTGCCAGTGACTTCCACAGGACACCACACTACTCCGTTAAGGCCAGCCTCCGCTGAAGCCTGGTCTGAGTCCAAAGTACAACGTGGGCTCCCGTGATAGAGGAAAAGAATAGGGTAGTAGTTGGGACTTTTTGAGTTGGAAATTTAGGGGAGGAAAAGTTATCCTTGACCCTCTTAGGGTCCCCGGCTTGGTCTGAAAATTAAAATGAGAAAGACAGAATAACAGAAGAAAAGCATACAAATTTTGCTGAATTTTCACATGTACGTGGGAACCTTCATAAGATAATAAGACCTGAAGAAGCGACCAGAGCAAGATTTTATGCCTTTCAGACAAAGAAACAATAAATTTGGGTAGAATTGACAAGACAGAGAGGGTCTGGGGCCGGGGGTAGTGAGTGGTAAAGAGGCAACAAGGAAGATAAGGGTTAGTTTAATAAAGGTTTGTTCGCATAGAATCTTGGCCCCAAATTCCCTGTCTCTGGTGATAAGAATATCTTTCCTCCTCCTGGCACAGGGAGAGTAGCTTTCACATGGATAGTTTTATGATCTGTTTCAGGATAGAAGGGCAAGAGTGGGGGGCTCAGAGTAAACCTGTTTCTGCCATTTTTTAAAAAAAATTCCTTCAGCTTAAGATATTTTATATGCCAAAATGCCATATTTTACGATAGAATATCCTGAACCTCATCACAAGTAAAGGAACCCCATACAAAATTGCTCATATAAAGAAGAATGTATTCGCTCATAAAACAGAAGCGATCGGTTCTTGGGCTGGAGCTGCCGCTGCCACGTCTTACCAGCGCGGTTGTTGCGGTGGACTGTGGGAGCCTCCGCGTCCCGCTCGCTGGGAGAGAGCTACCTCTCCTTTTCCCTCTCCCTCTCCTTAAGAGTTGTCTGCTGGTTCTCAGCTTGAAGAAGATTCTACAGTCCTTATTGATCCTTTTTCTTGGCGTTACCATTTTTTGAACCAAAGTTAACCTAGTTTGCTAGTTTGAGCTTTCTTTTTGGCCTTCTTTTTAAAAAAAATTTTTTTTAAGTCTATAAATTAGACAAGAGATAGTTCTACAATGTCCAAGTCATTCCAGCAGTCATCTCTCGGTAGGGATTCGCAGGGTCATGGGCGTGACCTGTCTGCAGCAGGAATAGGCCTTCTTGCTGCTGCTACCCAGTCTTTAAGTATGCCAGCATCTCTTGGAAGGATGAACCAGGGTACTGCACGCCTTGCTAGTTTAATGAATCTTGGAATGAGTTCTTCATTGAATCAACAAGGAGCTCATAGTGCACTGTCTTCTGCTAGTACTTCTTCCCATAATTTGCAGTCTATATTTAACATTGGAAGTAGAGGTCCACTCCCTTTGTCTTCTCAACACCGTGGAGATGCAGACCAGGCCAGTAACATTTTGGCCAGCTTTGGTCTGTCTGCTAGAGACTTAGATGAACCAAGTCGTTATCCAGAGGACAAGATTACTCCTGAGAATTTGCCCCAAATCCTTCTACAGCTTAAAAGGAGGAGAACTGAAGAAGGTCCTACATTGAGTTATGGTAGAGATGGCAGATCTGCTACATGGGAACCACCATACAGAGTACCTAGGGATGATTGGGAAGAAAAAAGCACTTTAGAAGAGATAGTTTTGATGATCGTGGTCCTAGTCTCAACCCAGTGCTTGATTATGACCATGGAAGTTGTTCTCAAGAATCTGGTTATTATGACAGAATGGATTATGAAGATGACAGATTAAGAGATGGAGAAAGGTGTAGGGATGATTCTTTTTTTGGTGAGACCTCACATAACTATCATAAATTTGACAGTGAGTATGAGAGAATGGGACGTGGTCCTGGACCCTTACAAGAGAGATCTCTCTTTGAGAAAAAAAGGGTGCTCCTCCAAGTAGCAATATTGAAGTCTTCCATGGACTCTTACCGAAGGGTTATCCCCATCTGTGCTCTATATGTGATTTGCCAGTTCATTCTAATAAGGAGTGGAGTCAACATATCAATGGAGCAAGTCACAGTCGTCGATGCCAGCTTCTTCTTGAAATCTACCCAGAATGGAATCCTGACAATGATACAGGACACACAATGGGTGATCCATTCATGCTGCAGCAGTCTACAAACCCAGCACCAGGAATTCTGGGACCTCCACCTCCCTCATTTCATCCTGGAGGACCAGCAGTTGGACCAAGAGGAAATCTGGGTGCTGGAAATGGGATCCTGCAAGACCAAGACACATGCAAAAAGGCAGAGTGGAAACAAGCCAAGTTGTTCACATCATGGATTTTCAACGAGGGAAAAACTTGAGATATCAACTATTACAGCTGGTGGAACCATTTGGAGTCATTTCAAATCATCTGATTCTAAATAAAATTAATGAGGCATTTATTGAAATGGCAACTACAGAGGATGCTCAAGCTGCAGTGGATTATTATACAACCACACCAGCATTAGTATTTGGCAAGCCAGTGAGAGTTCATTTATCATAGAAGTATAAAATAATAAAGAAACCTGAGGGGAAGCCAGACCAAAAGTTTGATCAAAAGCAAGAACTTGGACGTGTGATACATCTCAGCAATTTACCTCATTCTGGCTATTCTGACAGTGCAGTTCTCAAGCTTGCTGAGCCTTACGGAAAAATAAAAAATTATATACTGATGAGGATGAAAAATAAGGCCTTTATTGAGATGGAGACCAGAGAAGATGCAATGGCAATGGTTGACCACTGTTTGAAAAAGGCCCTTTGGTTTCAGGGGAGATGTGTGAAAGTAGACTTGTCTGAAAAATACAAAAAGTTGGTACTGAGGATTCCCAACAGAGGCATTGACTTACTGAAAAAAGATAAATCTCAGAAAAGATCTTATTCTCCAGATGGCAAAGAATCTCTAAGCAATAAGAAATCCAAGATTGATGGTTCCCAGAAGACTGAAAGTACAACTGAAGGTAAAGAACAAGAAGAGAAGTCAGGTGAAGATGGTGAAAAAGATACAAAGGATGACCAAGCCAAGCAAGAACCTAACATGCTTCTTGAATCTGAAGATGAGCTACTTGTAGATGAAGAAGAAGCAGCAGCACTGCTAGAAAGTGGCAATTCGGTGGGAGATGAGACAAATCTTGCTAATTTAGGTGATGTGGCTTCTGATGGGAAAAAGGAACCTTTGGACAAAGCTGTGAAAAAAGACGGAAATGCCAGTGCTTTGGCAGCTGCAAAGAAAAAGCTAAAAAAAGGTGGACAAGATCGAGGAACTTGATCAAGAAAACAAAGCAGCATTGGAAAATGGAATTAAAAATGAGGAAAGTACAGAACCAGGCACTGAATCTGCTGAGAATGCTGATGATCCCAACAAAGATACAAGTGAAAATGCAGATGGCCAAAGTGATGAAAACAAGGAGGACTATACAATCCCAGATGAGTATAGAATTGGACCATATCAGCCCAATGTTCCTGTTGGTATAGACTATGTGATACCTAAAACAGGATTTTACTGTAAGCTGTGTTCACTCTTTTATACAAATGAAGAAGTTGCAAATATTACTCATTGCAGCAGCCTTCCTCATTATCAGAAATTAAAGAAACTTCTGAATAAATTGGCAGAAGAACACAGGCAGAAGAAGGAAGCTTAAGATGTGCAAGAAGCTTAATGATTTCAAAGTAAATAATGGTTCTTTGCTTTTAATGTTAACCTTTTTTAAATACAATACTGGTAGTTAGAAGAAAACTATTGTACTCTTTTGTTTTAGTGGAAAAATAATAGATGTCTGTTCATGTGTTAAGTGTCACAGCAAAAATACATATACAGTTAAGTTAATGAAGAATTGTTTTTGTTTTATCAGAATGGTAACAGACCGAAGTACTTTGTAGAGACTGACTCGCTACTTAAGACAACTTGCACCACTAAGAAAAAAGATGTAGAATCATTCAGAGAAATGAAATTTAGTTCCAAGCTTCAAAGAAATGTCAAAACTTTTGATTCCATTCAATAAAGAACAAAACCAATTGTATTTTTATTACTTTCACCTGAAACATTCCACATTTTAATCTGAGCCTTGCAGACTTTTCATTTGGAGTTTGAAGCTTTTTGGGTTGCTTTTTATTTGGAGATCTTCATTAATATGAGATTGGCATTAAAAAGCAGGTGCAGTTTTCTTTTAATGTCATGCTGTTGTTTAGGTAATAGAAATACTAAGTAATTGGCTTTAGATTTTTGTAACTTTTTCCCCTAAGTTCTGCTAGATTTCGTATTCTAGTAGTCAATGTATTTTCAATGAAATGTAAAAATATTCCCATTCTCTTTGAGCAGTATTAATTTCTTGAGATCTTATTGTTTGTCACTTGAATCCTGTAGCTGTCATACTTCTGGTATAAGCAACATTTGATTTTTGAAGTGTGTAGACCATCTCTTTATATTTCAAGATGTAATTTTACATTGCTGCATTTTAAAAACAGTTTGGCCATAATCTAGACGCACGCTTCTAATTCATATACCTGCACATGTGACCTTTGTGAACAGAAATTTGCATGTATAATCTGTGTTTACTTGTAACTTTCTGGTAATATCCTGCTTATATCTGTGGATTCAAGTTTCTGAAGTAAATACCAATAAAAAAAACCTAGGCCATGTTCATTGGTTATACATGTTTGGAATGTTAACCAAAAAAAAACAAAAAACAAAACAGAAGTGATCACAATGTTTGGCTTCAGAAACAGCTGTACACAAAGACTCAAAGAGTGCCAACAGGACTTTGTCTCTTCACATCCTTACCCTACTTTTCTCTCTGGAGGCTTCACTCTCAGATAGGTTTTTCCATATGGTGGGCCCTATAATTTTAGAATTAAAGCATCTAAGTCCTTTGTCTCTTTACTTCCTGTTCCAACAAAAGACTTATAAATGTATCTTATTGACCTGATTTGGCTTGCTTGTGAATTAATCAACATGACCAAGAAGAGACACAAGTTTGGGTCATGTGCCCTTTCCTGCATCTAGGATTTAGAGTCAACCCTACCCAAGTTTCACAGATTATAAATGGAGAAGGGGAAATTCCTTGGTATGTCTTTGCCAGAAGGTTGAATTGAGGCTGGACAGGAACACATAATTGATGTCCACCTCAAATGGTTCTCCTAACACTATTGAATTTTATCTCCAAGCCTTGAGCACAAGCACGATAGTACAAAATGAGCTGTACTATTTTGCCAATACAAAGTCTTTTATGAATACCACTCCCTGAGGCTGTAGCCTAAACCCTCTCTCCATATAAGTCCATATCCAGTTCCTAGGCGAGCAGGGGCAGAGATGTTATCCTAACAAATCTTCCATTATTACTCCCTTCTCTTCTGTTTCCTAGGGTCCCTTGCAATGCCATACACCAAACTCTTCCTTGAGGCACAAAAAGTAAAATCCCCTGTGGATATCAACCAATGGTTATAGACATAAAAGAATGTCAATAGCTTACCAGTTCTGCAAACATCAATTCAGTTGAGGCTCATTTAGCTCTGCTTCATCATCATCCATTATTATTATTATCATTATCATTATTATTATTATCATCACTATCATTAGTGTTGTTGTTTTTGTTATTATTATTTTAAATAGTTGATTTTCCCAGCTACACGTGATGTCCTATTGACTGTGAGATCAGGCATGGAGGCTTACCTAAAATATCTCGGCAACATCCAGGGACCTGGAGGGAATGAGAACAATTGTTTCTAAAGACACAGGTGGTATCATTAGTAATATAAAAACAAAGCCACCATTACTGTTTGCGAACCTCCTGGATAGGAGGTTATATATGGCTGTCCTGTGCAAAAGGAGTGCAACATTAAAAAAGAGGCTTAAGACATCTAGTATTTGCTTTATCACCTCTGAACCAGGCTTCCGTTTCACTGTGGAGGCAGAAACTAAAGAGACCTCCTGGGTTCCTTTCTGACCTTCAGAAACAGGAGGGAAGCAGTTTCAGCTACCTTTACTTTGCACTATTTGCACCTGGCTCCTAAAATGCAGTATGAGGTGTTACAGAGAGTAAGTGTAAGAGAGACCTAGAAAGAGCATTCTCTCCCCTCTGCATTCTCAGAGACAACATCCTGAGCCCAAGAGGAGAATTGAGTTCAGTCAATAGGATATTTAACAAGGACTAAATTTTATTTCCCTAAAACTGAATCCCATTTACTTAGAAAAAGACTTAATTCACATAGCAATCATTGCTCTCATTGCTTTCATAGCAATGTCTTTTCCCTCACCCTGCTACGTGAATCAGAAAATTTATATATACTGCAAACTCAAATTCTAACAGAGTATGGGCTAGTGATGGCAACAGAATTCAATAGGCTCTCCTCATTCAATAGGCTCCATTTATCTTATGCCTCAAACAGGAACCCTCCCTCGACTGGTAGAAACGTGGAAATGCCCTTCTCAATCGGCTATTTCATAAGAAGCAGAGAATGACCCCAATCAATTTTCTCACCTATGTTTGATTCTCCACAATTATAAAGGCATGGTCAAGTTTACTTACACATTAAAATATCGCTAGTACAATGAATAATGAGATAACATTTGACTCCTGGTCTTTTCTATTTTGGGATCTCTGTATGCAGACATTGATTCTTGGTCTTATTATAAAATGTGACCTCAATTTAAATTTATTCCATAGGGATGGAGGAAGAAATAACAACATGTAGAAGAAACATACTCTGGACTTAGATGCTTGGTTAGAGAACTCCAAGACTTCTAAAAATTCTATTGTGTTATAAGCATTATCTCAATCATTAATTTGAATGACAATTTATGCTCAACCTGAAGTTAATTGCTAACGTATTAAAATTTATCAATACAGAATAATGAACATATTTTACTTTTGATGACATGAGTAACTCTAAAATTGTAAATATATAGTTAAGAAAATGCTGATGCATATTGTCAGTTATAACAAGTGAAGCTAATTTCTTGGCCATGTCTTCTACTTGGTTACAAGAAGAATATCTCATAGCCTTTTATAATCAATCCCTTCATTTTGACATAATATCATATTAATTTAAGAGTTCTCAATCCCTTGAATGCTTTTATAATTTAATGCGGCTGAAAATATTCATGAATAGTTTGTTTCTTTTTTTGGTCACATTTTTCACAGAAATCTATTTAGGCAGTGTAACTGGAGTCACAATCAAGTTTTCAGTTGCTTGACCCAGTGCCCAGAAGTTTTAGTCCTTTGGTGAAACACCCAAGTTAAATGGCCATTTGATTGAAATACATGGCTGAAAGCATTAGGGATTTGGCAAAGCAACAAGACTGACAGCATGACACTCTCATATACATAAAAGAGACAAACTAAAAAGGTACATGAGGTTGGCTTTCCATCCAAACCAGAATTTTAGTCTCAAGTGGAAGGACGGCCAGTGCTTTCCCAGAGATAAAAAGAACCATCATCTCAACTCCCCTAAATGGAGTCATTGTTTAATATACACAGATACAACATCACCAAACACAAAAATTCACATGCCAGCAGAAGAGGAAATGATTCAAGTTCTGGTCTAGGAAAACAATTGCACATAGCCTCTCATTTTTATTTTATTATATTTTATCTTGGCTGATTTATACACGCTAACAATGTAGCCAGTGAGTCTTCTACATCTTTCACAAATCCCCTGGTCAAATTGGCAATGGCTATGACATAGCTTAAATGACTTCTTTGGAACAACCAGGATAGTGCTCATTTGGGTTTTTTTATTTTTTAGTTGTTTGAATGGCTAATCTCGAGGAATCAATCATATCACCATGTGGCCAACCTAACATAGTAATTATTCCAAAATAGAAACTGCATGATAAGTTCATTAGTAACCAGTCTACAAATAACCCATCTTTTCAGACTCATTCCCAAGATATAAGTGGCTTCTGAAAATGTTGGTGTTTAAAAAATCTTGTTCAGATTTATTTATTAATTCACTCTGATTCTTAATTAATTCCGTTTAGTTTGGGGGAGTATTTTGTATTCAAATTCATTGATTTCTGTGCAGTCTATCACTTCTCTCCATCTGTTTTCTTTTGGTTTATTTTGTTGTGTCTATTTGTTTATTAAATTTATGAAGGTGAACAATACCTTTGTAATGTCTTTGTATTGTCTTGTAATGCCTTTGTGTACTTTTACATAATTTTTATTTAATTAAAATAGACTATAAACCTGTGAATATTCCTGCTGTAGACTGAATATTTTCATCTTCCCAAAATTCATATACTAAAGCCAAAATGCCCAAGTGACTATACTTAGAGAGAGGCCATGTGAGGAGATAATAAAGGTTAAATGATATCATAAGGGTGGAGCCCTAATTTGAGGTCTGGAGCTTTTATAAGACAAGGAAGAGACACCAGACCTCTTTCTTGGCCATGTGAGGACATAGTGCTAAGACAGCCATCTGTAAGCCAGGAAGAGAGCCCTCCCCAGAAATCAAATTGGCCAGCACCTTGACCTTGGACTTTCCAGGCTCTGGAATTGAGAAATAAATTTTTGTATTTTAAGCCACCTAGTCTGTGGTATTTTGTTATGGCAGCCCAAACTGAATAATACAATTCTTCTAAATAAACTTTTAGCTGTCTCCTTAGATTTTGATAAGAAGTGTTCTTAACTTCATCAGCAAATACTTTGTAATATCTGTATTATATTCCTCTTTGATATGAATTATTTAGAATGGTGGTTTTAACATTTGTTGATGGTTAAAATTATTTTTGTTAATTTAGAATTTATTTAATTTAAAAATGATTTCTATTAAAGTATAACATACATATAAGAAAGAGAAGAAATCATAGAGCATAGCTTAGAAATCTGTCACAAAGTAAATATATATGCTCGTGTAACCATGACCCATGTCAAAACACAGCATCCCAGAAGAAACTAGCAGGCCATTCCAGAGCACTACTCCTCACTCCCTCCAAGGATAATCACTATTCTGACTTCCAACACCATAAACTAGTTTCATCTTTTTGAACTTTATATAAATTGAATCATGTGATATATATTTTTATGTATCTGGTTTCTTTTGATTGATATTAGTTATTGTCTAAAATGTTCATTGCTTTGTAGTATCTGTTGCATGAATAAAATAAAATATATTTATTCTGACGTTGATGGGGTATTTCTATTGTCTCATTTTTGGAACTATTTCAAATAATGCTGCATGAATATTCTTGTACATGTGTTTACATGCAAGGGTGCATGAATTTCTTTTGGCTACATATGTGGAAATGAGATAGTGGGGTCAACTTTCATAGGAAATGCTGAAATGTTTACCAATGGTGTCACTTTGCAGTCAACAAAGGATGAGATACCCCATTGTTTTTTTATTCTCTCAATCACTTTTTGTTTATATTTTTATTTATCTATAGTCTTTCTAATTGTCATCATCCTGGAGAGTGTGTAATGGTGTCTTGTGGTGGTTTTAGTTTGCATTTCCCAGAGAACTTAGTGAGTTTGAGCATGCTTTAAAATGTCTGTGGACTATTAGACTATCCTCTTTTGTAAAATTTCTGTTCAGTTTTCTTGCTCATTTGTCCATTGGGTTAGCTATACTTTTCCAATTTATTTGTAGGAGTGTGTGTGTGTGTGTGTGTGTGTGTGTGTGTGTTGTAGATCACAAATCCTTTTAGTTGTTGTTGTTATATCCTTTGCAAATATAATCTCCCACTCTGTGACTTCTGTTTTTACTCCCTAAATCATGTCTTTTGTTGAAGAGGTCTTGACCCTACTGTATTTCATTTTATCAATATTTTCTTTATGGTTTCTACTTGTATATAATGTGTAAGAGAACCTCATCTACTTCAAGAGCATTAAGACCTTCTTCTATTTGTATCTTCTAGATGTTTTATTATTTTACCGTTTACCTTTAGAAGGTATGAGGTCAAGGTCAATTTTCATTTTTTCAGTTGGATAGCCAGTGGACTGAGCACCATTAATTGAAAAGACCATTATTTCCTCACTCCTCGGTAGTACCATCTCTGTCATAAATAAAATATACTTATATGCATAAGCCTGTTTCTGAATTCTCTATCTGTGGCAGTGATTTCTTTTTGTGTCTTTTCAACACTCTTAACATCTTTCTATTCCTAAACTAATTTCTACATCTAATATTCTCTAGGATATCTTCTAGAACATCTTGTAAATAAGTTCTCTTCATTTTATTTTCTTTTTAATCTCCTTACATTTCTATGTATATTTTATTTTTTTATTTTTTTAAAGATTGTATTTATTTATTTGTCAGAGAGAGAGAGCACAAGCAGAGGGGAAGCAGGGGGAGCGGCAGGCAGAGGGAGAGGGAGAAGCAGGCTCCCCGCTGAGCAGGGAGCCCAATGCGGAAGTCGATCCCAGGACCCTGGGGTCATGACCTGAGCTGAAAGCAGACGCTTAACCGACTGAGCCACCCAGGTGCCCTCTATGTACATTTTAGAAACAGCTTGTCAAATCTCCAATTTTGTTCACAGTGGGGTTGCATTTAATCTAAAAATCTATTTACAGTATTAACATGGCACATCCGTCCCTTTATTTAGGCTTCCATTAATGTCTCTTAATAATTTTTAGTTTTCTGTGTGGATATTTTGCACATCTTTTGTTAGTTTTGTTCCTACAAAACTATTTTTATGTTACTGCTGTTGTATGTTTTGAGACATGTAATTTACTGTTTGTTACTGGTATATGCAAATACACATTTTTTTTAACATTTTGACCATGTATCCATTAACTTTGCTACATGTATTGCTATGATCTGAATGTTTGTGTCCCTCTAAAATTCATATGTTGACACATAACCCCAAGGTGATGGTATTTGGAAGTGGGACCTTTGGGAGGTAATTATGTCATGAGGGCCCAGCCCCCATAAATGGGATTAGCTCCCTTATAAAAGAAGCCTAAGAAAGCTCATTTGCGCCTTCCACCTTACAATGATACAACATGAAGTTGGCAGTATGCAACCTGAAAGAGGGACCTCACCAGAACCTGACAATGCAGATACCTTCATCTTGGACTTCTAGCCTCCAAAATTATGAAAATTAAATTTCTCTTGTTTATAAGCAATCCAGTCTATGGTATTTTGTTATAGCAGCCTGAGCAGACTAAGACACACATAGATATAAATATCTATATATTATGTATATAAAATCATGTCATTTATAAAAAATGAATTTTTTTCTTTTTAATATAGTTTTTTTCTTTCAAATTACTGTACTGGCTAGGACCTCAGAATAATGTTAAAGTTGAAGAAACAATTGTAGGCATTTTTGTGTCATTCCAGTCTCAGGAATGAGACTGAAATTGAAAGATTGAAAATCTTTCAATATTTCATCATTAAATATGATATTTACTGAATATTTATGGAAACATTTTAATGAGATTAAGGAAATTGCAATCTGTTCCTGGTTGGATAAGAAATTTTATCATGAATGGATATTGAGTTTGTCATCATGTGAATTTAATATATCAGAGCTGATCACACGGTTTTTAATTCTTTATTATGTAAATATCTGAAATAAAACCTACTTGTCCTGTAATGTATCATCATTTTTATATATCACTTTGATTTGCTATCATCATCATCATCATTTTACCATTTCAATTCTTATTTGTGAGTGTGATTGTCCCGTAATATTCCGTTCTTCTAATTTCCTTACCAAGTTTTAGTATAAGAAGATGTGAGCCTCATATAATGGAGTAGTAATATTTCTGTCTTTTTCTAGTCTTTGGAAGAGCTTATGTAAGATTGGTATTGTTTCTTACTTAATATTTGACATAATTCATCAGCATAGCCATCTGAAGCTGGGTCTGGAGTTTTTCTTTGTGGAAACATTTCTTTTTATTACAGATTCAATTACTTTTACAATTTTAAAATCAGTTTTTCTGTTTTTTTCTGGTGTCAAGTTTTAAAGAATTTGGTAGTGTACACTATCTTCTTGTCATTTTAATATCTATTCCAAAGACAATGTCACCTTTTCATTCCTGGCATTGATTATTAATGCCTTTTTTATGATCAGCATTGCAGGGTTTTATGAATTTTATCAGGTTTTCCAAAAAACCAGCTTTTCACTTACCTTATCTTTTTCTGTGCAGGTTTTTTTAAAAAATTAATATCTGTAAATTTAGCAGTTTCTTCTTTCTACTTTTTGAAGCTTAATTTTCTGTTCTTGAGATGGAAGCTTAGTTCATTGATTTTCCGTCTTTCTTTTTTTTCCCTAAGATATAGAGGCTATACATTACCCTCTAAAGCATGGTTTTAGCTGCATCCCAGAGCTTCAGAAATAAATGTTTATTTTCATGCAGTACAACTATTTCTGATTTCCATTATGGTATCCTTGGGGTACCTGTCTGACTCAGTCAAGTAGAGCATGCTACTCTTGATCTCAGGGTTGTGAGTTCAAGCCCCACATTGGGCGTAGAGCCTCCTTAAAAATAAATAAATAAAAAGAAAAAAATACATTATGATTTCCTTTTTGATCCATTTGTTATGTAGAAGTATATTGCTTAATTTTTTATCATATGGAATTACCAAATTATCTTTTTATATTGATTTCTAGCTTAATTTTACTAACCTTTTTTATTTCTAACTTAATTATACAGAGAATTCTGAACATTCTCTGTATAATTTCAACAATTTGAAATTTGTTGAGACATGCTTTATGGCCCAACATATGGTCTGCTTTACCAAATGTTTTGTGTGCTCTTAAAAGGAATTCATATTATACAATTATTAAATGCAATTAAGTCATATGTTAATATGTCAAATAAGTCAAGTTTGTTAATCATATCGTTCAAATCAAGTATATCCTGACTAACTTTGTTCTCTGATTGTTCTGTCAGTTACTAAGAGAAATGTATTAAAAATCCTTTACTATGATTGCAGATTACCTATTTTTGTTCAGATAAATTTTGTTTAATATATTTGAAAACTATTATAATAGGTTCTCTCAAATAATTTAGAATTGTTTTAACTTCTCAGTTAAACTTTTTATCAAAATTAAATACCTTTTATATCCAGTAATGCTTTTGTCTTAAATTCTACTTTGTCTTGGGGCACCTGGGTGGCTCAGTCAGTTAAGCATCTGACTCTGGATTTTGGCTCAGGTCATGATCTCAGGGTTGAGTTCTAGCTGGCGTCAGGCTCAGTGCTGGGCATGAGGCCTGCTTAAGATTCTCTCTCTCCTTCTATCTCTTCTCCACTGCCCCCCCCCCAAAGATCTACTTTTCTACTTTGTTTTATAATAATCTAGTTTGTGTATTTTTCTTTCATCCATTTTGTCTCCCTATAGCTAATGTATGTCTCTTGTAACCTGGGTACAGTTATATTTTGTTTTTATTCAGTCTGAAAAAGTACCTTTCAAGGTATTTAACTCTTTCACATTTAATGCACTTGAGTTTAAATTTGCATTATTTCCATTTTTTGCATTTTATTTCCATTTTTCTGACCTGCTTTATGTTGTTTTTTCTCTCACTTCTGACCTTTTTGGATTTATTTCTTAAATTTAAATTTTAAGCATTATTCCATTTTTCCCCTCCATTAGCTTGGTAATGATTAATAATTATACTACTGAATAGTACTCTTTTAGCAGGATCTAAAAATTATAGCATGCATCCATAACTTCTCAAATTCTAATATAAATTAATACTTTTACCACTTCCCTATCAATACAAGCACCTGAGAACACTCCTGCCATAGGCCATCTTCCCATATTATCTGCTGTTCTTTTCATGAATTTTTATTTTCTTTGTTCCTTAAACTCCTCAATACATTAGTATTGTTATTATTGCTTTATACATTCAATATTCCTTTAGATATCTCACACTGTGACCCTTTCCGTTGCTCTTCATCCCTTCATGCATATTCAAACTGACATTAAGACCATTTCTCTTCTTTACTGTTTGTCTCCATGTGTCTGCTATTGCTGAATTCTTTCAGTTTGCATTTGTCCCCAAATGTCTTCTTTCTGCCTTTGTTTTTCCACTGATATTTCCACTAGTAATGCAATTCTAAGTTGGCAGTTACTTGCTTTCATTATTTTAAAGATGCCATTCTGTTGTCTTCTGGCTTCCACTGTTTGTATTAAAAAGCCCATCTTTGGGACACATGGGTGGCGCAGATGGTTAAGCGTCTGCCTTTGGCTCAGGTCATGATTTCCAGGTCCTGGGATCGAGCCCCATGTCAGTCTCCCTGCTTAGTGGGGAGTCTGCTTCTCCCTCTCCCTCTGCCTCTCCCCCTGCTTGTGCTCTCTCTGTCTCTCTCTCTCTCTCAAATGAATAAATAAAATCTTTTTTAAAAAAGTCAATCTTTCGGGCGCCTGGGTGGCTCAGTTGGTTAAGCGACTGCCTTCGGCTCAGGTCATGATCCTGGAGTCCCAGGATCGAGTCCCGCATCGGGCTCCCTGCTCAGCAGGGAGTCTGCTTCTCCCTCTGACCCTCCCTCCTTTCATGTGCTCTCTCTCTCTCTCTCATTCTCTCTCTCAAGTAAATAAATAAAATCTTAAAAAAATAAAAATAAATAAATAAATAAATAAAAAATAAAAATAAAAAAAAGTCAATCTTTCTCCAGGTACTATTACTGCATTTTTTTCAAAAGTCCCTTTGTACATCCTCTTTCTCCAACACCTGCTTAAATAAATCTTTGTATTACATTCTCTTTGATAAAATTCTTAGTGTTGGGTCTGTTTTCCTGACTGAACTGTGTCTGTCTGATATAGTGCAGTTATTTTAAAGTGTGTATCTGATGACTCTCACATCTGTTGGGTTGGTTCTCTTGTTGTTGTGATATATTGTGCTGTTTCCTGTATACCTGGGGAAAAAAAAAACCTGGCTGTTTTTATTTGAGTGTTGAATACTGTATATGAAAAATTGTAGAGACAATCTGAGAGTCTGCATCCGGCATCCAGCTGTGAGACTGACAAGCTTTTTCTCTAAAGGCCAGAGAGTAAATATTAATTGGCTTTGCAGGTCCTAAGGTCTCTGTTGCACCCACTCAACTTTGCCATTGCGGTTTAAAGGCAGCCATAGACAATATGTAAATAAATGAATGAGCCTGGCTGTGTTCCAATAAATCTTTATTTAAAAAAGTAGACAGTGGGATGGATTTGACTTAAGGGCTTTGGCTTGCTGAGCCCTGTTCCAGAGAGGATTTACTTTTACCCCTGATAAGTGGATAAACTAGCACTTCCAGCAGTATGATGATACTTTATTCCAATCAAGAATTGAGATAATTCAAAACTAGGCTTCTCTTCTTGCAAAGGCTGGTCTGTATCCAGTTCATCCAAATACTTAGAGCCTAAAACAGGGTTTCTCAAACTTGACACTATTTTGGGCTAGATAATTCTTTGTTGTAGGAGGGCCATCCTGTGTATTGTAGACTGTTTGGAAGCATCCCTGACCTCTAACCCCAGGTGCCATTAGCATACCCCCATCCCAGTTGTGATAACTAAAAATGTTTACAGATTGCCAAAATTGTCCACCATTGAGACTCACTGGCCCAGAATACAGCCATCCAGGGTTACCTGGGTTCCTTTGCTGGTCACACCTGACCCCCATTTTTTGTTCTCCTGGTGCCCCTAGTGCCATGTACCTTGAAAGCTTTGCTCAGGTTTTCAACTTTCAGCTACCTCTTGAAGAACAGGATGACAACTCTAGTGTTTAGCACCCCCAAATGTTGGCCCCACACTCCCCCTGTGTATAGCTTTTCCAGCTTCTATTTCAGGTTATTTTTCCAAATTAAGCAGCCTCTTTTACTATAAGTAGAACTCCCAATATATGGTATTGTTAATGGACATTTTTCCCAAAGAAATCTAGTTACAAATGCAGAGGGATATCATAATGTCACTGATGTTATTTAATTATATCTTTCATTAGATCTAATTGGCAGTGATAAAAATTGGTAATAGATTTTTCAATAAATTTTCAATCGATTCCAGTTGTACTAAACATTAAATTGCACTTATTACAGAACCTTTCCATGTGCATTAATCAGCTAATTCTAAAGTCATTATCAAACTTAAAATTAAATAATTCCATTTCCATGGGAAAATAGAGAACTCTTATGTTTCCAAATTGACTTTGAAAAACCTATAGTATAATTGGATCCTGATATAATTTATTTATTAATCATAATTTAATACTAAAAGAAAAAATGCAGGTCATTTGAGGATACTAGATTTTTAAGTAAATTTTACTTAAAGTAAAATTTAAGTAAAAATTACTAAGAAAAATTAAGCTTTAGTCTTCCTAGGATGGAGCTAATTGGATTTGTTTGAAGAGTTTTAATTATGTGATTATGAGAGAGTTGTATGTTCAGTACATCCATGTCTTTTATTAACAGCCTGTGTGACTGTGGTCTATTCATTTAGGCTTTCTGGGACTCAGAAGGTCCCTTAAGGGTAGGGACCAAAACGTATATCCCTTTTGCCATCTTTGCATCCCTAGTAGAGCACATCCCTAGTAGAGCACTCTCACATCTGTTGGGTTGGTTCTCTTGTTGTTGTGATATATTGTGCTGTTTCCTGTATAATATAAATGTTATATGCTTCTCTAAAATAAATGTTAGCAAATATTTTTCAAACACTTGCTGCCTACAAAGCATTTTCCATATATTTTACATTTATTAACTGGAGTTATCGAAATAATAATTATATGAGTTTGGTACTATTATTATACCCACTCTCCAGATGAAGAAATAGCTTTCTACATATGTTACAAATAAGAATATAATGCTTACATTTGATATAATATCATTGAAGATTAGAACTGGAGTTTTCCCATGAACAATTCCATTTAACTTATATAGCTACTATTAAATAGCTTCACCTGTATGTAATTTTGTAAAATCTCATAATATATGTTAAAGATAACATGGTGAAATATCTTGGTTGGTGGTATTTTAGATCATTGTCCTCAAATGTGCCCAAACTTAAAATACCTGGATCTAAAACTACTAATATTCTCTTATTGCTTTAAAGGAAAGATTTAGCCAATCTATGTCAAGGTAGTTCTTACACACTCTTAATCAGAATTGCTTTCTTCAGGGACTTTGAAAATAATCTACTTCGGTTTGTCATCTGTACCTGACCATTTCCCGTGGTCCTATGCTAGAGCTTCAGCTAACTGTAAAAGAAGAAAAATTACTCTCAATATTTTTCCTCTACCCTAAAGAGGTTAATTAGGCAATTTCCAAGAATCAGATTGAGAAATTATAAAACTGTATTTTTTAAACTCAATTTGTTCACTAAACATTTTTATAACAGAAATCATAAAGAATTATGTGATTTGAATGGCTTATATATATTCATGGTGCAAAATTGAAAAGGTATCCAGTGAAGAGTAAGCTAACAACCCATTTCTTTCTGCAGATATTGAGTTTCTTTCTCTACTGAGTACACCGCTGGAAATTAGACAAGCATTTGAGAAGAACTATCACAAACTAATTTTAAAGAAGCATTTTTCCTACAAGAATCTTACAAAATCTTACATACAGTACATTTCAGTTTTTAAAGTTTAACACATTTATTCTTTTATTCAGTAATCACTTGCTAGTGCCTACTGGCTTCACAGTGATATTTAGGCAAGTTGTTTTTCAATTTGATGAACATTAGACTCAACAGGAAGCTTTTTAAAAAATACTCTGGTACCTAGTCAAACCAACTAAGTCAAAAGCTTGGAGGTGGGCTGTCCAGGCATCAGATTATTTTCTCTTTTTTAAAACTCCCCATTGGATTCTAATGTGCACTGGATTTAATCTTGTACTCCACACTGTGGGATATACAAAGATAGGTTTGGCACCAGCTCTTTTCTCAAGTTGCTAATAATCAAGTGGGAGAATACCCATGGTGTATTGTAAATGTTTAAAAACTGGCTATCTGAACAAAAAAAAACTTAATTTGTAGCATTTCCTGATTTTCATGTTGAAAACACTTTCATCATGTCCAATTTCAAGCTAACAATGTGACTTACTGAATGCAGAGTTGGAAAGAGGTGTGAAATAGTACTCCGTTACATAGTATTTCTACCACACAGATAAAATAGATGTAACAACCTTAAGATCATAGGTAATAATAAAATATAGAAAAATAATTAGGAAGCGATGAGTTTTGATTATTCATTGTTCATATTTTAATGTACTTTATTTAATTGTAAGTTTATGTAATTTAATTTTTAATAATGGCTGTGTTTAACAACCAGCTCACAAAGTCCTTCAAAGTATAAAAATCCATTCTTGCAAGCCTATAGAGGCCAGCTCTAGTATGTCACCACCTCCAATGCGTAACAATATGCTGACTACAATAGAATACAGGAAAAAAAAATAAGCATGGTGGAAGCTTATTTTCTTCTCTTCTCCTGGAAATTACTTAGTGGAGGTGGTAGAGTGCATACTATCCCCTTTTAAGGGATGAGGATATCAAGATTCACAGAAATCTCAATTTGTTCCCTCCTAATAAGCTGAACCAGAACGCTAGCATCTGACTCCCATTTGCTGTCTTATCAACATGCCTTTCTAGAATCATCCTAGAAACAAGGAAAATTAATCTGTTGGCTTTTTTCACAAAAAGATTTAATTATTGATGTATCTGTATTTAAAATTTGTCTAAGCTAATCCTACCGATCATTGAGTTGATTTCCTTTTAATGGTGAAGTTTAGAGTAACACTTCACACAGAATCTCTGCACCATCAACTCACAAATATTCACCAAGGACTTACCATGTGCTCTACTAGGGATGCAAAGATGGCAAAAGGGATATACGTTTTGGTCCCTACCCTTAAGGGACCTTCAATCTTGACCCTCAAAAATAGCTAAAACATAAAGCAAATCAATTCAGTGTTTTAAAATAAAAGTTACTGACTTTGAGTGTGAAGAAGAAATTCTAGGAAGTTAGAGAAGCTCAAGAGGTTATGTTTAATGGAGGAGAGAGGACTTGAAATGAGACCTTCTAAAATGGGTAGTTAGCTTCCCAGAAAAGAGAGAAGAAGAATCTCAGACAGCACATGACTTTTGAATTTCCTCACTTCTCGCACCTGCCTGTTTGGGAATTACATTTGGACATAACCCCACTACACCTTTCCAATCACTCAGTGTTTGTGACTGTGCAGGTCTTTCTGAACAATGACAAAGTGGTAGTCTGGACAAACTCCTTTAAGAGCTGTGTGGGTATGAGCTAGAATTACTTGCTCTCACCTTTGCTATATGACCCATTGCTAATGCTGGGAAATATTTCTTTCTGCCTTATAGAGAGAACATTTTCCAATGAAGGTCTTGAGTGTGAACAGTGAGTCAAGTCCCCATGTTCTATTACTTATGCTTTTAACCCTCTCTCTGGTTTCAGGCAGACACAAAATATTGAGGGAAAGATGGGAAAGTGTTTGGAATTAAGCAGAACAGCATGACTGTCGGGTGCATTTGATTCCTATTGAGCTAGCTATAATGTAGCCAGAATAACAAACTAAAGAACCAAATTCCCAAAGCATATTTTAAAGTAGAGAAGGAATGCAATTTTAACAGAATTTATTTTAGCACTCTTTTAGGTTCACAGCAAAATCGAGCAGAAAGTAGAGAGTGGCTATATACTCCCTGCCTCCGCACATACACAGCTTCCTTCCTTATCCACATCCCCCACCAAAGTAGTACAATTGTTACAGTTGATGAACCTACACTGACTCATTATTATCACCGAAGTCTATAGTTTACATGAGGGTTTATTATATTATGGTTTTTACAGTATCTCATAGATTACAGTATCTTACAAAATAGTCTCACTGCCCTAAAAACCCTTTGTGCTCTGCCAATTCATCCCACACTCCCCTCTAACCCCTGACAACCACTGACCATTTTGCTGTCTTCATAGCTTTGTATTTTCCAAAATGTCATATAGTTGAAATCATATAGTATGTAGCCTTTTCAGATTGGTTTCTTTCACTTAGTAATATGCATTTAAAGTTCCTCCATCTTTTCATAGCTTGATGATTTATTTCTTTTTAGCATGGAATAATATTCCATCGTTTGGATGTACCAAAGCTTATTCATCCTTTCACCTACTGAAGGACAACCTGATTGCTTCCAAGTTTGGCCATTATGAAGGAAGCCATTATAAATACCTATGTGCAAATTTTTGTATGCACATAAGTTTTCAATTCATTTAGGTAAATATCAAGTAACATAATGGCTGGATCGTATGGTAAGAGTATGTTTAGTTTCATGGGAAATCACCAAACTGTCTTCCAAAGTCGCTGTACCATTTTGCATGCCAACCAGCAATGAATGAGAGTTCCTATTGTTCCATATCCTTCTCAGCATTATCAGAGTTCTGGATTTTGGCTATTCTAATAGGAGGGCAGTGGTACCTCCCTGTTGCTTTAATTTGTATTTTCCTAATGGCGTATGATATTGTGTATCTTTTCATATGTTTATTTTCCATCTGTATATTTTTTGGTGACGTGTCTGTTCAGGTCTTTGCCATTTGTAATTGGGTTGTTTGTTTTCTTATTGTCAAGTTTTAAGATTTTTTTATATTTGGGAAATAGCCCTTTATCAGATGTGTTTTTGCAAATATTTCCTCCCAGTCTGTGGCTTGTCTTCTTTTTTGACTGTGTCCTTCATAGAGCAGTAGTTTTTAATTTTAATGAAGTCTGGTTTATCGACTGCTTCTTTCCCGAGTTATGCCTTTGGTGTTGTAACTAAAAAATCACTGCCATACCAAAGGTCATCTAGATTTTCTCCTATGTCATCTTCTAGGAGTTTTTTTATAATTTTGTACTTTGCATTTAAGTCTATGATCTATTTTGAGTTAATTTTTGCAAATGATGTAAGGTCTGTGTCTAGATGATTCTTCTTCTTCTTCTTCTTCTTCTTCCTCCTCCTCGTCTTTTTTTTTTTTTTTTATGTGGATAGCCAGTTATTTCAGCACCTTTGTTGAATGACTCCATTGTATTGTCTTTGCTACTTTGTCAAATAGTAGTTGACTATATTTATGTGGATCTGTTTCTGAGCTCTCTATTATGCTCCTTTGATCTATTTTTTTAATTCTTCCCCAATACCACACTTTCTTGATCACCATAGCTTTATAATAAGTCTTAAAATCAAGTAGGATCAGTCCTCCAACTTCATTCTTGTCCCTCAGTATTGTGTTGATTATTCTTAGGCTTTTACCTTTCCATATATACTTTAGAATCAGTTTGTTGATATCCACAAAGTAACTTGCTGAGATTTTGATGGGAATTGCCCTGAATCTAGTTGGGAGGAATAGATGTCTTGACAATATTATCTTCCTCTCCATGAACATGGAATATCTCTCTGTATATTTAGTTCTTATTTGCATTTTTTTTCATCAGAGTTTTGCAGTTTTCCTCAAGTGGATCTTATACATATTTTTTTAGATTTATGCACAAATATTTTATTTTGGGGGTGCTAAAGTAAGTGGTATTTTTTTTTAAAGATTTTGTTTATTTATTTATTTGAGAGAGAGAAAGAGAACACAAGTAGGGTGAGGGACAGGGGGAGAAGCAGCCACTCTGCTGAACAGGAAGCCCAATGCAGGATTCAGTCCCGGGACTCTGAGATCATGACCTGAGCTGAAGGCAGATACTTAACTGACTGAGCCACGCAGGCTCCCCAGTGGTATTGTTTAAATTTCAACTTGTTCATTGCTGGTATATGGGAAGGTGATTGACTTTTGGACATTAACCTTGTGTCCTGAAACTTTGCTATACTCACTTATTTCCAGGAGATTTTTTTGTTTCTGTTTTTTGTTTTTGTCAATTCTTTTGGATTTTCTACATGGACAATCATGTCATCTGCGAACAAAGACAGTTTTTTTTTTTCTTTTACAATCCATACACCTTTTATTTTCCTTCTTAGAGTCTTACTGCATTACCTAAGACTTCCAGTATGATCTTGAAAAGGAATGGTGAGAGGAGGCCTCTTTGCTTTGTTCCTAATCTTAATAGAAAATCTTGTAGTTTCGCATTATTAAGATGTTAGCTGTAGGTTTTTTTGCAGATTTGCTTTATCAAGTTGAGGAAGTTCTTCTCTATTCCTACTTTGCTGAGCGGTTTTGTCACGAAAGCACGTTGGATTTAATAATTTAATTTTAAAAAGATATCACTAGTGGACCAAACGAACATCCTATGTTCCTGTTGTTTTTATGAGATTAAACAAGAGTAACACTTGAAATGCTGTTTACACTTTCTCTCTTTCTCAACTCCTTTTCATAACTCATTTAACTCCAACTCCTTAATCTGTTCATATTTGGCCTAAGAACTTTTTGTTTCAACACTTTGAGTCCTTCACCATAGAAAAGTTAATTTAGTTTATCCAAATATCAACTTGACTCTTTTAAAAAAGTGCTGAGCCCTGTACCAGCACACGCACACGTGTATGCATGCATGGACACATGCACATAATGCATACATGTTGTAGTATTATGTGTTTCCCTGAGAGGCAGGCTGCTATGGTAGCTAGATTTTCATGTTCTGAATAAAACTGGCTTTTTCATTTTTATATTTAGGCAGTTAACTTAGCAGTTAAGAGCTCTAAGATTGGAGTCACATAGACTTGAGCTTGAAGCCCAATTCTACCACTTACTAACCATGTACTCTTGGGGGCTACTTAGCTTCTTTAAACCTGTTTCCTTACATTTAAAATAAGGATAATAATAGTAGTTTCTGCCTCATAGTAGAATTGTTAGGTAATTCATGTAAAATGTTTATCACAGGGACCAGAACAAAATGAAATATATGTATATATTCTATCTATAACTATATGTATATATAACTATTTTTCATAGATAATATTCAACACTCAAAAATAATCAGGTATAAAAGAAACAACACAATTTGTCAATAAAATGAGAAAAATTCAACCGACAGTAAATTGAAAATATGAGATATACACCTCAAAATAACTATATTGTATCAGTCACTGTTTAATCAAGAACACAGAAACCATACTAGAGATTTTATCATAAAAATTTTAACATAAACATTTATTTAAACAGGAATTGGAGAAATGAGAGAGTAAAAAGAGACTTCTGAAATAACACAGAAATAGAGCCTGGAGAAGGAGCCAATTTTTCAATATAAACAATGGAAGCCAGAAGACAATGGAATGATATTTTCAAAGTAATGAGAGCAAGTAATTTCAACTTAGAATTCTATTATCAGTGAAAATGTCTTTCCAAAAATGAAGGCAAAATGATGATATTTTCAGATAAACAAAAACTGGTAGAAGAATTCATCATCAGCAGAAACACATGGAGGCAAACAATAAAGATTCTTCAGGCAGAAGAAAAATGGTCTTGGATGGCAGCGTTAATATGCAAGAGGAACTGAAAAGCACTGGGAAGGATCCAAATGAATATTGTATGTATAAAGCAATATTATTAATAATAATGTACTGAGGAGTGCCTGGGTCGCTCAGTCAGTTAAGTGTCTGCCTTCAGCTCAGGTCCTGACCCCAGGGTCCTGGGATGGAGCCCCATGTCAGGCTCCCTGCTCAGCAGGCAGCCTGCTTCTCCCTCTCCCTCTGCCTGCCACTCCCCCTGCTTGTGTTTTCTCTCTCTGTCAAATAAATAAATAAAATCTTAAAAAAAAAATAATGTATTGAGAAGTTTAAATTACACAGAAAAAGTGTTCATGAAAGCGGTAGGATATAATATGGGAAGACGGCAAATGGTCCAGGTTTTCTAATGCATGCACTCACAGGGTGGTAGACCCACTACTCATTTATCTTCGTGCTTCCTTCCTGTTCTTCTCACAGGTGTCCCTCCCCAATAACCTTTTCAGGTATTCTTTCCAGAGAAACCAAGCTGTGATGAGTATCCTCAACTACAGAAACTAATGACAATTTTATTTTTCCAACTGCACTTTTAGTAACACTGTTTGAGTATGCTGGTCAGTCCACATTCTCACAAACACTTGGTATCATCAGCATTATTAATTTTGGTCACTTTTGTGGTTAGGTAGCGGTGGTGTATCCTTAAGGTTTTGCTATGCGTTTTCTGTGAATGAATGGCACCCCAACGTTTTTCATGTTTTTGCAAAGTTATTAGAAATGCCTGTCATATTTCTTTCCCTTTTGTTTTTTATTGTTTCATAGTTAGTGATTTTGATTGTAACTTCATATTCCTTGGAGTATTATCTGCAGGAATTCTTTGCATTCCATTAGAAAGGAATTGCATTTGCATTGGCTATGGGCCCCCTACCCCTATCACTGTAAACTAATAATTAAGAGACTGAAGTTTAGAGACTTTTAGACCAAACAGGGCATTTAGGGTCTATCCCCAGACAGAGAGGAGTAGGAGTCTGTAATTAGAATTTCTCAATTTAGACTTTTTTCTTCTCTCTTTTCTTTTTTTTCTTTTCTTTCTCTCCTCTCAAAGCTAAAGCCAGTCCAGACAAAATCTCCACAGTCTTCCTCCAAAAGCAATTTTATTTTCCTAAATCAAACCCATTGAGTGTGTTATCCCTTAGAAAATCCAGCTTTACAAACCAGTTTCCAATCCAGTGCTTCACCCTGATTGAGCCACCAACTTTGTTTCCTTTCTACCCAAATGTGTGGCCATTACAACAGATTTTAGCCACCAGATATTTGGAGATAGTCTCCAGGGAAAATTTTGGTTCTAGGTCTCATTAAATTCCCTGAATCCTGCTTTCTTATCACATCTAGGCTGTGAGCAGTAGTGTGCTGGTAAATGTTTAACAACCAGCTCTCCAGGAAAAAAAGAAAAAAAAAAAATCCCTGATTTGTATTGTTTGCCAGTTTCCATAGTGGAAATCTTGTCACCATGGCCAAACTACTAAAGTGACTTCACTGAAGGGATCAACAGCAGCACACAAACTTACAGCATTTCCACTGTGTGGGTGCAAGAGGTAGGAATAACTTAACGAGCACAGGCAGTAGTGTTATTTTTAATAATGGCAGATTTTAACAACTGACTTGCCAAGTTTCTAAAAATTTAAAAGATAGCTTTTTGTGAACCAACCTAAGTCAGCTCCATCACACCACTGGCTATGGGGAATTCGTATTTGTTTTCTTATTTTATTTATTTATTCTCTCAGCGCTTTAATGAGTGATATACTACTGAGATCTTTTTCTGAGTGTCCAGTGTGCCATGCTGACTGAGATGGAAATCTCCTTCGAGCACTCTAATGGAATGTTATTTAATCCTCACAACAACCCCAGAAAGGTTTTTTAAGTTATTATTATTCCCATTGTATGGATAAAGAAATCAAGTCATGGGGAGATTCCATTGCCCATAACCTCTCAGACAGCAAGTAACAGAGCTAGGATTTGGACCCAGTCAGGATTCAGATTCCATTTTGTTAACTATATGCTCACTGTCTTTCCTCTCAAATAAGCAGCTGAGATAGGAATGTTTGTGGTTTAAGCTTTTCAGGTTTGGAGGGGAAAAAATATTCATACTCCCACTTCTTGCTCAAGAAAATTCAAAGGATGTACACTAAGCCATCAAAAAGACTCATGGAGAATCCGACAGCTGTGTGTCACCTGGGCTGAGTTGTAAACACACAGACAGGGAAGTTCAGTCCACACCTCAGTCACCAAGTGTCACCTGAATCTAATCATGAGGAGTCATCAGACATGCCCCACCTGAGGGACATTCCACAAAACACTTGCCCCATTCTCTTCAAAACTGTCAGTTCACAGAGTATAAAGAAAAACATAGAAGTGATTCCAGAGGACAGGAGACTGAGAAGCAGTGCCGGGGGAATGTAATGCATCATTCTAGGCTCCCTCTTGCAGTGAAAGACGTTATTAGGACAATTAGTGAAATCTGAATACGGTCTGTAGATGAAATTATATTATCGCATCAATGTTCATTTTCTGATTTTTAGAATTATATAGTGGTTATGTAAGAGAATGCTTTTTTTTTTATAGGAAATAGATGCTAAAGGATTTAGGGGTAAAGGGACATCAGAAAGCAACTTTGAAATATTCAGAAAAAATAATTATAGATATGTAAATATAAAGACAAATACACACACATGTATATTCACACACACATATATATCTCTATCTAAAGAAGGGTGACATAAATGTAGTAAAATGTTATCTTTAGGGGAATCTCAGTAAGAAGGGTTATCTTTCCACTACTCTTACAAATTTTCTGTAAGCTTAAAAGAATGTCAAAATAAAAGAATTAAAAGCAAAGGATCAAAATAAACCTAGCAGAATTTTGTTTTGTACTCCTTTATGAATATGACTCAGCTAACTTCCTTGTGTCTGTTCCCGTATTTATCTACTTTGGCTTCTCTCTGCCAGCCTCCTATTCTCTCTGGACTTCCCCTTCCGTTCCATTTCTGAGAAGACTTTAGATTGGCCAGTCAATAACCACGACCTGTGGTCACTAGCAAGTCTCTGGACTGGCTGCCCAGGGCAGGGTTCAGACACCCTCTTCTATTCCCTCACTAGCCTTTGTAGCAGAGGTTATGACAGGTCCATTCCCTTACCAGGAACCACAGGCAGGCGGGCAAGAATGACTGACATTCCTAGTACAGAGAGAATAATTATGGAAATGCAAAAAGAAAGGTGCAAGATTTCCAGTGCTCAAAGTTCAGCCAGTGGTTGTATTGAATCAGACCATTTGACTCCATTTGGAGCAACAAACAACATGCCTGACTTCGGATAGTAAGTCAACACTAAACTCCAAAACTCTGTTGTGTGCAAAAGGGTCAAGTCACTTTTGATATTTTATTAACGAAGCAGTTTCTAAAAAAATAGTCTTTATATTATGCCTCTGTAAAGATCCCGAAAGTTTGATTTTGTTTTATGAGTTTTACATCTTGTTGTTTTCTTGCTCAGTGGTTATATTGTGTATTAGGGTATGAATTCAAAGGTCAAGGGCTTGAATTTTTTTTTTTTTTTTGGCTCAGTTGCATTTATTGTTCAGTGTGGTTCTACATTTAAAAGAGCTAAAGGATGGTCCTTTCCTGTCTTTTCTTTTTTAACCATATCTGAAGATGCCAACAGCTTTTGTAACTTTTTCCAAAGACTTTCCCTAAAGGAAATGGGGAGATTTCATTTTATGTTATTTAGGTCATTTAATCAGAAAGCAAATCATCTGTCTTTGATCATGCCCTTGCCAGAAGATCCCTAACTCATTAGTGTGCTATTAATGAGGCTGGATTTTTAAGCAGGTGTTGTTAAGTGCAATCAGGGCAGCTTTATTAAGCTGCAAATTGTCTTGCCATGACAAAGGAAGTCAAATTGGTCCATGCTCAGTTAACCTTTGTCTATATGCATGACTTGGCTGATTAAACAGCAATTGATAATGACCTTCAGTCTGGCAAAGCCAGAAAAAGGTGATGCCTTATGTTGGCATTCATTTTACGTGACATGAGTGACAGGCAGGCAGTCTCTCTAATTTAGAAATCTATAATGCAATTTCAAAATTAACTAATATCACAGTGCAATGAGCAACTAATTTATGTGTATTAAACTGATATTTTGATGTGCGTGTTATTTCAGAGTAGAAGCATTATTGCAGAGAGAGAGTGAACATCAAGTCAAAGTAGCTTTGACTAGCCATCGTTAGTAGCTGGAAAAACAAGACTGGAAGATAAAGGATAGTTGTTTTTTTGGAGATTATTAATTTATTTAACAAGCATATCGAGCTCCTCATATGTCGAAGACCCAAGCCTGGTGAATTTAACACAGGCACTGCTTCTCAGGAGCTCACAATGGGGTGATAGACAGGAACACCAATTTTATTACAATTTATTCAGTGCAACAGCAGTTTATCATTAGCACGTGAGAAGAATGCTGTCTATCATTCTCAAGACATCGACTAATTCTGAAATGTGGAGAGGAGAATCAGAGGGCTGTGGGGAAATTACAATTTATTGAGTGGCTATTATATGCTCAATACTTCATTCATGTTATCTCATTGACTCCCTGCAACAATTTTTAGGTAAATATTTCATTTCACAGATGAAGAAACAGAAGTTCGTTCACAGGTTCAGTTTTTGCCCAAGGTCAGTCAACTGTAAGTAGCACAACTAGGATTTGAAATTGAGCTCCGTTTGTCTCTAAAACCCATGACGTTCTGTGGAAACATCATGATAGATGGAAATTACAGTGAACAGCAAATTACGTGCCACTTGTGCTATTTATGTGTGTGTGTGTGTGTGTGTGCATTCGTTCTAGTTTATTTTGTTGCTTGGTTTAGGAAACATCATACATGGGTCACATTCTCTTGAAATAAATATGAAATGATGGCTTCTGCCTCATGGTATTATAAATTCCTCTGTATTTTTTTTAGGTTCTTCTTCATGAACAGACATTTGATGACTTTATCAATCGTCCCAGTAAACATCCTTTGCATTGAGAAGGCTTTACCAAGTATACTGCTAAAATAGAAGTGGTCTAGACATGGTTGTAACTTGAAGTTTTGCTAACACTCATATTTCCCAGTTTGGGGTGAAGGACATTTTATTCTGGAGTGTGTTAATAGATGTGACAAGGAAAAAAAAAGTCTTTCCTGACTCAAATAGGTTTGTTTAACAGTTAAGCAAAATTAGAGAGGTTTCTTTCTTCCTGCAGGACCTTTCAGAGCCTTTAATATGCTAATGGGTATTACGACTTTCCTAGGAGAGAATCTGGTATTCAGCATTTCCCAAGTTTTCTTGACCATGAGGCTCTTTGTTCTTTGAGCACCAATTAACACTCACAAGAATCGGTGCATGCAGAACAGAGTGCTCTATAAAATATTAGCAGCCAAGTAACAGCATAGGGAAGGCAGAGAAGAGAAACAAAGATGGAGGGACACTCACACAGGAAATAGGAAAGCCCAGCAACCAGTTTACATTTTTCACAATTTTGCTAGGACCTGTTGTGGGTATTTAAATGCTGGACAAATCTTAATGAGCAGCATGACCCATCTGACATAAATATAGGTGATATTCATCTCTACTCCATAAACATCACAGTAACTAGAAACATGGGTTGAATTTCTCTGATTTCTACATCTTTCCTGAACAACACTTGAGTAAGCTATTCGTTTTCAGATTATATCAGGGTCATCAAAGCATTAATTGGGGCAAATGAAACATGGAACCTTGAAATAAACTATGTAGATTTACTAAGAGTTGACTAAAACCCATAAAAGTACAAATTACTTGCAGCTTTATTAGCTGTGTTGCTCTAGGCCAACCCTGGCTGCACTTCTAACATCACATTTCAGAAGTGTATTTTAAAAAACTATCAACCCGAGAACAAAATCTCTGATGTGCGGTGAGAGCCAACTGTCAATCATTCCCCGCTAAGGTGATCTCTCTTTGTTCCTGTCCAGGGTCCTCCACTTTCTGTCTTTGCTCTACAACATTCTGTTTCTTCCCCATGTTCGTCCCAGGGGTTGCTTCCTGTTATCGATGCTTAGGAAACCAGTCAACATCAGGTTCGAAAACTCTCCGTCTGGAAGAGCAAAACCTTAAATTACAGGTTATCTCTGCCACTCCGAGTCCATTTGCTATATTGTAATTGTTATTGCTTTAGCATTTCCTGCTCTTGCCCGGTTCCTGCATTAATGCCAGGATCACAGTAACCGAGGGAGCTGACCTGCCACGCGATTCCCCGGGAAGCCGCTGGAATGTTCCCAACATGCGCTATAATGGTGTCCTGGCTTGGAAATGCCTTCTGCTCGCAGGGAAAGAAGGCTGCTTAGAAGACTGAGGATTGTTAATTTTGAGCATGCACTGGGCCCACCTTGCCACTGCTTTGCTGTTATTTTTTTCCCATTCAAACCTTCTCCAGACTTGCTCAGAAGACCACTTACTTCCTTCTACCCACTTTAAAGAAGTTCTCTTTCCTCCTGTCTAATCGATCACCTTTGCAGCGAGTAGATCTCAAAGTAACAGGTGATAAAAATTACAACTGGCATTCATGGCCGTGGAGGCCACCTGCTCATCCCAGTGACAATCTCAGCTGACTTGCCCACACAGGCTGGGGATCAGCAAATAGATGGTGATGATGGCTGGTCGTTTGGCCGTGTGATAAAACCGGCCTGGGACATGACCCAGGTGGAAAATTTTGTAGGACAGAGCGGGACTTATCCAAGTTTTCCTTTCTTTCAAGGTCGTTCCTTCCCTTTCTAGATAACAATAAGGAATTATCGCGCAGGTTGAGCAATTGCAGATTGTGACTTGAATAGGTGAAAATGATTTGGGGGAAGAGGATAAGAAAAGTGCACTTGGCTGATGGATGTTTCAATTTTCCTGAGAAAAGAAAGAAGTGCATTTACCAGATCATAATCATTTTGGTAAATTACATTTCAATGCTGAGTCACCTACACAACAGGGAGCTGGGACAAGCCCCTTTGAAAGAGAAATTGTGCAGCTGTCTTATCCAAATCTCTGTGTTGGAAATGGCTTGAGAGGAACTGTAAAAGGAACTTGATGCATGCAGGAAAACACCTAGCTTACACAGTTGTCTTTTCAGGAGGAAAATGAATCCAAAGATCTTAGAAAGAATCTCCAGCAAATACTTGCACTGGACGTAACATTGCGATAAATGATTGCCTTCAGACTTCACAAAAGTTCTGAGTGTGATCACTGGATGGATGAGAAGGACGCAAAATTCAAGGAGGCATTGCTGAAGCTCATTCAATTGAATAAAATTATGCCCATTTTGCTGCTTAAGTCTACTCATGCTCTTTATCAGTTTCACACTCCCAGGGCCGTGAGAAGCAGTGTGATATACTGGGGTGGTGGCTCTCAAGTGGGGGTTCCCAGACCAGCCACATCAGCGTCACGTGGGAACGTAGTAGAAAGCAAATGCTGACACTCTGTCCCAGACCTGCCGAGTCAGAAACTGTGGCCGTGGGGCCCAGAAACCTGTGCTAGCCCAGGCCCCCATGTCATTCAAATCCGCACTGTAAGAGTCTTCCTATTCAGAAGCTCTCTGGAATTAGGAGATTGCGATCTACCAAATCAACTGGGTGAACATAGACAAATCATCCAACTTCTCTGAAGCGAATTTCTTATCTGCAAATTGAGGAGTGTGGGTTCCATGATTTCTGATTCGGTAATTCTGCATGATTACTTAAACATTAAAGTGTCAATTCCACCACAGTATCTTAGTGTTGAAAGTTTAGGCTCTGAAGTCAGGAAGCCATGATTTCAAATTCCCACTCTGCACTAAAATATGGATCTTCCCTCTTACGTGTAGCCTCTCAGAACCTCGCCCCCTCATCTGTAGACTGCAGATCATAGTCGTGCTTAAGTCATAGATTTTTCAGAGTTAAATGAGATAATGCCTGTAGAATGCTCGGCATGGGAGTTGGCACAAAAGTGCTCAGTAAATGGCGATTATTGTTATTTGGAAGTAGATCTCTGAAAAAAAGATGCTCAGTTTTTAAGTTCATACAATTACAAAAAGGACTTCCATTTCAGTTCTATGTGTGAAGACTGCAAGTCTCAGAACAAGTGGGCACATTTAGCTTCGGTTACTTGTGACTCAGAGATCCGGACTATCAGAAAGTTCACTGGCACCCAAGACTTCCATACTTCAATGGGGAAAAACAAGTGTATTCTTTTCATGTTGTTTGGTTAAACTGCAATTATTTTAAAATATGGAGAGAGATTGGGTTAAAATTTGGTGGAAAATCAATGAGATGCTAATATCATGATGGGTGTGTGTGCCTAGGTTTTTCCTTAACAGCTTTCTTTATTTTCGTTCCGTTCAAAAAAGAAAACACAATTGTTTGCACTGTATTTGCAGAACAATCAACAAGGAAATCATGCGTTAATTGTTCAGATGAATGCATGATGCTGCTCATATTTATCTGTGTTTATCACGGCACCAGACGGTCTGATTGGGAAAGTGCTTCGCCACAGAAGAGCTCTGGACGCAGAAGCTAATAGATGCCTCTTTAATGTGAGGTGTTCAGGATCAGACTGGCTTTGTTGACCTTGTTCCTACACACAGTGGAGTCTGTGCGGAGGGCTGTGCACAGCAACGCCTAGGCCTCTGTTTTAGTTCTTAATTTCTTTCATGGCATCAAAAGGCTTTTCTATCCAAAAGCTTTTCTTTTTCTTTTACTCCTGAGCCTCTGCATTCGAGGCAGAGCTGCCATCGACCAGCAGCAGTCTTTGTTCTCTCTTTCAGGAGGCTGGGGAACAGTGTGAGTCCTTCCTAATTAGCCCGGGGACCAATGAAATGCCCCTCAAAGCCAGGAGAAGCCGCAATCCCACAGCCCAAGTGGCAGAAAAGAGGGGAAAGGCTTCTTTAATTAAGGCCCAACAAAACTGGATAAAAAAAAAAAAAAGTGGTATTTTGCTCTCTACAAATGTCTTTTCACAATCCCTGTAAATGCTGCCACATGCACACGCTTTTAAATTGTGCCTTCCCTTTTGCCAATGTACCGTCGCTCTGCTGTGGCTGAAGACTGCAGAAATGATTGGCCCCTGAGAGTGTAGGACCCAGCAGCCTTAGGCTGGGTCTGTGTTTGCATTTCACAGGGGGCACCGGCTCTGCTAGAGGCAAAGAGCTGATTAGCAGGAAGGGGCCGGGCTTCACTTATGAACGTGATGTGGAACAGCTCCATCTTTAGGCTTGGTATTTACATGGGACGTTCGCAAATGTCATTACACAAAAACCCTGCTGATGGCACATATGTATTTAGTTATTACACTCTTTCTATGTCTGGCTCTCTTTTATGTCTTTCAACTTTAATCATTTATTTCTTTTTCTTTAGAGGCTCCGTTAGTGACAATAACAACATTCAGGTCACCCTGGTTTTGAATGTGGCGCTACGCATTACCCTTCTGGTCCACCTGTCAGGTCCTAATTTTACCTTACCGTGGGTATGTGAGTGATTAGGTTTTGCTCCTTTATCTTCGACCTGAAAATACTTTACCCTGATTTTAAAAATTATAAACTTTCATCGTAAAAAAGAAATTGACTTAATGCAGATAATCATAAGAAATGTTTGCTAAAACTCATACAGAGTTCTACCATTCAGAGATAACTACTCCTAACATCTTTTGGTAAATCAGTCCATCTGTATATTCCCATGTAAGCTCACGCAAATAGAATGTTTTCAGACACATTCTCGCCTCACCTGACAATATGTATAGATGAGCATTTAAGTCAGTAAATATGATGACATCATCGTTAATGGCTGTGTGTTACCAGTCTTTTGAAGACTTTTGAAACTAAAAGTCAATATAATTTCTGTGTTTGCCTCCATTTAATATCTGATTGGATTCCTTGAATGCATCACAATATTAGACAATTTCAAATTCTTACTTCAATGAAGGCTCTTATCTTTTATAGATAATATCATCTAGATAGAAATATATGATGAAATGGAATAATTGCATGTATTTTATATGATGGGAGTCAGAAATACATGCAAGCATAAGCAGTGTGCTTATTTTTAATTTTCCATTACACAGAATTATGTTTCTAACAGGACCCCTGCAAATAATGTACTTTTAGTCTGTGAATGTCAATGCTCTTTTGAAAGCTTTCTTTGTGAGGATCTCAAAATTATTTGGTTTGTTTTAAAAAGAGCCTATGTTTATATAAGACCAAACATTCAGTCAATTCACTCTAAAGTTAGTCAAACATTGAAATATTGGGCAGATTTTGTGTTTGAGTTGCTCACGAGCTGGGCATCAAGTTGACTCGGTCTGAGTAAATGGGAACAGAGGAGAGTAGAATAACTCCTTGAACTCTGTTCTATTTGCTCTCTAAAATTTATCCTAAGATATATATGCCTCGAACATGGACAACATAATGAGAAAAAGCATGAAACACTGGGGAAAAGACTAGACTTAAAAACAGGCTACTTGAGATCCATTGTCTCGACCCACAGTCACTTAATACTTTGTGGCCTCAATGTCATTACCTATAAAGAAGGAAAATGTTCAAAGGAATGCTGTCAGGATCAAGCATGAGAATGTCAACAGCTAGCTCTTCATATTTTAATTACATTCAGAACAGATCCTTGGAGTACCTACTCTGTTTCAGGCTTTGAAAAATTAACAAAACCAGATTCATTTTTATAGCATATCCAGCATACATAGGACTTCCACATAAATGGTATCATTTTTAAACTAAAACTATGAATCATTGCTGCGATTATCATCCCCCCTTTTACAGTTGAGGAAATTGACGTTCAGAGGCAAAATAATCACTTGAAACCTGCAAAACCCACTAAATGTCGAGTTAAAACTCATCCTCCAATCTTATTCCCAGATTCAGTGTTTTCTTCTTTACACTGCCTTTGGTAAAGATCTTGGAACAACATACTGAGTGTCTTCAACACTGGATTTCAGGTGGTTAGACGTTTTCTCCCTATGACCATCTCATGAATGAAGGTGTGATAGTTAAATACAATATAAGCCAGTGGAAGTGTTTCTCTAAGTGGTGAAGCTGATGTAAGCAAATTCATGGTTCCTGGAAATCCAAGGGGTAGTGCAGGTTTGAAAGGAGAATGTAGTTTTGGAAGGGTGAAATGGAGTTTGAGGTGAAGTTTGGACATCCACAGAAAGATGTCAAGCAGACAGGTGGAAATATGATTGAGAGCTTGGGAGTGGTGCTCAAGCCAAAGCTGAGTACATGGCACCCAGTTATCTGCAGCAGCATCTGAGCTGTTGGCATGGGTGAGGTGGCACCGAGGAAACTGCCCTGGAAGAGGAACAGCATTTGAGAAAACGTCTTGGAAACAGTGTTCAGAGAAGGCGGGAAACCTAGCTTCCATAGCATGATGGGAGCACATGGGCAGACTGCTGCACGAGGCTGAAGGAGGGTATGAGGAAGGAAACTACTCACATAGGCCTGGCAAGTATGCAGTTCCATACTCTCACTTGCACTAACTTATTTAGTTCTCTCAATTATCCTGGGAGGTTCACTTGAAGAAAACAGGGCGAAGAAGATTTCGATAATTTGCTGCAGTCACATACCTCATAAGAGGTGGGAGTGTCCAGTTGATGTCTGTGTGACTCTAAGGACCATGCTCAACATTGTTAAATCCTTGTGCAGAAATTCATGAGGATAAGTAAAAAGGGGGAAGGAAATAATGTTGAGATCATTGATACCTTCAAGTGATAGTTGTCTTAGTAGAAAGGTAGATACAAAGAAAAAAAAAGTAGTAAAAATATAGAGTCAATGACCATAGATGACTTATTCCTAAAAAGAATTCAAGGAAAGAGGTGTGTGTCGTTATCAACAAGAACAATTGACTGTCTTTTAATTATTTCAAAACAATTCAGAAGTCTTGGAAATGAAGAGTCCATTGGGGGAGGGGATGATTTCTTGAGGTTCAATTCAATCAATTTAATCTTTATATAAATTTTAAGACTATTATCCTTTTAGCATTAGTTTTTTTTGTCTTAATATTAGTAAAAGATAAAACTGAGGCCCATTAAAATTTGCAAGAGTTTATGTGAGCAAACATAGAGTCCAATTGGACAGCACCAATTGGGAAAGTGACTGGGAGCACTCTGCAGGAAGGAGTTAAGGGAAAGCCTTCTAAAGAGAAGATGTGGTGCGAAGGTGGGAAATCACTGGATTGGCTGTAGCTCAAGCAGTTGGCTTATCTGGGAAAGCCTAGCTGGCTGTTTGTTATTGGTTGTTCTTAAGTTTCGATTTCTTAATCTGAAGGCATTTACAGGACTCGACTGGCCTAGGTTGGGTTTGCTTATGCTAGCTGCCAAGGCTTTAGAACCACCTCAGTCTAATAGCCTCCTTGTTTAATTACTTCACAATATTTAACAGTTCTTGTCTTCCTGATTTTCCTTTTTTATGGTACGATGAGCAATTCAATTGCTTGCCTTTAACAATCCTGTGTTTATTAATTCAAAGAGCCTCCTCTTGAAGTCATTTTAAGATTTTGCTTTATTATTCTTATTCACTTTTCTAAATGCTCACATGATTTTGAAATCCAGGAGCTGCCTGCAAGTTTGAGGTCTTTGTTGAGAAGGAAAGATGCGAAAAAAGGACTGTATGCACGTAGTTGAGTCAGTTGCCCTGGTGCGTTTGCTGCAGCAAGTGCTGGGTTTTGGTGGCTGTGAATCAAGAGCAATAGATACCTCTCACTGGGAGAGCAAGCTGTGGACGTAGTAATAATGATCCTTCTAGAGTTTTCTTGGGCACATTTCTTCTCATCAGGAAGTCAACCCAGGGTCAAACACTGGATTGGCAAGCAAGCACCTCAGCAAGGCTGATCTAGGACTGCTTAATGCAGGAGTCTGCATAAGTACAGCAGAGCTCAGAGGGCTGGGCTGAAGCCACCCCCAAGTGCTCCTCCTGGAAGAGTCACATCACCTAAAGATGTGATGACAGAAGTGAGCCAAAGGCTCTGAAGCTCATGGAGATTATGGAGCAGGATTCTGATGTGATTTTACAGTAAAGAAGCCACCTCCTTGCTGCTGAGAATATGCTGAAGAAACTTTGCCCTTACCTCTGATAAGGTAAGGCCGTCGAGCCCTGACAAGACAGAAAAAGTTATCACAAGGAAGTTGGCAAGAAAAGCATGATGGTGGGGCCCACTCTTATGTGCACAAAGGTAGATCAGCCTGTGGCAGGAGGTGAAGGGCCAAAATAGGTCTTGGGCAAGGGCTGCTTGAGTAGAGGGACCGTTTCTATGGCATGGGGTTCTAGGTGTGCCAGGATTAGGTAGACTTGGTTAAATATAGATAACATTGTTTTTACCAGAGCCAATTTTAGTTAGTTAGTTAGTTAGCTAGTTAGTTGGGGGGGTTCTTTGGTTTGGGTTTTGTTTTGTTTTTAGGACTATTTTTTAGAGTAATTTTTGGTTAGCAGCACTACTGAGGGGGAAGCACAGAATTTCCCATATACCCCTGCCCCAACACACGCACAGCCTCCTTCATTACCAACAGCCATTACCAACACCCCCCACCAGAGTGGAGTATTTGCTACAATTGATGAACCAATATTGACACATCATTATCACCCAAAGTCCATAGTTTATATTAGGGGTCACTCTTGATGTTGTACATTCTATGGTTTGGACAGATGTATAACGGCATGTATCCATTGTTATGGTATCATACAGATCAGTTTCACTGCCCTAAAAATCCTCTGTGCTCCACCTGGTCATCCCTCCCACCCCTGCTTCCCCTGACAACCAATGATCTTTTCACTGTGTCCACAGTTTTGCCTTTTCCAGAATGTCATATGGTTGGAGTTACACAGCAGGTGCCTTTTCAGATTGGCTGATTTCACTTTGTAATATGCACTTAACTGTCCTCCATGTCCTTTCATGGCCTGATAGTTCATTTCGTTTTAGCACTGAGCAACATTCCATTGTCTAGATGGACCACAGTTTATTTATCCATTCACCTATTGAAGGACATCTTGGTTGCTTCCAAGTTTGGCAATTATGAATAAAGCTGCTGTAAACATCTGTGTGTAGGTTTTGTGCGGAGATCATAGTTTTTTGTTTATTTTTTTGTTTCACATTTTGTTTTGTTTTTGTATTGTGTTGTATTTCACTTTTGCCCCTCTTACACATAAGCTTTTTGAATCTGTTCTTGTTTTTTTTTTTTAACTGAGAAGAACATTTTATCTCAATTCACATCAGAAAGGGGTGGCCACCCTATCATTCCTAAATAAATGTAAAAAATGAAAATAAATTATGATTTTCAGCTTCAGGCTCAAGTCAAATTGGGCAATGGTACATTTTTGTATCTTACTGGTCATCTTGAAATTGAAATATATTATATGGAATCAGAGAAAAAAGATTAATAATAAAGCAGCAAGCAGCTAAAGGAAGGCCAAATTGACGTCCCTATTATAGTCTGTCAAAGTCATAATTGATATAAAATGTGGAAAGAATGTTAGGAATCTGTGAGAGAAACCTAGAAATGAGTGAAAAGAAATATTAGGCTTGAAACATTTTCAAAGGGCTACGTTATTATTATTGTTCTTCCACTGAGATTTTTATTTTAACTTAACTCTATTAGCAATTTTCTTTTGACTAATATAATTCAGTCCTGAAATTGTAAAGAGATGCTTCTAGGGCCGTCCTCACTGGTGCACCCTGTGGTTCATTTGACAAGTCTTTGCATCCCCTCAGAGACTTTGCATAAAATAGATGCTCAGTAAATCTTTCTCAGATAAATGCCTATGTACAGTTGTATAAAGGAGACATGGCTTCATTGAGTGGCACTCAAGATAATTATTGGGGACATCTCACTTCTTCTCATCACTATATTTCCTTTTTCTGTCCCTCTCTTCCTTCCTCCCTCCCCCAGTCCTCCCTTCCCTCCTTCCCTTTCTTTTTCCCTCTTTCCCTTCTCTTATGAGGCTTCAGTTTTCTGCTTCCTTCTTATCTGTTGTTCTTCCTTCTTTTCTTCCTGCCTTTTTTTTCTCTTTTCTCTTTTGCTTCTTTCTTTTTCTACTCCATGTTTTCCTTTCAAGTGCTTTTGTCCATTTGCCTATAATTTACTTATTCATCTTCAAAACTCCAATGGACATCATGCAGTGCCACTGAGGATGCCAGGGCTTAAGGGGGTTATCCAGCTTGCTGCACAGACCACTCACAATCGTAACTGAGGGGACTGACATTTCCATAGCTGTGTTTGTCTGGAGTGAATTTTCTACAATCACTCAGTATCCTGGATATTAAACATGTTTGCCTCAGTGTATCCTATAAACCATTTGGATAACTACCCATGCTGGAATTCTGAAGAGATTATGAAAATTGAAACAATACAGGGCAAAATAACACATTTTACAGAGGGTAAGATTCTATTAATGGCATGGTATAATCTATTCATTGTATTATGGTCCTGCATTCTCTAAGGAGTGTGTGAAATCTATGAGATATTTCTGTATCAAAATTTACATTGGTCTCTCCAAATCCCTCTGAAGACATTAGTTGCAAAATAGATCAAGGTCTACCCCTGATTTTATTTTGCTGGCAGCAAGTGCTCTGGAAGATTACATTTCTCTGGCTTGAGTCACTGAAGCCCTGAGATTAACATCCTCCAGGGAGGATACACCAGCATCCACGGAGAGCTTGGCCTAGGCATTTTGAATTTCAAAGACCAGGGAAGACAGCTAATGATTTACTCAAAAGCTCACAATCAGTGTCTACCCCAAAGAGCCCTAGTTGTGCTTCTTTCTTCCAGTTTCTTTCTCTCCCCTTTCTGCGCCTTTCCTTCCTGCCACCTTCAGAATGATTGGACCTCCATTGGATCCCTCAGAGGGCATAGTGCAGTACTAAATGCTTAAGTTTTCAGTACTTAACTTCTTAACCCTCCCACTGTCCTTCCTTTGCTGCACAGGTATATACTCCTCCCCCCAATTTTGTTTCTCAGCATTAATTAGCTGTAATGTGTACTGAAGAACTAATTTTTATAATAGAATCTGTATCCATTCTTCTTCATTTGAAATGCAATTGAATTTGGTATTTTGTATTTCCCTGTCTCAAACAAAATCAAGCTAATTTTTGCTTCTGTTGGGAACTCAGTCTATAACTCTTCCAAGATTAAATCTCCCCTTCTCAACCCCAACCAGTAATTTTAGGTAGAAAAACAAATTCATACTCATGGCATGCTCTGACCAGTGCTATCCAGGAGAACTTACTGTGATGATAAAAATGTTCCGTATCTGCATTGCCCAACTCAATAGTCATGAGCTGTATGTGGCTAGTGAACACAGCATATGAACTTTTGCTTTTTTTCCCTTGTGAAACAAAATGCTAGTAAAAAAAGAACATATTTCTGGATAGAAGAAAAGATATGAAATTGCCCTTCCCGTGGCGCCCATCTCAATGGGGAAAAAAAATCTAGAAACTGGTATTTTTCAATAAGAGATTTCTACTAGGACTTGATGAATAAGGAATCATAACCAGCAGAAAATAGATGAGTAACAAACTGAGTTTTTACAGAGTTCAGAGAATAGTTTTACGAATCAGTTGTTTTGGGTCAGTAATTTTAAAAATTTAGTCAAAGCTGATAATTTATGTTCAACTGTTATTTTGACAAAATTAATCAAATCAGCTTGTGCATAAAGAAGCAAATTTGGGAGTTGTGGAAATCTTGTTAATTTAGAAAATAACCATAGTAATACATTGTAGAGAAATTTGGTCAGTACAATTTGCCATAATACAATGTAGGTCTGAAACTCACTAAGTGACACACAGTGACAGAACGGACTGAGATGTCAATACTATGTAATTGGTCCATCCCCCCAACTGAATCCAATCTAAGTGCAAAGGTATTTCTGACAGAATTCTGGGAGTTGATTCACCCACACTGAGCATGTATTATTGAACTCTCAATGACATGCTTTACGAAACATAAGACTGAAGGCATGGTGGCTTTGGCATGGGTAGGCTCATGGTGTCCATTAAGTTACAATTTGTAAAAAAGAGTGTCACTCATCTTTTTTTTAAAGATTTATTTATTTATTTGAGAGAGAGAGCGGGATGAGGGGCAGAGGGAGAGAGAATCTCAAGCAACCCAACACTGAGCACAGAGCCTGATGTGGGGCTCAATCTCACGACACCGAGATCAGGACCTGAGCCAGAACCAAGAGTCCATTGCTCAAATGACTATGCCACCTGGCCTGAGCATCACTCATCTTTAACACTAAGATTTTCCCAAGTAACCATGGGAAATTGAAATTGAAAGCATTAATGGAGTAGACATGTTGGGAGCCTATCTAGAAGCTCTAGTTTTGGTTATGAGACCCTTGGGCTGACGTGGATGCAGTGAAGAGAGATGGGGAGAAGACCACTGGAACTACATTGCTGCTTGGGAAGTAGGGTAGGGTGTGGGCAAGTTATTCAACATTCCTAGGACTCAATTTCCTCATTTGTAAAATAAAAACTAAACCAAATTAGCGGCTCATGGATTTTTTTACATTATATTGTCCAGTCGTAGCTTAAATACATATTAGAGAGGATCAACATTGCCAACTTTCAGTCTTGCAAAAACAGGGGAAAAAGTGCCATCCGTCTACTCTCACCATGATTCATAAAGAGTAGGAAATTTTAGCACCAGAAAAGTTATTAAACCCAGCTATGTGAAAATCTGAGTAGTTACTTTTTTTAAAGACTTTATTCCTGACCAGTATAAGTCTTTGGAATGGGTCTGGGAACCCCTGGATCTTTACAACCTTGATTTTTTTTTTTTAATTTACTACTACTAGGTAGACCTAGACTCTGAATTCTGCATTACTCAATATTCATTACTCACTTAGTTTCTGCCTTTTACTATTTCTTACGGTGAAGTCATAATAGAAATTCCATATTGAGAAATCCCAGTTTCTAAACTTTCCTTCCTATTGTACTGAGTACCACTGGAAAGTAGATTTACTACTTTTTTAATATCTACCTCAAACTTCTTCTTTCTTATTTACTAAACTTTTGTTTGACTACAACAAAGAAAAAAACTCCTTTCAAGTGCTCAGTTGTCACGTGGCCGGCGGCTGCTTTCCTGGGCAGTGCAACATGAAAAAAAGAGAAACTTCTTTTGGACAGGGTTAATCTAACAATACATACACCAGAATATGAATTTTCCTTTTTGCTACCTAGAACCTAGAGGACGGGAAGGATTGAAACTTGGGACCGTTATCAGCTGAATTCCCCACATAAGTCAAAAGTAGCTAGATTTTTTTTTTTTTAGGGGTTTTCTGAACCTCAACCTTTATGGCCCTGCTTAGCTTTGACATCCTTCTAGCTACTTTTTCTTTCTGTTTAAGTAATAGAGCAAGGCCAAACATATTTTATGATTTGGATTTCTTGAAATCCAGATTCAGATACAGTTCCAGGTCCCAATATTTCATAAGAGTGAAGGATTTTTGGAAACTGCTGCCCCATTTGGAATCCCCTGCTCTCCTCCTCCCCAGCTGCTCCATTTACTCAGTCTAAACCAGCGAGCCGGCCAAACGCCTCGAATAGGCTCCATCTGCTCACTACCTAATCTCTATTTAAATCAAGCTAAGGAAACACTCTTTCTGGAAGAACTGGGCACAGTTCTCTAGTGGAACTGCATGAAAGCATCTCTACTCACATCTTGTACACCGTTTGTTTCCAGAGTTTGTTATTTTTTAAGGTCTTTCAGACCTCACTGTAATTAACACTGGAGCTTTCCCTTATTTTTAAAATGATTATCTACCCAACACATAAGAAAAAAAGAAAGGCAAAACTGCGGTTATTTGGTTAGCTTAGTGGCGTCAGCCACAACAGATAAGTAAGGCTGCTTTTTTAAAGAAATCGTGCAGAGAATGAGTGACTCTTAAGTTTCCCAAACGGATCGCATCTGTCAGATAGTGGGTACTTCAGCCAGGGCTGTCCACAAAGAAGATATCGACATCTCTATTACCTTCCCCACCTGGCCTTCCCATCCTCCTATCCTCCCCTCCTGTCCATCCCTCCCCTCGTGGTTTTCACTCCCCCAAAACATTCAAGGAAAGTGAACCTAATATCACTGGTGTTTTACTGGGCAATCAGAAACCTGACACTATATTCCTGGAAACTGTGTAGGGCTCTGCCATTTCTAGATGAATGGGAGGGGAATTGTGTCAAATCAAAATCAAAGAGTATGGTAGCTATTTTCAGGAAGCAGGACTAAGAACTAATGCCCGGTGGATCTTAAATTTCAATTTTCAGCATATTTATCAATCACCAAAAATGTTTGACAGAAGGTCATACACAGATACATGTGTGTGTGCCTTATTTTTCTGCACAGATTATTCATGGTAGTCTCTTCTGTTTTCTGGGAAGACAGAGTCCAGTTTAGTGGTTACGATGCAATGTCATGAGAGGGTTCTTCTGTTTTGTTTTGTTTTTTATTTTTTAAGAGAATTTTTAAAAGATTTTATTTATTTATTTGAGAGAGAGAATAAGCTGTGGGGAGGGGCAGAAGGAGAGAGAGAGAAACAAGCAAATGTATTGCTCCTTTTATTTTCTTTATTATTTTTGGAAGTATGCTTAATCACAGAAGACCGATAATTTCTTGCACCTGAATACCCCCTCGATTCTAGCACAGAAAAAAAAGCATAGGCTTCACAGTCAGTCAGAGGACCTGGCCCCAGGTCTGGCCCTGACATTTTGTGGCTGTAAGACATTGGATGGATTAATTAGCCTCTCTGACTTGATGACTCATTTATTTAAAAAAGAACATAATAATCTATAACTCATAGGGTGGTTGTTGAATTAAAAGAGATAGTTCTTTGAGGACCAGGACTGTCTTTTTCATCCTGGTTATCTTCTGTATGTAATACATTGCTCAGGAGAGAGTAGGCACTCACTGAAGTGGTTTCAATGAAGGAGCACGAGTGAAAGGGTGGATGTAAAATAGTCAATGGCAAGATTTTTTTCTTTTATTAAAATAAAAAGGGAAAATTTTAGTACAGAAGACTGAAACTCTCCCTAGGAAATCAAAGTCATATGCCTTTAGCCACTTTTGCTTTTTAATTAAAACCCAAAGCGAGAGTGTAAATCAGTAGCAGACTTGATGTCATTTTTTCCCCAAAGCATTTCTTAAAATACTAATAATACCAACGATAACGATGGCAACAACAGTAGTAATAATAATAGCAAACATTAGCATAGCACTTACAATGTGCCAGGCACTCTGTAAGTACTTCGTGTACTTTATTTCATTTTACCTATAAAAATGAGCCTCAGAGGTGGGTACTGATATTTTCTTTACGTGCAGGGAGGAAAAGATAACATGAACCAGCACATGGCCAAGCCACTGCTGAACCACTATCTCCTTTTGATCAGTTCACACTGAAATACAATCTTTGGTTTCCTGGTCCCTGTTTTTGGTAGAAGCTACAGGAGAGCATGAACCATGCCCTATTCAACTTAAATGCTCAAAACCTGGACTGTGCCTGGCCCACAGTAGGTACTAGAATGTTGAATGAATTACTTGATGGTTCAGTCCATAGTGTACATAAACTCTGTTTTCAGGCATCCTAAAGAGCTCAGTTCAAGGAGTGCTGTCTTCCTTTCACTCCCCATACGCCCTCCCCCATACTCTTTAACCAATCAAACTTACGGTTCTCTTGGAAGGTCAATTTTGAAAATCCCCAGTCCAATCTAAGTTATAATGGAAAAAAAAGAGAGAGAGAGAGAGAAGCCTACAGTATATCTCACTCTAAAATTATAGACCCAATCCAATATTTTCTTTCTTTTCTTTATGCTTTATTTTTTTTTTTTAATTTCAAGTATGAGTACACAAGGTAAAATCTCATGTTGAGAACTGCTTTTGGATCATGATTTGTGATGTGTGTGTTTGAGTTTGAGGTATACGTACTCATAGGAGATATTTTGTCTTTTGTGCAACAACTCACAGACGAACTCTGTTATGAGACATTTGGATAAGAAACAGCATCCTTCCTACTAGGGATCTAGCCTAGAAACTGGGAAAAAATCATGACTATTTTGGCGAACAGCTGCTCTCAGCCTTCTGATTATCCATCCTCAATTTCTTTTTAATAACTAGATTGAGCAATACCCTTTTTGGCTGCCCTTCTATCTTGCCCCTGGGGATGCTGTGTTCTGTTAACCATCTCCATAACTCTCTACAGGTTAAGCTTTCCTGGCTACTCCTCCAACCTCAACACTCATTATGAAATTATGCCCACCTGGCTTCTGGTTAAGCACTGCCACCTGGCCCTTATTATTTCTGGGACCCTATCATCCTCATCGATATCAGAAAGCCAAGTTCTGTAAGAGTATCTCCTACCATCAGTCCAGGCCAATAAAGAATAATCATCCCAGTGATGGTTGTGCCACTTTCACTAATGCATTTTTAAATATATATATTTTAAAAAAATTAATTCCACTGTAGTAAATATGCAGTGTTCTCTTAGTTTTAGGTGTACAATATAGTGATTCAATAGGTCCATATATTACTTCGTGCTCATCAAGATAAGTATATTCTTAATCTCCTTCACCTATTTCACCTATCCCCCCCCACCACCACCACTGTCCCCTCTGATAACCATCTGTTTGTTCTCTATAGTTAAGAGTCTGTTTTTTGGTTTGTCTCTTTTTTTTCTTTGTTCATTTGTTTTGTTTCTTAAATTCCACATATGAATGAAATCATATGGTATTTGTCTTTCTTTGACTAGCTTATTTCACTTAGTATTATACTCTCCATGTCATGCAAATGGCAAGATTTCATTCCTTTTTATGGCTGAGTAATATTCCATTGTGTATATATATATATATATATATATATATATATATATACCACATCTTCTTTATTTATTCATCTATTGATGGATACTTGGGTTGCTTCCATAGTCTGGCTATTGCAAATAATGCTGCTATAAACATAGGGGTGCATATATCCCTTTGAATTAGTGTTTTCATATTTTTTATCCAGTAGTGCAGTTATTGAGTAAAATGTTAGGTCTATTTTTAATTTTTTGAGGAACTTCCATACTGTTTTCCAAGTGGCTGCACCAGTTTGCATTTCCACCAATAATACACAAGCGTTCCTTTTCGTCCACATCCTAGCCAATACTTGTTTCTTGAGTTTTTGATTTTAGCCATTCTGACAGGTATGAGGTGATAGCTCATTGTGGTTTTGATTTGCATTTCCCTGACGATAAGGGATGATGAGCATCTTCTCATGTGTCTGTTGGCCATCTGGATGTCTTCTTTGGAGAAATGTCTGTTCATGTCTTCTGCCCATTTTTAGTTGGGTTACTTGTTTTTTTTTGGTGTTGAGTTGTATAAGTTCTTTATATATTTTAGATACTAGCCCTTTATTAGATATGTCATTTGCAAATATCTTCTTCCATTCAGTAGGTTGTCTTTTCACCAATGTATTTTTTATCACTGTGCTAAATGGGGTATCCTGTAGGCCATCTCCCAGAAGAGTATTTGCTATTGGGCTCTCCCACCTTATCTATTGCATCTAGTCTAGCATGTCAGGTTTCTGAGCCTTTCAATACCTTCTTCCACTCTCAATCATGGCAGTTCTGGCATGTGGGCCATCATTTTCTTCTAGCTTCCAAGAGCCAGCACATCTGCACATCTACCAGGTTCTTGGGGCCCCTGCCAGGGTATTAAATCCTATATTATGGGAGTGCTACCATACTGATAAGGTTTTCCTTTTCTAACTTTATGCTCTGCCCCCACCTTGATCAGCATCTTTAGTCCCATACATACACCCCCAGCTAGATCCTGCAGCTTTTTTTGTGATATAGTCCCTTTCCTCTCTTAGCAGACTCAGGGCTTCCTGACCTATATTATGTTTTGACTTAGCTATAGTTATTCTTCTGTATTGAGGAAGAGAAGTGGGGATACATCCTGAAAGGAGCTCATGTGGTCTTGCAAGTTAGAACCTTCACCATTATCTACAAGCAGGGAGAAGGGAGAGCTAGACTTTCATAGGGAAGAGTGGGCCACTTCTGTGGAACCAGAAGATACAAAGGGATCTGGGGATTCGGGATTTTTTAATGCATTGATCCCGATGTCCCCATCCCAGTTTCAGGGCCCTACTCTTTCCTGGACTTTGTTTAGCTGAATTGCTGAGATTGAGAATTCAACCTCAAGAACTCTGCTACTCTTATAATTCAGTGATGAGTCTGATCCTCACTTTTCTCTGCCCTCTGGTTGCAGATGAGCGTTTCTTTATTGGCTGACAAGGAGACTCTCTGGTTTTCACACTTCACTTTGAATTGCTGATTCATCAGCCTTAGGTTGTCCTTGTCTTTCTCCAGTGCATCAGTTGCCTCCAGTGACAGCCCTTAATTCAAAGGCTCTTTAATAACCACTTCCTTAAACAGCTCCAAGACCAGGGACCCCACCCCGCCAGTTCATTCCTGTACACCATTATGCCATTCCAGTTCACCAGCTGTGAAATTTGCAACAGTAGTCCCACTATAGAATGCCAGGGCTATCATTACTACCCTTAGTACCTAAGTGAAGGAGTATATATATTACCATTCACCCTCAAAATGACATTTTAGTTTCTGCTTCATAGTACCAATCCTGGTACCCTGTTGCATATCAGATTCCCTGGAAAACAGACTTGTACAGAGTTTTGCATTTGGGAAGCACATGGAGGATCCCTCTCAGAAACAATGCCTGTGGGTGAGTGAATGAAGCAAGATTGAATAGAGACAGGAGTCAAATTGTGATGCAATCACTTCATAAGCCTCAGATGACCTCATCACAAGCTCTGAGGCTGGGACAGTTCTTCACCTTTGCCCCGCCTCAAGGCAAGGAAGGTTTGTGCTCATATTTAAACCAGCTGCTTCTGGGAAGTGTGCTTCATCATAGGCAAGGAAGCCCTCCCTCTTCAGTTCAGAGCAATACTGGGAGAGTGAGCTATCCAACATTCCCAGCAGCTGGAAGAAGGGCAGCTCTGAGGGGGGATCTGGGTAGCACTTGATATCACCCACTTGTGGATTCCTTTAGGTAGCTTCTAAATTCCTTTAGATAGGCAGGATGTCCCATTCATATTTGTAAAGCCACCTCTTAATATGGTGTCTGGCATACAATAGAAATAAAATAAATGTGGTTGACTCAATGAATGTAGATGAGATGATGAGGGAAGGAAATCAATTGCAAGATGGAGATAAAGTTTAAGGATCTAGACGTGTTGGAATTGAAAGACCATTGTGACTTACTGTACTGGTGTAGACATCTAGTAATCATTTGGATGAATGAGCTTTAATCTAGAGGAGAAGTCAGGGTTAAAGCAATAATTTGGTGGTCATCCGAATATAAATGTTGTTAGAGCTCTTCTTCCTTACTAGCAGAACCCTTTTTAAAAAATAAAGCAAATTGTTTTCCAGTGCTCTTTGCAGATGGGTATAGCTATGTGACAGGATTTGGGCTAGTGAAAAGTAAGTTCATGTTATTGAGGAGAGATTCTTTAAATACTCCTAAGAAGGGTGACGGACTCAACTAGCTCTTGTCCTTTTCCAATCCTTCTGCTGCCTGAATATCTGCAGATTTTTCTGTTGGAGCTGAAGCAGCAGTATTGTGACTGACCATGACAGAAAGGCCAACAGACATCAGCCCCAATGTCCTTGAGCCACTACGCTAGTGCAGGATGGCCTACCTGTCATATGAAAGAAAAATAAACTCCTCCTGGGCTCACTTCTCTTTTCTCATTCTCCCATGTGTCACGTGCAATCTATATTGATAATTATCCTGGGTAAGATGGCCCCAGGAAAGAATTTAAAGTGGGAAGAGCAGATGGGGTCAGAAATTCTGAAGAACACTAACATTTACAGAGTAAAAGAAGAGCAGCCTAAGAAGACTGACAAGGTAACAGAAATTACATGCTGAAAGAGGCCAAAGAAAGTGAAGTCACCAAGGACAAAGGAGTAATCAACATTTGAAATGCAGCAGAGCAGACCAATAAGAGTTAAGATGTGTCCATTGGATTTCATATTCAGGAAGTTCATAGAGAAGGCAATTCTTACTGGTGTTGCTTAATACTGAAATCCCACGATTCCTTCATTCAACAAATAATTATTGAGCACCAAGCAAGTACAGGGCACTATATGTACAATGATAATCGAAACAGACTGAGAACTTAGAGTATCATCATTTATAAAGACGTTTCCCACTGGCTATTAGTGGAAATGTGAATATTTATAGCTTTGGGTTTTTGAAATGCCTGGTTAAAATTCTGTCATGAAGTTTTTTAAACAAGGACCATTATACAGCCTACATTACACAAATACTTACTCATACTTTTTTTGTACATCATGGAAACCCAAATCTTTTAACCACATTACAGATGCTGAAAACAGCCATCAGGTAGAACTTATGGGTGTGTCTTGGGGAGAGAACTATGAAATTGGCTCATAAGTCAACTACACCCACTCAACCAGATGTGATTGAGCTTGTGCTATTCCATCTATGTTGTGAATAACCGAATAATGGAGAAGAGGCTTGAATCAAAGAACACATACCTACATGTGTAGATAATAGCAACAGAGGAATATCTTTTTTTTTAAGATTTTATTTATTTATTTGACAGAGAGTGAGAAAGAGCACAAGCAGGGGGAGCGGCAGGCAGAGGGAGAGGGAGAAGCAGGCTCCCCCAAAAGCAGGGAGCCCAATGTGGGGCTCGATCCCAGAACCCTGGGGTCATGACCTGAGCTGAAGGCAGTCGCTTAACTAACTGAGCCACCCAGGCGCCCCAACAGAGGAATACCTAAAAAGTGCCTTGAAATGAAATGAAATAGATAACCATCAAGATTCATGTGAAACCTTCTCATTTTTCCCATTTTTATTCCACCTATTATGTTCATAGATAGTTTGCAGATTTGAAAATCCAAATGCATAACTAGTGGCACATCACAATCATTTATCCTCGCTCTAGCAATTGTTACAATTCCTTTGTGATTCATGGTAAAAATCACTTCATGAAGTACACGTAGTCGCCCCATCTTGTTATAACTTGCACACCAGAGAAAGATCCCACTTCAGGGGAATTGGGTGGCTGGGCTTGAGCTTCTTGCCAGAGCAAGCAGATTTCCATTCCTTCCCCAGGCCACTATAGCTCTACAGGTCAGTAATGCTGTCCACAAAGAGGTGGTTACAAAGCAAGTCAAAGCAACAATAGGAACTGGTTATTACAGGAGGAAGAATGAAAGGGGTTGGAAAGATTAGGGGAAAAAAAAAAAAAACATGGGCCAGAAAATATATATTATTTGCACACTGAGTTTGCTAGATAGAGATCGTGATGAGAAGGAAAGGATAAGCAGATTTCAACCACACTTAAGTACCTGTTTGAGAGAGGAGAGTGAGAATTCTTTCTGTTAGGGTCATTACAGTTTCAATTTCTAACCCTCCTGACTCAACAAGAGCTTTCCCAAAGGGCTTCACAAAATAAAAATGTGTTTCTCAAGTTTTGGAAGATTCTGTGTCCTCGAGGTGTTTTGCTGTTCTTAAGATGTACGAAGAGCACAGAGTCAAGGAAAATTATTGTAGGATAACTTTGCTAATCATCATTGACCCTTTAGACATGTCTATTCAGTATTTACATGGAAATTTTATTGAGCATTGGTTATATGCAAAATAATAAGAAATATGCAGTAGGGATGGATAGAATGCAATCATAATTTGGTTTGACATATTCAACGAGAATAAATGACTCATATAAAGTATATATACTATATGAATGATATGTTGTATGTATAAATGACAAAAGTCAGAATAGACTGACCCAAATTTCCTTTTAAAATATTTATTTCCTTAACACATTTATCAAAGATATTCCTTTAAAAAAATGAAGTTGGTGAAATGCCTATCTTTAAGCCTATTGAATCTAGATTTACACTGGTTTGGGAGATTTTAAAGATGCATTAGTGATAAGTCTACAGAAAAACAAGCAGGCAAATAAATAAACCAAAAAAGACAACTATTAAGTTTAGGGAATACAGGAAGGGTTGCAGGAAAGGAAAACTAATCATAGAATCCCCACATTGCTCAGATGTGAATAATGTGTACATACTCATAATAATGTAAATACTGAATATTGATCTACTCAAAATAATCTATGACTATACCTGTAGGATGGAAAGAAGATGAAGGTTTATAAGTGTGTGTGTGTGTACACACACGCACACACGGGGGTCAACAAATAATGCTTAAACTGAAAAAAAAAATAGCAATACACTATAAGCATACTGCCAAGAAATAAAACTGTAAATACCAAGATAAGTAGATAAAAATTTTAGTGGTTAACTCTGGGGAGCAGGAAATAGTGGGAGGGTGGTGTTTGAGGACTGCTGTTTCCTCAAAAAGCTCAGACTTTAAAATCTGTAAGGATATGATTTTGATAAAAATAACTACTTAAATCTAAAAATGCAAGTTACATCACAGCAGGTAATACAAAAACTATATTTATATATGTATTTAAGAGGTCTTTAAGGATTAATTACAGTAATAATTCTTATTTCTGAGGAGGGGAATTATAACAAGGGAGAGAGGAGGAGGACTTTTATATACTTCAGTAGTTTTGATTTTTTGAATGAGCATATATTATTTTGTAGAAGTTACATTTCTACCTAAATAAAAATTTTTGTATGTTGAAAATTAAAATAAAACACTGCTTGTTAAATAATAATTTCATTTATATTAGGGCTTGTTTGTACACAATTTAAGCACTGTATATGAATTTTGAAACTCAAACAAATTGGCTGAATTACCCATTTGTCATTTGGAGACTTTAGTTTGGGGAAGATATAGCTGTGTGATGCACAGGAACAAAGTTTGGTCAAGGAGCATATTTGATGAGGTTAAGTGAAATCATTGCACATAAAAGCATTTTAAAGTGCAGAACAAATGAATGTACTAATTTTTTTTAAAGATTTTATTTATTTATTCATGAGAGACAGAGAGAGAGAGAGAGAGGCAGAGGGAGAAGCAGGCTCCCAAGGAGCAGGGAGCCCGATGTGGAACTCGATCCCAGGACCCTGGGATCATGACCTGAGCCGAAGGCAGACGCTTAACCATCTGAGCCACCCAGGCGCCCCAGAATGTATTAATTTTAACACCTGGAGAATATGTAGGCAAATAATAAACCATGAGTGGGCAAATGGCAACCCAGAGACATACTCTTAAAAAAAGATGACCCAAGTGCTCCTGGGTGGTGCAGTCCGTTAAACCTTTGACTCTTAGTTTTGGCTCAGGTCGTGATCTCAGTGTCATGAGATTGAGCCCTGCTAGGGCTCCGTGCTCAGCTTGGAGTCTGCTTGGGATTCTCTCTCCCTCTGCCCCTCCCCACCCTCTCTAAAATAAATAAATAAATCTTAAAAAAAAAAAAAAAAAAAGATGACCCAGAAACATTTGGAGCCTCCCAGAATTGATAATCATTCAAATACCTACCTAGATAACTAAATGTTTGACTACTATGGGTCTTAGTATCAAGTATAGCATTTAAATGAAGCTCAACCCCCCTGAGTTGAGGTTAATTTTAAGAAAAGCACATGTGGTTAGCTAAATTGGTCAGAGAACTGGTTGAGTACAGCCAAATGTCTTGCTTTGATCCCCAAGTGGGCAGCCTGGCTTGGTTCTATGCCTTAGCCACAGACTGTACTTCCAAACCCAATAGTCTCAGAACTTCATGCCCTTGGCCACAAAGGGGATTTGACAGAGGAGTGTGGTTAATCCATTCAAATCCATCCACACTACCAGACAAAGAGTTCAAATAACGTTCCACTACATTAGGTAACTGGCAACACATTTTATGAATAGGAAACATATTACTATTTCAGCACAGATGCTGCTTTACTCCTGCTTCTGGGAATTGCGGCTCCTAGAAAACTTCTGTTTTCTCTAGGCTGAGGTACTTAGAATCTCAAAAGTGGAAGGGATCCTATAGGTCATTTGGTCCACCTCACTGCATGATGCAGAACTTTTCTGTAGAGCCTCCTTTAAAAAAATAATATAGTCTCTGTTTGATTATCTCCTGTGGTAAAGGGAGTGAGGATTTCTATTGTGTCGTTGGGAGTGATAGTTGTCCAAAGTTCCTCCTGTTGATGGGACCATTGACCCTAGTTTTGCTTCCTGGCAGGACACTGAACAAACTTAATCCTTCTCTGAATTATGTATAGACAACCTATGTTTTCCTATGCCTTTTCTAATCCTGACAACACTGTTTCTTTAACCATTTCTCCAAGGCCTACTTTTCATATTCTTTCACATTCTTTGTGATCCAGATATGTTCCAGGTTGTCAATGTGTAGTACACAGACCTGAATACAAATCTTGAGACTTGTCCACCTTGTGCAAGCAGCACCGCAAACTTCTTGCTCTGTACAATTTCTTACGTGTATAGTTCTATGAAGATAGCACAAGAAAGAAGAGCCACTGGCAGCTCTAAGCCCAGTAGGGCTGATGCTGGCGTCCTGAATCTGACCCTGGCCCTTCCTCTGGGGTGTAAAAACTACCAGGGCAATAGATCAAGGACCAAATTGAAATACTGGGCTGATTTTGAGAAAGTGAAAAACCCTCCTAGTGGCTAACACATTCTTTGGTGAGTCATGTGGTTTCCAAATCATTGCTATCAACAAAATTGAAGGAAGACCTAATCAAGTTATTAAAGAAATATTGTTTTTTTTTATGGTACATCCCTATGCAATTATATAACTCAGAAAATGTTAAAGGAATTGAGTGATATTTTTATTTAAAAAATCCTTCCATTCTCATCTATTCATCCATGCAAACAAGTCTTTTTAGTGCTTACAACCACAAAAACAAAAAATAGAATCACCATAAGGATGAACTCTGTTTAACAATAAATAATATTATAATATTGTAATATTTGTTCATGGGCTTATGGACTCATTTTTTTTTTTTGAAGTTTATTCATCTTTTTTTCTTTTTTGAGAGAGAGAGAGCATGAGTTCGGGGGAGAGGCAGAAGGAGAGGGAGAGAGAATCTTAAGCAAGCTCCACACCCAGTTTGGAGCCCAACACGGAGCCCATGTGGGGCTCCATCTCATGACCCTAAGATCATGACCTGAGCCAAAATCAAGAGTCTGACAGTTAGCTGACTGAGCCAACCAGGTGCCCCTGAGGTTCAATGCATCTTATTACGAAATACATCTTTGCTAGTTTTGCTTTTTATACTTAAATAAGTTTGTAATAATTTATGTTGTTTGGGTCAGTAGTATGCTAATAATAATCTTAATTCATGATATTTTAAATAATTAGAACCCATGATTATGAGATTTTTAAAATTTCATATTTATTTATTTTTTTTTTTTATTTATTTGAGAGAGAGAATGAGATAGAGAGAGAGCATGAGAAGGGGGAGGGTCAGAGGGAGAAGCAGACTCCCCGCCGAGCAGGGAGTCCGATGCGGGACTCGATCCCGGGACTCCAGGATCATGACCTGAGCCGAAGGCAGTGGCTTAACCAACTGAGCCACCCAGGCGCCCTAAAATTTCATATTTAAATATATATATATTTTTAAGTTATAGGTGACTAATAAAAGACTTTCCAACATAAAAATATGGAAAAGTGGAATGGAAAGATAAGTTTACATAAAAAAGGGAACAATATAAAATGTTATACAATTAAGAGGGACATGTTCCTGTATTTTAATAATGGATGATTGTAAATATCAAATTTTAAATTATCTGAATTTTATTGGATACATTTAAAAGATTGAAGTAACCATTTCATTTTTAGATGTCAATGTTACCAACATGCCTGAATTTATATTCTTAGGAAATACTTAAAAATTATATTCTTTAAAACTATTCATGATCGAAATTTATAGATGGTTCAAACTAAAGCTGTATGAAGGTACATCTTTCTTTTTTTAATGAAAATTGAGCACATTTTAGGCTGTTTTTCCTTATATGACCATAAGAGCTTGAATATCACTTCCTTTTACCTCTCACTAGGAAGACTGGTGCCACTCACCACACTCGGACTAATTAGGACACTATTTCACTGTTTTTCTTATCCTTTGTTTCTCTTGTCCAGATATATGAAACAGATATGTTGCTAAAATAATGGAAGAAACTTCTCTCCATTTAACAGTTTTTTTCATTAACAAACCCAATAGATAATCTAACTTCCTTCCTCATTGCCACCTCCACTGTAGAGGCCGGCGAAGCTAAGTACAGTTTCCCCCCACTATCCAAAAGGAGAGCGTTCCCATGAAACTTTTGTGAACTGAGATGGTGTCAAGCAAAAAAAGCAATTACCGTTAATTTATATGGAAAACATTTTTGAGCATTCCCATTCCCAAAAATAACCTCTTTAAATGTTTGTGATGTGTTAGGACACATCTTACAAGTGGATATGCAAAGTAAATCAAGATCAAGCACAGATGCTCACAGACACAATTCAAAGATATGGTGGCTTGACGTGGAGATGCTGAGTGTATTTCCTGGGGAAGGAACCACTTTCTTGCCCAGGGAAGGGAAAATTTAGGAAATTCAACAACTAACTCATCATTAATCAAGAATAAGGGGCTGCATTTTATTTTAAATACCCTCTCTCTTTATTATGAATCCTAGTAGAGGCCATATTAAAATTGTAATTAATGAAAGAAATGTTAATTCCAGTGATATATTATTTAATGAGTTCATGATTCATTAACTTGAAAAGAATCCATTTGTTTGCACAAAATGAATCTCAATGATGGAATTATATAATTATTTAGTATGAATGATAATAGCACATTTAATAAAATTAAGACAATTTTAGGTAAATTTTACAGATTAGGATTAATTAATAAGTTATATATAATAGTTTTACAAATTATATATGTAAATGACACTATTATAATAATTAAAATGTTCCAGTGCAGGTCTAATATAACAACTCCAGTTAGAGTACCCTATTCTTACTCTTTGAGTAGAAGTTTTCCAAGTCACCAAAATGAGCCAATAAAATGAGAATTGTATTCCTACTATCAAATCTGCTTCTTTAATAACAGCCATATTTGGTGCGGGGAGACACAGTGGCTTTATTTTACCTGGGTTTATTTCATATTCTCCAGTGATTACTATTACCCTAAAATCTATAGCATGTTCTTAAGGAATGAATACTACCAATGATAGTTTTGTAGAAAGAGCGTACTGTCACAGTAATTTTTGCCTCCTAGACATAAGCAGCAAGGTAAACAAAAAAGAGACTAACTTATAGTCCAAGACAATTGCTAGCTCTTGGAGACATCATTTGGCTCAGTTATTTTATTTTCCTGCACAGAAGAAAGGATATCCTTTTAAAATTACCGAAAACCAGCTGCATATAAGCCATAGGGATTTCAGTCATCATATTCCAAAGAAGACAAACTATTTTGGATTAACAGAGCGTTTACTTTATTATGAGACTCTAAGAACAAACTGTTCTGTATTAACGGCCAAAAGAGGGAGACTATTTCATACCAAGTAAAACTCAGGCCCTGATACATGAAGTGATATGCCTCAGTCAGTAATAGGGCTGAGACTGGAGCCCAGATGTCCTGAATCTCTGCCCCATGTTCCATCATTAAAATGCTAGAAAGTTCCTTTTGGGAAAATGGGGGAAAAGAGAAATCCCCAAGGAGAGGAGAAAACATTCTGGTGTCTATGGCAGATTCATTACAAGGAAAAAGTCGTGCAAAAGTGCCATGACTTTCCAGAAAACCTGATCTCTAACTCCATCAATGGGTAAAGGGGTTTTCTTCTGGTTATGTTGCCCTCTAGGACAGTTTTGGGTCAATATCCTGTAGACCGTGGCCGACTCAGTGTATATTCAGCTGTAACAGTATGTGAACCCCTAGTAAGTTCATCTGTGGGGCTTCCTGTGAATGGGGCCTTTTCATAATAGGGTGAGCCACATGTTGATGTGGAAAAAGGAAGTACAGATTTGGAATTGGGCCTAGTAAATTAGGTGGTCACAGAAGGGCTAAATGGATAATACATACTCTCTAAAAATATACATTAGCGTCTACACTATTTGGATGTGCCAACCATAGCTAGATGGCTAATGAATTCCAAATATCCATGTCAGCTGGAACTGCATAGTCTTAGCTTTAGGCTGTTATAGACATGGCAAGTGAACTGAGTTGGAACACAGAAAATCTCGCCATGTGGCAGTTTATAGAAGGGACTGAATTAATCATTCCATTCACAATGTACAAGCTTTTATTCTACCTTTTCCATGCATCACTAAGAATTCTATTAATTTACACATAATAGACAATATTTGGTTGTTTGATTGGTTGCTTAACTAGTTTATTCATTCAACAAATATTGATTGAGAATCTTCCATGGGATAAAACTGGCGTGGAAACAAAGAGCCACAGTGACCTTATCCTTAAGAAGCTCGCAACTAGACAATAACAGACAGTTACTAACAATGCTTTAATGATAATTTCAAGGTCACGAGCATGGGGATACATGGGGATGCTGGGGCAAGCAGGGAGTTTTGCCAGCAAGGAGGTGACATTTGAACTAGAACAAGGAGACACAGGAAGGGGAACGAAGCTGAAGGCGTTCTAGGCAGAGGCAATAGCAAAGCCATAAAAGTTTGAAGTAATACTAGACTAAAATTTCTGAGGAACTTATTCTGCACCAGGTGTTCTACGCATTTTCATGTACTAACTCTGGATGCGCCTATTTGTACAAGGTATGAAAACTCGGTCCTGAAGGCCCAGGTCACTCTGCCAAGATTTCAGACAGAGTGAAGACACAGCTGGGATTCCAGGCCAAGCAGTCTGTCCTCAGAGTCCTCACCGCCCAACAGAGCACTGTCCCTACGGAGCATTTTGGGTCTACACAGTGAGGGTAGTTTGGTGTAGCTGAAAGCATAGGTTCTGTGAAGGGGTATGGAGGGAATCAAGAACAGGAAGGGAGTTTGGGGTCAGAAAAGAGATTCCACGCCTCAGCAGCTGAGCAGTGAAGACAGGCAGAGCACAGAAGGTTTTAGAAACAGCCGGTGCTGGGTGCTGGGCAACCGTGATGGCCAGAAAACAAAAAGTAAGTATTGAAGAACATTAATCAATTGCCATAACGTTGGTCTAGTTACACATACAGACGAATGATTCTTAACCACCTTAGTGCTTAGTGGTTTTTGTCCTTTTGTGACATTTTTATTCTCTAGCCAACCCCCCTCAAGTGTTAGATGATATGTATTTACTTTCAATACGGATGTTGTGTTGAGAATTTTATGACGTTGTTTAACACAGCAGGAGATATCCTGAGGTGTGACAATCTCCAAAATGGATGGTGCAGCGATTTTATTGCTTCATTTCTCATTGCATAACCCATAGAGCCATGGTTTCCTTTTCCTGTGGGCATTTCTCTTGCTAAGTCACAAAAGAGCAGAGTCAGTTAGTGGAGCACTTAAGCTCAGTCAGTGCCTGGAGTCACAAGCCCTCACGCAACCTGATTCTGGACATCTTGTCCTTTTGGAAACTGTGCCTCTGGTGTGACCCCAGCAGGTTATAAGGGCTCTAAAGCTCATGGCTAGTGTCCAGGCTTTAAGATACAAACACATCCCCAGTGTTTCATGTGGAAAACAACAAATTGAAAAAAGATGTCAGCCACCTGGGGTTTTTTATCAGTGGACTTTGAAGACTAAAGTGTCTTCTGGGACACCAGGACTGAGTATAACCGGCCTTAGAGTATTATCGTAGTGACCCTGATAATGAAGTTAGCTCACATGCATCTGAGCATGGGAACTTTGCTTTTATTCCACGCCTACTAGTAGATCAATACATTTTTCTTTCTTTGCTTCCTTCCATTCTGGGAAGAACTGTCTCCAGGCGGCTAAATATACAGAGGATAAGAACTTGCTAGATGGAAAGTTACTTTTTTCTAGTCTCTAAAGACTGATTTTGAGGAGGACGAGAGAAAGAGAGACCAAAAAAAAAAGACAGAAGAGGAGAAGCAGAGAGAGGAGAGAGATAAGGCAATTTTCCTATTAGGGCAGCAAAAATGTTGCTGTGTCTGTTACCCTAAAGCCCAAGGGTCATTTGGCCACCACCCAAAGCAAAATGCCTGATCCCTTGGCCTGTGGCCCCAACTACAGACCCAGGGAAGGTGGAGCCAAGCTCTCAGAGAATACCGGGAAAACAAACTTGTCAGCTCCTCTATGACCCTGCCCTGGGCTATTTCTCACCCCATTTTCATCTTGACAGTATATGTAGCAGGAGCTGCCAGGGGGGTTGATGACTGGGAGAGAAATGGAAAAGTTTTCCATGCCTTCTTATTGCTGAGGGAGGGGAGGGCTGTGCACCTTCGATACTTCTAGAAAGCCACAATGAATAGGAACCCGCACCAGAAACAAAGCATGATGCCACCTCCTATAAAAGGCCTTTGATGTCGGGGCTCCTGGGTGGCTCAGTTGGTTAAGCGTCTGCCTTCAGTTCAGGTCATGATCCTGGAGTCCCAGGATTCAGCCCCACATCGGGTTCCCTGTTCAGCGGGGAGTCTGTTTCTCCCTCTGACCCTCCCCCATCTCATGCTTGCTCTCTCTCTCACTCTCTGTCTCTCAAATAAATACACATCTTAAAAAAAAAAAAAAAAAAGGCTTTCGACGACTTCCCATATTTGCTTTATTATTTTTAGCTACTATTTCTCAAACATTCATGTAATCAGCAAGTATGACATTCTTAATGTGTTTTGTTCATTTAGTTTAATCTTCGAAACAACTTTATGAGATAGGCATACACATCCCTAACTAGGGTCTGGGAGAGTTTCAAGTAATCAGGGCAAGATCCTATACCTGGTTAAGTTAGCCAGCGGAGATTCAAACTCAGACTCCAAAGTCAATGCTTTTAAGCCCCTCAATTACACTTCACAGAACTTACTGAACAAAGAAGCACCATGTCACTTCTTTTAGTGTTTATCATGTTCTGCTTTGTATGACTTTTTATTTTTTAATTTTTTATTATTATTTTTTATTATTTTTACTTAGGGTGATGTGCAGAGGGGCAGAGGGGAAAGGAGAGAGAGAATCTTCAGCAGGCTCCACACCCAGCACAGAGCCCAACTATAGGGGCTTCATCCCACGACCCTGAGGTCATGACCTGAGCGAAAATCAAGAGTCAGATGCTTAACTGACTGAGCCACCCAGGCGCCCTTGTATGACTTTTTAAATTGTTGTTTAAAATGCTATAATGAAAACTATTTCTGATGTGAAATTAAATTAAAAAAATCTGTGTTGAAGCCCCAATTTTTGCTGCTTACTAGACACAAACTTTGAGAAGTGCTTGTAAACTCTCAGAGTCCCCATTCTCACCACTGTAAAAGTAACGTCCTCACAAGGTGGTTGGGGCCAGCACACTGGTGCTCAACGTATTGCACAACATAGACAGGGTTAGGCTTCTTCCTGTTCACAGCACCCAGTACAACACTGAGTAATGGAAGATGCTCAAAAACACCTTTGAAGTGAATTGAGTTTTAAACACCTGGAAATAGATAAATTACTAACTTTGTGCAGTGTCCTGATTGTGAATTATTTCTTCAGTCTATTCTGGACTGTGGTTTATACATTGGATGCTCCCTGTATCCTTAGTCATTGATTTATTTGTTAAAAGAAGTTTAACTTTGCTTTTTAATAGTTTCAACTTTTTATTAGGGATTAACTAGCTTTTCCTAGTATGGTAGCAAAATACATGTCACATTCCATGATCCACTACTTTTTTTTAGCTACACCAAAGGCCAGTGTCCAACACTGCTTTGGGATAGTCAAGAATAAGCAGAAGCAGGAGTCTAGACAGACCCTAACCAATGCTCTGCTGTGGGATCTAATGTGAGCTGATTAACTCTCTGAGCTTTGATTTTTCCCATTTGTAAAATGAGGCTTGATAGAGGTAACTTCTAGGCTTCCTTCTAGCTTCCACCTTCTATAGAACCTGTTGCATCACCTACAATAGTGGTGATGTGGTCTAGGAATAAGACAAAGTGTTTGTACCATTTGCCTTGCCCAGTAAAACCAGGTGGTGACAATACTACCTCATGTATAAACTTTGGAGCTCCAGGCCACCCAGTGCTCTCTGTCTCAGACCATAAAGTTGGAATGAGATTTAATGTTCTCCTGCCCAAGCTAAAGGGTCTAAGACAGAAGGAAAACTAAAGTTATAGTGCATTTCCTTTAGTATTGGTTGGGTAGTTGGCCTTCCTAATGCATTGTTTTTCAATTAAAAATAAAAAGGAGGGGTACCTGGGTGGCTCAGTCAGTTAAGCATCTGACTCCTGATTTCAGCTCAGGTCATGGTCTCAGGGTCGTGAAATCGAGCCCCCAACTGGGTTCCACACTTAGCAGGGAGTCTGCTTGAAGGTGCTCTGCCTCTGCCCTTCCCCCCACTCTCTCTCTCTCTCAAATAAATAAATGAATCTTTTTTTAATTTTCTTTTTTTTTAAAGATTTTATTCATTTATTTTAGAGAAAGAGAAACAGAGCATGAGCAGGAGGGAGGAGGCAGAGGGAGAGGGAGAAGCAAACTCCCCACTGAGCAGGGAGCTCGATGCGGGTCTCCATCCCAGGACCCGGAGATCATGACCTGAGCTGAAGGCAAACCCTTAACCGACTGAGCTACCGAGGTGCCCCTTTTGTTTTTCTTTTTAAAAAGGTTGTTAAATAAAATGTCTGTCTTCCTCATCCAAACAGACCTGCTTTTTTGGCCCCAAACATGGTGGTTTCTTCCCTGTTTGCATGAGTATGTCTGGATTCAAACGTGGAACATGCCTCAATATTTAAGTTAGATCACTCAGACTGGTCATTTTTATATTAATTTATTGGCTCAGACAGGTTACATTACACACAGCAGTTCCCATCTTCCTTGCTGAATCCCAAACCTCTGGAGGAAAGAGACTTCTACTTCTACATATATGCAACCCTAGCATAGGCTACACCTTTGACTGAAGTTAAACAGAAAGGAGCGTCTGCACATAGTGGCCAGGAGTCACCGAAGGGCACAGAGCCCTGGCACTCCCAGGAGACTTTCCCAGCTTGGGTCCTAAGACTCTATAGTGTGTTCTGCTGGCAGATCTCAGACTCTGAGAACTTCTCTTGACTTTTCCTTAGGGGTCTGCTAAGTGCCTGCCCCTGGTTCCTGGCACAGAGCTCCTTGTAATTTCTTAAGTGGTAACAACACTAGGATCCTCTTTTGTTCTAGTATTTGGTCTTTAACTCTGGTTCCTGACATAGAGCTCCTAAATCCTGTGAAATTCCTGAGTGATAGGTGTATCTTTTGTTCTAATAAGGTAACTCTTGGTGCGCTCCTGAATAGCTTCAGGATGGGGACCAGTCACCCGAAAGACCAAGCCATGATTAGAACCTTGGAACTTTCCACCCCACTTACAGGAAGAGGAGGGAGTCTGGAGACTGAGTTAATGATTGATCATGCCTATGCGATGAAGCCTCCATAAAAAAATCCCAAAAGCACAGGCTATAAAGAGCTTCCAGGTTGGTGAACACGTGGAGGTACTGGGACAGTGGCATGCCAAGAGAAGGCATGTCAGCTCCACGCCCCTCCCCATAGACACTGCCCTAGGCCTCTCTTCATCTGGCTGTCCATCTGTACCTTTTTTTATATCCTTTATAAGAAGGTGGTAAAAGTAAGTGTTTCCCTGAGTTCTATGAGCCATTTTAGCAAATTTTTGAACCCAGGGAAGGGATTATGAAAAACCTGGTGTATAGCCCAGTAGGTCAGAAGTACAGGTGACAAACCTGGACTTGGCGATTGGCATCTGGAGTGGGTGCAGTCCTGTGGGACTGTAACTTGTGGGATCTGACATTAACTCCAGGTAGTGTCAGAATTGAATTGAATTACAGGGTACCCAGCTGGTGTCTCAGAGAATTGCCTGGTGAGGGAAAAAAACCAGCATCTGCTGCCAGAAGTATTGTGTGGGGGAGTAAAGGAAAACACAGGAATGTTTTTCCTAGACACCAACTATCTCCCTTATTCCAGTGCCTTCATCCAAGACTGAGTATATAGCAGATGCTCACTCTAATATTGATAAAGTAAATAAGTCAATAAACTTCTCCCTGTTTGCAACCCTCGCTCCTCTTGCTTTCCCCATGGAGAGTCACGGCACATTTACCAGCTTCTTTCTGGCTCTGCCTTTGAGAACTGCCCCCTGCCTGCAGAAGGAAGACGTACTGAGGAACAGTCTCTGCCAAGGTTTCTTCCTGTGATACTCTTGGTCTCTCGCCTTCTGGATTCCTGCTACCACCTTACCTTGGCCATCAAGACCGGTTTTTATCCTCCTGCCTGGACTGATCCCTGAGTTCTCAGATCCTGAGGTTCCTGAGGGCCAAGGTTGACTATAGGGCTTCTCAAGTGGCTGAGACCAGAGAGCACAAACTCATACATAGCCTTCAGGTCCAGTCTGGCCCAGAGAGACGTTGTTGATTCTACTCAAGGTGTTTTTGCTTGTTTTTTCCTTATAAACTGAAATTTAGTTGCAACATGTAAAATTTGCACATTAAAATGGTTTTCTGTTAAAAAATATTAGGAGAATTTGACAACACTGGGTCATATTGTCCCTCAATGACTTACAAAACTGACCCAAGTCAGTCTAGTCATGTATAACCCTTGGGTTCTTTTGATAGGTGAACAGTAAACACTAGAAACTTTTAGGAAGCTCAAAGTTAGCTATCCTTCCCAAGTTCTCAGTAAGTCTCAAACAAATTTCTGTCATTCTTCTAGCATTTATTAAATAAACATTTGTTAGCAAGTTTTCTGTTCTGTGAGACTGTGAAGCTCTACCAAGCTCTTGGTCCTTTTAGGTGCTCTGACCTTACACAAAAGGTTCACTCCGGGAAGAAGCAACACGATTCTAGAAGCAGGATTCTAGTACATTCGTGTCAGAATAGGGTAGCCCTCAATGCTCTGACCCAGTGGCTGGGTACAGGGCCCTTTGGGCACCATCCTAACAACCTAGTAACAAGTGTTACTAGATTCTTATTCAATGTTCGTACAAGTTTGGGCAGCGGTCTGAAATATAATTCTGTCATGAGGGCCCATTTCTAAAGTCCTTTCTGCTAGTCACTAATTCACTGATTAAAAAAAAAAACAAACTCTGACACTCCATATGTTTATTAACTAACTTTCTGATGTTGATTTGACAGAAGCCCTTGGCAGTAGTCACTTCTGGAGTATGGTCTTTTTGATATAATATTAGCTGATTATCCCTGCAATGTGAGTTATCTTCTGATCATAACGCCTGCTACATCTGGTTCGTAGTTTAACCTTACCACACACAACATATCACATTGTCTAGGCCAGCAGTTCTTTACCCTGGCTGGACGGTAGAATCACCTAGAGAGCTTTAAAAAAATTCCAACGCCCAAACACTACCCCCAGAGGTTTCTGATTTAATGGCTTAGGTATGGCCTGAACATCAATATATTTTTAAAGGTCCTCAGGTGATGTTAAAGACCAGGGCTGATAATCAGCTTCTGCTAAAGTATTTTAAAATGCGTTACTGTCATGGAAACAATGACTAGCTGGACTCCATGGAGGCTGCTCTGTTTGATGGGGGTGGTGTTCTCCGATGGCCTCATAGGCACTTACCTGAGTGAACCTTCTCACTCGGCTGGCCCCTGGCAGCCCCGAAACCCATCGCAAGTCTACGTCTCGCTTCTAAAATCCTTCTGGGTCCTATCCCTGCATAATCAGCCCAGCCTTTACCACCCAGCCCTTGGCATGATATAAAGCAAATACAAAGAAGTAAAAATTAAGTAGAAAATTCTGCATGTGAAAGAACAGATTTTTTTACTCAAAGAAATTTGCTTAAAAGACCCCATGCATTAAAAAGGTTTGAGAGATGCCAGGATAGCTCTACAGAAGATTTTTAATTTGTTTGAGGCCTTATACCTTCTCCTCAGGAAGGGGTCCCCAGGCAAATGGCAGAGACAAAGCACTTAGGTTTATTTAAGCTTTCATTAACTAAGGAACAGAGTGATATGTCTTAGATATTCCACCATTGACTTGAGCATGTTTTTTTCCAAAAAAAGTTTTATTAGCAAAGAGTACTTAATGCTTATTTATTTTACTTATTTCTTTCTACTAATTACTTACCATATTATTTATTTCCACCAAATTTGAACAAATGTTGATCAAACTAACTTTCTACATATTAATGAGTTATGTGGTCATTTATACTATTATACTACTATGTGCAAATTCTACTTATTCCAAATATGTGCTTATTTTCTTTTTCCCCCTTTTCAGTTGTCCTAAGCCATTTTCATGGCTCCTTTCCCTTTCTATTTCAGCTTCTATCAGCTGTTAGCTAGAAAAATAGTTCTCTAACTTTTTAGTAAGGGATGAGGGTTAGAGAGAGGAGCTTTAGAATTCCTTGGATAAGGGGTGGACTAGATTAGCCAGGTATGAGTACTTGGACAGAATTCCTAGGAGATTCTGATATTCAGCCTCAATCTCTTCCCCTTGTCCATCCTCCCCAAGACATGCAACCCCCTCATTCCCCCATCCCCACTACATACAAAAAATTGAGAATCACTGACCATAAACCCAGAGCTTCATTTATCAGACACCTTAGTGATTTATGTACTGGCACTCTGACCACTTACTGTTATATTCCAGTCTTAACGCCATCCATTCATAATTAATTTCAGCCATGTCTCCACTTTTCCTTTCCAATTCTCGGTCTCAACTTTGGTTGCATATTGAATCACCTAAAGAGCTTTGAAAAATGCCCAGTGCCTGAGGTACATCATAGATCAATTAAATCCGAATCTCTGGAGGTGGGGTCCAATAATTTTGAAAGCACCCCAGGTGATTCCGATGGCTCAGAAACACTGCTCTAAATTTATTGACAAGTGAGCTACTTCTAATCCACTCACCAAATTCCCACAAGAAGTTCAAAATCCAGTGATTCTTAGACTATTGTGTAAAAAGATTCTTCCGAGAGGAGAGTGGCCAGATAAACAAATAAATATACAAATTCTGTTGAATTTGAATCTCAGATATGCCAAATATAATTTTTCAGCATGTGTCCCAACTAGATTTTCTGAAATTCAAACTTCATTGGGGCTTCGTGTATTTTACCTGGTAACTCTGCCCTGGAATTGTATGACAATGCAGATTCCTGGCCTCCACTCCAATCTGATAGATCGGGAGTACATCAATCACTCTGTATTTTTAGCACACCAGGCGACTTTGTTGCAGGTGATGGGTCACACTTTTAGGAATATTTTTCACTTTATCACCTTGTTTTTCCACTGGTGTCCAGTGTCCAAGGTTTCTGGCCTCTTCAAAGTGTTAAAATATAAGCAAAAGTTGAAAGTTAAATAGATCTCTTCATAAGTGGTGATATTCTCTGTACACTCAATCCAGAGTCTAGAATTAGAGTCCAGATACTGGAGTTATCATTAATTCCTTTTAGCCTTTAGACAATAAACATTTGGAAGCGCCTGTTTACTTCACATCCTGATCTGAGCTAGACCCTGAGAATGTGGAGACCCTGTCCATGCCCACAAGAAACATGATTACACCAAGCACTGGTGGGATATAAGCAGACAGATGCTAGCTCTACTGAGGAAAGGTGATGAACTCACCAAATAACAGATCAGGTTTTTTAAAATTTCAATCATTCAATTATTCACTCAAAAAAAATTTTTTTCACTCAAAAATTTTAATAGAAGCCTATGATACGCCAGGCTTTGTGGGAAGTTCTAAAGTCAAACAGTCAAATACAGTATGATCCCTACACGAGGGCAGCAATTCTCAAACTTTTTTTTAAAGATTTGATTTATTTATTTGAGATAGAGCGAGAGAGAGAATGAGCAGGGGGAGGGAGAGGGAGAAGCAGACTCCCCGCTGAGCAGGGAACCCAACACAGGACTCAACCCCAGGGTCCTGGGATCGTGACCTGAGCCGAAGGCAGACGCTTAACGGTCTGAGCCACCCAGGCGCCCCTCAAACTTCTTAAGTCCAAGAGCTCTTTACACTCTTACCAACTGCTGAGGACACCAAAGAGCCTTTGCTTATTTGTTTAAATATTTATTTGTTAAGTAATTTAAAAATAACAATTATAAGCTGTTATGTATTAACATAAATAACATATTTTTATGAAAATCACTATAAACAAAAAAATTGTAAAAAGAATGCCATTATTTTATTCTCTTGCAAATTTCTTAATAATCTACTTAATAGAAGACAGCTGTATTCTTTTATCTGCTTCTACATTCAATCTGTTGAGTAATGTTCGGTTGAAGTTATCTGAAGAAAATCTGGCCTCAAACAGACACGTAGGGTCATTAGAACACAAATTGCACTGTGGGAACATACAGCATAGCACAATGGTGAATAAAACCCAGAAGGAAACCACTAACTGGATCAGTGGTCTTCACACATATTTATTGGATCACATATCTCTGCCAGTTAAATATTTTTATCAGGACTATACATACTGCTATCAGGTGTATGTATAATTATATATTTAAATTATAGTGTGTATTATATGCTATATAATAATATGTTAATATCACTCGAGGTACAAAATTCACTTATGTCTGGGGTTCTTTGTTAATTATAGCAAATGTAAATCTGTATTTCAAATAGTCTTGAAAATTTCACTTATTTTCCCCCAAATCCTGACAGATCTGATTTCATGACTCAGTAGTAGTAAAGTGTCAGTTCTGCCATCTTCTAATTATTCATTTATGCTTCCCTTATGAGAATTTATTTTTAATCTGTGTTTTCTATTTAAGAGGCTTTTTAAGCCACTTGTCCTTTCATGAGGGTGACTTTAACCCAGAAAATGTAATGCAAATGTCCGCTCACCCAGACCACATGGACCACCAGGAGACCAATCGGGCAAGGGTGCACTCATATTTCTGCAACACCGTGGCATCCCATTCTCTTCCAGAGCACTGTGGGCAGCACCACTAACACCCCACTGTCAGGGGAGGCAATAAGGGGAGATACCAAGATCAAACAATGTATTGAATAGGAGTCATGCTTCATTTCTTTTCTCTCTTGATTTATTTTTTTCTCCAAAACAGACTTTCTAATACTTCCTTCCCACCCCAGGTGTGTAGTGGGGGGCACACCCCCGGGGCAGACCACTTTGGAGACACTGGATTAGAGTCTGTATGATCACAGCCCTGGAAAACTCTAGGTGCCATGGAACGCTCATCAGGGGCACTGATGCAAGGTGGGGGGTTCAGGAAAGGTTTGCTGGAGGAATGGATACTTGAGCCAAGGTTTAAAGAAGGGTATGTATTGGTGGTGGGGATGGAGTGTTATGAACAAAGAGGATTTATATATCGCTATTTTAATTGGAATGATTTTAGAACATCCTTCTCTCTAGAGATCTTAAGTAAAAGTAGATAGCACTTACTGATTAATAGCTAGAGGGCAGACCTTGTTAAGTGTCGTGGATGATTGCTCATCTGTTATCCCAGCAATTCAGTGAGTTGGTTACTATGTTCCTGCTGAGGAAACCAAGGCTCAAAAGGAAAGGTACCCAAGCCCACATGGCTAGTGACCAGCAAAACCACAGCCACAGGACTCATGCTCTTAATCACTGTATGATCTCGTCTCTTAAATATCTGGCCAAAGAAGCCTAAATTCTTATTATCAGGATGCCAAGATGTTTTTCTTTTTTTTTTTTTTAAAGATTTTATTTATTTATTTGACAGAGAGAGACACAGCGAGAGAGGGAACACAAGCAGGGGGAGTGGAAGAAGGAGAAGCAGGCTTCCCGCGGAGCAGAGAGCCTGATGTGGGGCTCGATCCCAGGACGCTGGGATCATGACCTGAGCCGAAGGCAGACGCTTAACGACTGAGCCACCCAGGCGCCCCCATGCCAAGATGTTTTTCATTTGTCCTTTTATTCATTCAACAGGTGTTTACTGAACTATAACTATAAATCAGGAACTGAGTTCAGCTCCAGTGATATGATTGTCAACAAGAGAGATTTGTTCCTGCCTTCATAGAGCATAGAATGGAAAGGGGAAAAAAGTAGTGAATACAATAGTTTTAAAATGTGGTTAGTGCTATGAAGGAGGAAATAAAAGTGCGGAGACAGAATGTGATAGAAGACCCTAACTGGGGAGTTAAGGATGGCATCTCTAAGATGGCATGTGGGTTGAGATTTAAAAGATGAAAAGGCTGTGGCCATGTGTAGACAAGGAAAGGAAAATCATTCCAGGAAGAGAAAAGGACACATGCCAAGGCCCTGATGTGGGATAGAGTCGTCGACAGAAATTAACTCCTCCCTTTGGCTGGCTGCGCAGGAAAATGCATCCAGAAGGCGGTTGGAGGAGCCTGCCACTCTGGGAGGCTAGCTGTAACTCTTTGGTTTGCATTCTGTGTGTTACATCTCATTTGCTTCTTCTTTCAGTGATTGGAATATTAAAACACAAACTTGCCATCTGAGCCATGACCACTGTGTTGTCATCTAGAGATTCTTATCATCTTGATAAGATCACTCAGGCATTACATGTGAACAAGGTAGAGCTTGGCCAGCACTCAAAAGGAAAATCAGATACAATTTGCAAGGTAAAAAACAGAGCTGAGCAATCAATTAAAAGAACACAAGCATGAAAATCTAAAGTTAGGTGAGGAGCTAGAAATATTTATGTCTAAGGTACATTTAATAATACAGTCTATTACCTATTTATCATATTTCTGTATGAATGTTATGCCTAAAAGAATATTCAGAAGTAATAAGTATGACTTTGCTGTGTAATAACTTACTATACGGTATTAAAAATCCCAAAAATATACCTTTTCAGGACACCTAGACTCATGATAAATATTAGACAGTCCTCAACAGCTAATTTGCTTAGTCTTACATGCCTAACACTTTGTATCCAATTTCACTTAAGCAGTGTCCACTGGGAACACAGAGCTGTAGTACCGAAAGGCATGGGATTTCATGTGTGTAGGGTACATTTCATTTTCCTGGTCTCTGACACTCACTTAGCAACAATCAATGAGGCACTGATAGCATTATTGATCATAGTGATAGCATTGTTGATTTTAGAAGTCACTGTAAGCCCGCAGGCCTTTGAACAAGGGATCCTCTTTCACAAAAGAGAATCATTTTCAAGATGTGCTGAGTTTGACCCTTTACCCCCTTGTAGGATAAGGAGCACACGGTTGGGAAATAAGATTAGCCTGAGACTGAAACTTAGACTCAGTACCTTTTCAAATTTTCTCATCATTTAAACAAATCTCAGTCCGGGTTGGCCTAACTCCCAACCATTCCTGCCTTCTAGGACTCAGTTTTGAACTGGGCTTCCACACAGGGCACATGGGTTCAACCCTAGAGATTCCAGGAGATGTCCTTCGCAGGAATTCTGCTCTGTGACAGCCCTGCCTTTGAAGAGACCAGTTATTACGGGGTAATCATCACGTTGAACAAGCACAACTTGACTTATAATCAGAACTCAGCTCTTCTGTCACTGTCACTTTAAATTTATTTACATTTTATTGCCCTTAGATGAAAACTTGGGCAGACCCCTGAATTTTTTTCCTGGTTTTCAACTAAATCACAATCATATGGCCTCTCTAAGTCATAAATGAGTTCTTAAATCAGAAATTAGACTCCAGTCCAATATATTAATCAATGGCCAGAGATTCATTCAATGTCAGGTCTTTTCCCCAGGTCACCTGTAGGCTAAAATTCTGAGATGAGAAAAGAAGATAGAAGTAGCCCAGGATCTATTTGTCTCCCAGCTTCTCTTTCCATCCACCTCCCTCTCATCCTACTCCATTTTTGCTAGCCAGTCTCTGACCCTTCTTTTCTTTTTTTTTTTTTTTTAAGATTTTATCTATTTGACAGAGAGAGAGTGAGAGCAGGAACACAAGCAGGGGGAGTGGGAGAAGGAGAAGCAGGCTTCCTGCTGAGCAGGGAGCCCGATGTGGGGCTTGATCCCAGGACCCTGGATCATGACCAGAGCCGAAGGCAGATGCATAACGACTGAGCCACCCAGGCGCCCCTCTGACCCTTTTATTGAGAGAGAGAGCAGGTAGCACAGGGGTCAGAAAATTCTCATTTGATCTGCTGCCTTTGAGAGCTGGCCTCCTAGCCCCGGGCTGACGGCATGTGCTTAAAGAAGACTCTGTTGGGCACCTGTGAGGTTCTTTGGCCTTCCCACTGCCTGGTCACCTCCCCAAGCTCCGATGTGAATGGTACTTCCTGGAATTCTGCACTGAAGCAGCCTTGTTTCTGAAGAGAGGGTTATTGTAGCATAGTCCGTATATCGAGTACACAGAATCTGAGTTAGAATTAGAACCTAACTCCTTATTTGTTTTTCAATTTTCAAGGTATGGGCAATGAGCATTTTCTTTCAGCTAGCTTCTTCCAACCTGCCCTCAGCTTTCACTTTGCCACTGGTCCTCCTTGCATGGACTCGGCTCTGGGGTGCTCTTGCCAGCTCCAGGCTGGTTTCTTCTCTCCTGTGACCGACATCTGGGCCAGAAACACTTGGACACGTGTCGCTCCTGACAAGCCCTGGCTGATCAGCATGCAGATCTGTTGATCCTGCTGCTTTTATCCAGGCTGCTTCAGCCTGCTGGGGCCCCGGCCCACATCCTCTTGACTACAGTGACCACCTATCAACTATCTGAAAGTTCCACTTGAAGAACCTCCTCACTAAATGTGGGATGAGACTGTAGCAGACACTATTCTCCCCCCAGGGGACAGAAAGGAGGGGGCGATAGCTCTCCACAGCAGCATTGTTTGACAGAAATGCAAAGCGAACCACACAGATTATTTTAATTTTCTAGTAGCCACACATTAAAATAAAATAAAATAAAATAAAACCAAATAAGATAAAATAAAATAAACAACAAAACAAAAAAAAGATTAAAATAATGGTAATAATATATTTTATTTAAGTCCATATACCCAAAATATTATCATTTCAACATGTAACCAATATATAAAAATTATTGACGAGATAATTTATCATCTTCCCCGCCCCCACCGTGCTAACTCTTTGAAATCTAGCATGTATTTTAACAATTTCAGCACTTCTCAATTTGGACCAGCCACCTGTGGCTAGTGATCATCATACTGGACCGTGAGGTCTATTGAACCTCTCTTCTACTTTCTCCATTTTTAAAAGCAGGTTTAATTTACATACCATCAAATTTTTAAGGAGTGCTTAACTTTTCCCAGGAGGCATTTGTACTGAGGATCAATCTTTATATTATAACAAGATGTTAAAATAGGCATATTCATCACCCCAAAAAGATCCTTTTCAATCACTACCTGTTCCTACACTTAGGTCTAGGCAACCACTAATCTACTTTCTGTCTCTATAGATTTGCCTTTTCTGGACATTTCATACCAATGGAATGATACAATATGTGGTCTCCTGCTTCCTTCACTTAGTGTAGTATTTTTGAGGTTTACCCAAGTTACAGCATGTTTCAGTATTCTTTCTTTTATTGCCAAATAGCATTCTATTATATAGATATACCACAGTCCATTTATCCACTCCTTGGGTCATTTTGCTTGTTTTCAGATTTGGCCGTCATGAATAATGCTGCTATCGACATGTGTGCACAGGGCTCTGTGTGGACATATGCTTTCATTTTTCTTGGTAGATTTCTAAGAGTGGAATTTCTGGGACATATGGTAAATTTATATTTAACTTATGAGGAAACTGCCAAATTGTTTTCCAAAGTGGTTGCACCGTTTCTCCTCTTTCTGATTCTTTTTTTTTTTTTTTCCCTGATTCTTATTTATGTATCCTTGATCCTACAAAGACTGAAGAGCCAGAGAGCTGGTCTTCCACAATATGCTTCAAAAACTCTGCAGGTGGGGTTCTGCATATTTGGTATCTAATAGTTCTCACATGATCATGTCTATAGATATTAAGTCTGGAAGAGCCTCATTTTAACATCTTATTATAATATAGAGATTGATTCTCAGCACAAGCACCTCTTAGGGAAAGTTAAGCATTCTCTTCAAAATGCTCTCCTGTGATTCTTTAGAATGACCAAGACAAGCAAGAATGTTTCGAAACAACTGCAAAACAAGGTCCATTTGTATGGCATTTGTAATATGTGGCTATTGCCAACAATTAATTAGTAAAAGGTGTACCTCGGCAGGGAATTTTCAATTTATATATAATAAACAAGAGATCCTAAAAACTCTCCTGACAGCCTGGGAGGGGCAGAATTTCGGAGTAAGCATTTTTAACGGGCAGCCTGATTCTGAAAAATACCTCGTCTCTCATGAGTACATCTATGACTGCTAAATTTTAAATAAAAGGCTCCCGGGTGGAGGAAGAATGTAGAGAAATATTGGACACGGTCTCCATGTAGATTAAAAGGAACTATTCCGTTGTTTCTTGTTTTCGTCAGTTTAATAATCCTGTTGGGGTTTCCCAGAATGTTTGAAGCCAATGTCTTATGACGCCAGGGATTTTTCTTGGTGTTCACTGGAGGGGAATGGGAAAGACAATGTGTAGATTTAATCAGCATTTGATTTTCCTCGGTCCCTTTGCACGGAGAGAAGAGCAGCTGGTAGTAGGTAATCTTGCCCTTGGGAATTATCAAGTAAAAGAAAGAGACAAGCAGCAGCTTCTACAAAGGCAGCTTTTAAGGCTGAGCTAAAGAATCACCAGGGAAGCAGCTGGGTTCACCATTTTCATCCAAGTCATTACTGGAAGAGATAGATGGTTTTCAAGGTCAGTGGTAGAAAGAGGAGCTAATGGCCAGCCCTTCCTCTGGGAGAACATTCACAGGAGAGAGGATGGATGAAGACATCAATTTCCCAGCCTGCTTGAGAGCAGCAAGGACAGTGTTCAGAATCAGTTGAGAAAGACCAGAGTTCAAATCCTGCATCTTTCAGCTTAGTTCTGTGACTTTGGGCATCTGCCTTAACCTCTTAAGCCTTAGTTTCCTCATTTGCAACATGGAGAAAGTACTACCCATCTTGCAGGGGTCTTGTGAGCATTAAATGAGATAATCAGGTATAAGTTGTTTCCATCCCCTTTCTAGAAACTAACTCAATTAATTTATCTGGAAGTCTCCCCAAACACAATCAACATCTAGCCATCCTTCTCTTTTGCAATTCTTCCCCTTAAAGAAATTTTGGAAAATGATGTTTCCTGGTTGTCACAGTCACTGTAACAAATCAGACCCAGGACCTTTGAAAATGTATCACCTTCAAAAATGAATCAAAATAAAATAAACTCCTTTTGGAAACAAAATTCACCAAACACTTCTTTATTGCATAGCTGCTCCTATGATCAAAATGAATTAATAAATTACCCTCTGTATCAATGTCTTTCTTTTAACAAACTGTCTCAAAGAAATATTTTATTTTTTTAAAGATTTTATTTATTTATTTTTGAGAGAGAATGAGCGAGAGAGAGCGAGAGAGCACAATTGGGCACAAGACAAGGAAGTGGCAAAGGGAGAGGGAAGGAGACTCCCCGCTGAGCAGAAAGCCCGATGTGGGACTCCATCCCAGGACCCTGGGATCATGACCTGAGCCAAAGGCAGATGCTTAACTGACTGAGCCACCCAGGAGCCCCTTAAAGAAATATTTTAAAATAAAGTGTTTAAAGGTGTACAAAAATGTGCATCGCAGTGCTATTTATGTTTTTTAAAAAGTGGAAATGACCAGTTTGTTTAAAATAAAAAATAGCAAATAATAAAGCAAATTACAGCACTTTCATAAGATAGAATATTATACAAACAAACCTATGTGGAAAAAATTTGAATGATGTTGGAAAGTGCTGAAGAAAAATATCAGGTGACAATGACAGAATTAAAATATTCTTGACTTGTTAAAAAAAATTGTATTTAGAGAAACCTGGAAAAATTAATGAATATATTTACAACAACAACAACAAAATAAGCCATCAAGACCTATGAATGTCTCTACCTCACGTTTAGCCTGGCCTTGTGCCTGGAACTTGTTCCAGGGAGAGCTGGTCTTTGCTGGGGCTGAGTTAGGGCTTCTCTGTTTCCTGGGCTTCTAAGAAAGGCAGGTCGAATACATGTGAAGGTGGGGTTTGGTATGATAGACCTCAGCGATACTGAGCCAAACCTGGTTGCTCTTACAAACCTCATTGTAAACCAGCCCTACAGTGTATGTTTTTCACCCAGTAGTCGGGGAGCTGGTTTCTCAGAATCAGGTAGAGCTTTTTGTGTTTTTGGAGGAAAAATAAACACACACACACACACACACACACACACCAGTTTCCTTGAAAGCCACAGTAATCAGGGTTTCAAAGAGTGTGGTCCAAACCCACATGCATTAGAATCCCCTGGAATATTGGATAAAAAGCAGATTCTGGGGCCCAGACCCACATCTATTGAATCAGTCTCTAGAATGTCTTAATAATCTGAATTGTAAACAATCGTCCAGATGAGACATTCAGATGAAAACTGGAGAAACTGCATTTTCACAGTGGCCAAGAAGTTCCTCTGCATAATAGCGCAAAGCTATGTTCCCCTCCATTCTCTTCACACGTTGGTTTTCCCCCTACTAACCTGGGCATGTTCTATGCTGGCAGTTAGAAGTCATTAAAGAAGCACCAGAGAGCTGAGTTGAACTTTTCTGTGAGCAGAGAAAGCAATCTCATGCACACGACCTCAAGGCAATTTTGTTATTGGTAGGAGAAGAAGAACTTCATAAAGCCATGCATCTGTGTCACTTGCTTCATTTTCCATCAAAGATGGCCACTACTTCCGTTTCAGCCTTCTGGCCTGGAGTTTCAAAAATTCTGTTCTTTTAAATATCAAAGGTAACAAATGTTATATTGACAGAGTGGGAGGAAGATTCAATTCAATATTGCTCTTTCTATCTTACAATACTCTTTATTCAGGTCTTCCTCCTTTATTGTCTTATAAAAGTTTTTAACTTTCTGCTTTCCCTCCTATTAGAGAATAATCAATATACTTTCTAACTTTTTTCTTTTTGAGGCTTAAAAGAATACATCGATTTCGTGACACATACAATTCAAGCTCAGATTTTGGACTTCAAGCCCATTCGGCGCTTCTTTTCCTCATGGGACAAGGCTAAACCCTAAGGGTTTTGGGCCCGGTATCGCTTCTCAGCCTTTTGGCTAAGATCAAGTGTAAATGGGTCCGGCTGCAGAGTTTGCAGGTGCAGTCATTTTGCAGGAGCCCAAGTCAAGATATACATATGCAAATGTGTGTGGCTGTGCCCGAACTGAGTAATTGTGCATGCAAATAGGTGATTAAATAGACAATTACCAAATCTGCATGAACAAATGGAAGTTGTGCATATTCAATAAGCAGGGGGCACCTGAACATTATGCAAACAGGCAGCTTTCCTCAAAGCCTATGGAAACCTGGCCGCTGGCGCCTCAGAGTAGTTTAAATCCCAGAGCAAGCCAGGTCTCAAGTTGCACAATTGGAATTTACTCTTTGACCTCAGCTGCCATGGTAATGACCAAGTCTCTGACAAGGTCATCTTCAGGAAGTACCGTGGGAAAGGGGTCTGATTTCTGCCATTTCTGTCCACATACTACATTTAAGGCAGACATTTAAACTAAATATTCTTTTATGCTCAGCATTAAGAAATGAGCTTTGGACATCACAGCATGCTCGCTCTTGCTGTACTGTGCACCCACTCTTCCAAGCCAAAGCTCAAAGCAGGTACAGAGAATCAGTCCAAGTTAAACTAGTAAGAAATTGCTGCGGCCGATGTCAAAGGGGTTACTGCCTGTGTTCTCCTCTAGGATTTTAATAGTTTCCTGCCTCACATTTAGGTCTTTCATCCATTTTGAATGTATTTTTGTTTATAGTGTAAGAAAGTGGTCCAGTTTCATTCTTTTGCATGTGGCTGTCCAGTTTTCCCAGCACCATTAGCTGAAGAAACTGTCTTTTTTCCATTGGATATTCTTTCCTGCTTTGTCAAAGATTAATTGACCATAGATTATGGGGTCATTTCTGGAATTTAAGAAACAAAACCAACGAGCACAGGGGAAAAAAAGAGAGAGGCAAACCAAGACACAGACTCTTAACTGTAGAGAACACCCTGATGGTTCCCAGAGGGGAAGTGGCTAGGGGGATGGGGGAAAGAGGTGATGGGGATTAGGGAGGGCACTTGTCGTGAGCACTGGGTGTTGTATGAAAGTGTTGAATCACGAAATTGCACACCTGAAACTAATATTACACTGTATGTTAACTAACTGGAATTTAAATAAAAACTTTAAAAAAATTTTTTTTAAATGAACTTCCATAGCACAGTGGATATAATTTTGCGATGCTCCTGTCTACCACGGTGCTGCCAAAAATGAGAGTGGGGCTTATTTGATCTTAAGTAGCCGTTTTTAGTTTGTCTTTGTGGGCTAGGGAAAAGCGCCCATTGGTTTTAATTGTGCCTTTCTTCACAGTTCAAGATCTCAGTTCTCTACCTCCCACCTAACAGGGATGGATGGTCGTGTCAGTGGAGTACATCAATGAGAAATGATTTCACATAACCGGGGGGCTTTCCTGACAAAAGATTAGTGGTGATGCCTAGACAAGCCCACTAGGAACCAGAGATAAGTAAAGTCTGAGACAGCAAAAGAGCGCTGCTTGCTGAAATCGTCATATTTTTCACAAAGATATTTCATCTCTAGTAAATTCTACTAGGATATTTTCCCACATTCAGTTTTATATGACTTGCATAGAGTCTTTTACAAAGTACGAAGTGAATTTACTACAAACCATAAAATCAATTACTCAATTCAATCAATAAACCAGTTAAGTGAAATAATTCCTTTACTTAGCACCTGTCAGGAGGAGATTTCAAAATATTCTCACCGGGGGTCAGAAGTGAATGGAATTAGTCACGTTCCAAAGAGGAAGTAGCCGAGTCTATGTGGAATATCAGGCAGCCCTGTAAGGCATACAGAGGTGCGGCTGCTGACCAATGATTATCCAAGGCCACATCCTAGCCAAGGAGATGCTGCAGAACCCACTTCAGGGGAAGCACCCTTCGGCATTATCTTCTGCACGGGCACCCCAGAAGCTCACCAAGGACACCTCCAGAACGGCAAGTCACGTGGTTATACAGCCCATGTGGCCAGGAACGCATTTAGCGGAGAAACTGACTTCACCCCTGTAGCATCAGAAGCCAAAGAAAGCTAAGCTTTTTACCAAGTATAAATGAAATTGTCCGTTCTTTGCTTTCCATGAGTATCTAAATAACACCAATTAAGGAAAACCCAGTGGCACCAGTACTGCAAAGCAATGTGTGTGTGTGTGTGTGTGTGTGTGTGGTGTGTATGTACAAGTGTGTAATATATGTATAAATGTATCTGTGTGTGTATTTTCATAATACTACTAAAATGGTATTTACCTTTTCCACTTCAGTAATATTTTCACTGATGCCAAAAGTAAAACTGCAGATGCCTTAGTTGGAATCAAGGCCATGTCGCCAACCCAGTAGTCATTATAGACTTCCATGTCAGGCACTTGTAGTAATCATAATAAGCCAGCTTCACTTATGAATATCTTTGAGGAATTAAATATGTGTTCATTTTATTAAATCTCTACCTTTGAGTACATGCCTTTTTAGTATTCTCTGTGATAAAATGGTAAGTACACAGGAAGCCCTTCTAAGCTACATACAGAAGTGTGATGGTTGCCCTGAGGGAAAGCACTTGTGTGATTGTTTTAGTTGAACTGGATACTTTTTCCATGAAATACCTTTAACCTTGAAAGAACGACTGACAGGCAAACTCTAGTTATGCAGAATAACTATGGTTATTCAGAAATAGATTATTTTGCAAACATTTTTTGGAAGGGAAAGTGAACCTATCACTTCAAAGAAGATAGCTGATTTGTTAATAAAATTAATGCTTTCAAGCAAAGATTAGAATTTTGAAAACTTGTATCCACCACTGCCAGTTTGACAGCTTCCCAGTATTTTGAGATTTTTCTGATGACATCGGTGATAATATTGTCAAATATAATTTTTTGAGATTATAAAATGAACTGTATCCATTTGAAAAACAACATAATTCAGTGAACCAATATTTTTCAGATGACCAATACATGGTGTTACAAAGTTATGCATGGGTTAAAGAACCATGCAAAGTGCAAGACAGATTTTAATGTTATAGAGTTAAAAATGTTTATTAATATGAGTTTTAATTCTGTATTACAGTTAACATTCAAGAAACTATTAATTTTTGGTGTAGTGTCAAAGAGGAACTGCCACAATTACCTAGAAAGACTATTAAAATATTCCTCTTTCTTCCAACTATATATCTTTATGAGATCTGCTTTTTTTAAAATATATACTTCGACCAAGCAACATATCATAACAGATTTAGTGCAGAAGCAGAGATGAGAATCCATCTGTCTTCTACAAAGCCAGACATTAAAGAGATTTGCAAAACTGTAAAATGCTGCCTCCCTCTCTTCTCACTCATTATTTTTGTTTTGGAGAATAGAGCTATTTTTAACAAAAATATGATATCTATGTCATCGTATAATGGGTTTTTATTATTTTTAAAAGATTAATAAATAAATAATTTAAAATATTCTGTGTTAGTGTCAAATATGGTAAATATTAGTAGATAAAATCCTTATAAATAAATGCCCTTCAAGGTCTTCAGTAATTTTTAAAAGTGTAAAAGGTGTCCTGACACCAAAAAAGTTTTGAGAATTGGCAGTTGAAAGCAATGGTGTATAAACTTGTTTTTAACATCAGACTGGGACCTCAAAGGAAATTTTATATGAAAGTCTAGGTTACGAAAGAGATAAAATCAGAGTTGTTCTGGTTAAACAGGGACAAAGGAACCAGAGCCACCCCGGTTTTGCCCTCCTCCTCCATCCCCTTCCACTCCCTCCTTAGTTGCTCTAGAATCCCAGTTTGGAAGTCTCTGGGCAGAAGGGTCAATGGGGCTGTATGGGGTTCCAGGAACCGCAGCATCCCAGGCCTTGTGGGAGGGCAGGATAAGGCCGGGTGCACTGCTGTGCCGAGTTATGAGAGAGCCTTAAATCAGATTGTAGACATGGGCGCCTCCTCTGTCTCCCAGGTCTGCCAAATGACATGCCCTCAAGAGCCGGGAGATCCTGAACTTAAAAAGACTTGCCTTGTGGCCACTGATCTCTTAAGTATGTGTGGAATCACTGGTGAGCACACCCAAAAGTGATTAATTTGGCAAGAAGAAAAGGTGTTGAGTGTAGCGTGTATACAGGGACATTCCTGGCATATTCTTTCCTCTGAATTATCAGTGTTGAGATTGGGCAATTGAAGATTACCATCCTCCCCACTGGGACAAAATACCGTTTTGAAAGACCAGGGAATGGAATGAAATACAGGAATACAAAGGAGGGTGAGAGAATGGGGGCACAAAGTAGGGATGAGAAGAAGTCTTCCAAGAGGCTCTGGGTTCTGTAGCAGTAGAGGGAGGGTAGGACTCCCAGACAAGGAAACCCACAAGTCTTTATCTTTGGTTCTGACCTCTGCCCTGATAGCCAGACTACAGAATCCAACTTCTGGGCATTTACTCAGCTATCTCGAAGGTATCACAATCTTAATCTGACCCTGACTCACGGTTGCATTCCTTTTGGTTTGGTGTCCCCCCCATTGGTAGTTATGGCATCAATGTTCGCTCTGTCAATAAATCCAGATCCCTTGAAGTCCTGATGATAAAGACTTAATATCCTTGGAATGACCAGTTGTCATCAGGAGGTAATTCAACGTCCAAACCTCCCCTTGGAGTTGGGAAAAATCCACCAGAACTAGTGGCCCATATTCCCCTCCCCCTCCCTGTACCCTCAGGCTTGGCACCCAGAATTCTGCGTCCTAATAAGTTTAATGTGGTTGGAACCAGAATGCAGACTCAGGGTAGCAGGTTTAGAGGGCATCATACCAAGTAGCAACAGTGGTGCCACTGCATTTGGGATACATTTTTCCTTCTAAAGATGGAGGAGGTCCTCCCTCCTCTTGGCTGACCAGAGGGACCTTTGCTGCACATTTTCTGAATCTGATTGTCAAGCTTCACAATGATGATCCAGACTAGTCTGATAAAATCCTTCCAATAAAATCTTTTCTTCTTACATTGCCAGTGTCAGTTTTTCTTATTTGCTGTTAAGAAGTCTTCACCTATGCCCTATTTCCTTATTTTATTTTAAAAATGTCTTCCCTCCAGATCTGATTTGTCTACCCTAGTTCAAGCCCTCAACATCTGGACAGACGGTTGCTTCTCCCTTACATCAATCAGTCTTTCCTCTTTCCAAAAATCTTATCATAGCATTTATTCCCCTGTTACAAAACAAAAGCAACTAAATCTTCATGGCTCCCTTTGGCTTGCAGAATAACGTTTGAATTTCTACTTACTATCCAAGGCCTTTCAACCTACTTTCTAATATCCAGCACTCAGCTCCTTGACAAAAGGAGCCAGTTCAAAATGATCTTTGAAGCCCCAAGACCTAGCATAGTGCCTGGCATAGAGTAAAATCCAATAAATATTTGAAATGAGTGAATACATGAATGAATGAATGAATGAATATTACTCAGAAACCCTGCACACTAGACACAATAATTATTTCCCAAGCTCTTTACAGAAATATATATATATATATATATATATATATATATATATACGCATACACACACACACTCAAGTATGTGTAATGCATATTTTGAGAGGTTTTGGTCTCACAATACTTTGTGAGTACTTTCGCATTCCTGGTACACGCTAACCACAATGTATTACAGTTTGATTCTACCTGCCTTATCCAATAACATATCCGCTCTCCCAGGGCAAGACCCATGTCTTCTTTATCTTTGTACCTTCACTGTTGAAGCATGGAGTAGATGCTTCATATATCTTTGTTGAATTTGCCTCCTGGAGAGGAAGTGTGTGGTTATTGCAAAGGGAGTGGATGAGTTCTGCTTGATAAAAATTCCACTTCTCACAACTCCCGCGGGAAAGCTTTCAATATTTCAACATTCAATATGATCTTTGCTGTAGGCTTTTGTAGACACTCTTTGCCAAATTAAAGACTTCACCTTTTGCTCCCTGTTTCTTGACAGGGGTGACCCTGAGGGCTTGACATTTGCGTATGGGAAACCACCTTGACTTTAACATTGCCTCCCATCCCTGACAAAAGAGATCCTGGACCATGTACTCAGACTGTAAATTGCCCGGACAAAATTGAAATCAAATCTCCATACTAGTTCTGATAATAAAGAGGGTTCTGAAATCGAGAATCTCTATAATTATCTCAAGTGAAACCTTCTTATTAAATTTTAAACTTTTCATTTTGGTTATTGTCATTTATGTGAAATGGGTGGATGGGAATGGAGCCTGGGAAAATTATGAAGATGTTAATCCTGTTTATGTTCATTCAGTCCACAGCTTGGGCTTAAAAGGTATACCGTGTGAAACATCTTTATGAACAAAATCCAATAGTAATTAACAGATGCGGTAGCTTGTTTTCCTTTGGCTGGGAAAGGGAGTGGGGTCAACCACAGGCGGCAATGCATTTTCTGTCTTGCCTCATGGTGGACAACTGTGAAATGTTCAGTGTGTTCATCCACTTTCTTACATAAGCAAAACAAGGTATTTCATCTAGCTCTTATATAATGAGAGTACAATACACTGAGCAATGTAAATATTTCCAATTTTAGGCATTGGTTTCCACTGATTATTAACCTATCTCGCAGATCCTCATTTAAGAGCCTTTCTCGTAGGTCCTGCGACCCCGATTTTTAGGGGTGTCTCAGCCAGAGGAGCCATGCCAGGAAGGCACAAGAGGCGTGGACAAATAGCAGCCTGGGCACGCCAAGTGGTGAAATCTGCTCATCCATCATTCCATTTAGACAAATGAAAGATTACAGCCCTATGAGAAAATGCAGCCACAGCCACACAATGCTTTGTGCACAAAGTAAATTACTAGTTTCCTGCAATCTTTCTGACAAGTAAATTACTGCAGAAAATAGCATAGATGGGAACACAATGACAAAAAATGCAGAGACTTGGTCCTTCAAAGGAGTTATTAGACCTCCAACACAACCATTTCTAAAGAACTCCAGAACTTCACCCCCGGCCCCCACCCAGTGGAAAGAGGATTTTCTCCCTTCATCATTCCGTAGCATATCTTGTAGAAAAATAATGCATGACTGGCAGAGTGGGAAGTGGATTCCTCAGGGATCAAATATCTTTTGTGTGTGTGTGTGTGTGTCATCTGGAAGATGTTAAAGAAGACAAGAGAGGAGCTTGCTGCAAGAATTGCTGTGCCTACGATCAGATCAATCAAGCTTGGCAGTGAACCATGGTAATGGAGTATGTTCTGCGTAAGAAAAGATAACCTCCAAGAGAAGTCTTTTTATAGCTGAACAGTTTCCAACTCTTCATAATATTTTTGTTCGATAATAAAATGTAAATTCTAATTTTGTTTTTATATGAAATAAGGAAAAAGCTATCTTATTAGAATTTATTTTCCTTTGTTTATTCAAAATCTAAACTCTAAAATATCCACAAAAGGCTCTATGAACCCCAGGGGCAGAACAATAAAAGGTTTATTAGCTCAGTCAAATGGAGCAGGGTAGGGAAGGATATTGAAGATAGTAGAAGTCATAAACAAATCACAAATACTGTAAATTTCTGAGCTTCAATTTCATCAGAAAAAATGTCTTGAAGTTGACAGACTTCATAAAATTTTAGAGTCAAATAGGGTTTGGGGCAAGATTTAGTGACATAAAATGGCCTACCCAATATATCAGATATTGCATGGTAATGTTGTTACTAGAATCCTGATATTGCAGTCTGTTGAGTTTCCCACTACTAAAGTAGGGATTTCTTCTAGAAAATCTTACAGCTGTGTGCTGTAGCCAGTAAAGCACTTAATGGGAACACTTGATCCATATCCAGCTCAATTGATGTCTCGTTGTGTGATCTTGGGCAGGAGGCATAAACCCTTTGGGCATCATGTGGAGACTGAGGTTGTCAGCTGAGATCAGATGTGATGAAGTGGCAGCAGGCAAAGTGTGGTACTTGAACAGCAAATAATCACAACCACTTTCATAATTTTATATTAAAAAACAAAAATTACTTTTGTTTATAGAATAAAAATCACAGAAAGCAGAATTCAACCAAATTGGCTAGGCATATAGTAAATGCATTAAGAAACACATGGACATAGGATGCTAAAATATTTTCCAAAACTGGTAGTCTCTGTGGTCCTGAGTGATTGATAACAATTGCTCTCTGTTCATACTGTACTGCCTCAGTTTCTATTTCCTTATCGTAGTGGGTTTCTTGTTGCATTGAGTCCCTTTTCATGGTCTTGGCAAAACTGACCTAAGAGCATAAATTCATTGACAACTGTTTAGATGCCAAACGTATCACTTCTTCCATTAAGTCTAAATACCACCATTTAAATTTAGTTTAACAAACAGCTTTGTGCCCTTGTTGTATAAATAAAGACTTTGTCCTTGCCTTTGGAGACCTACAACTTTTGTGCAGAAGATAGACATTTTATCAGAAAATGACCTTTGGGACTACATTTAACTTCAGGTCCTCTGTCTCTTTGTCACCTTGATCCCAAATAATCCTACACTCCAAGGCATTTGGTGGGAATGCACATACACAGTAAGGGAAGAGGCTCTCCTCATTTGAAAGAGCAAGGAGAATGGCCATTCTTGAAAAGGTTAAATTCTTTGTGCCCTTTTCTGGAAGCTATTTATTTGAGGAGCAGAGGAATCTAGTGCTTATTTGATTATAGTAGTTTCCCTATCTTGATTGAGAAGACATCAATGCCTGATTCTAAGGTGGGGCCTAAGAATTCATATTTCTAACAAATTCTCAAGTGATGCTTATGATACTAGTGGGGGACCACATTTGAGATGCCCTGGTGTAGACAAACAATACTCAAACTGATATGTGTGTACATCTAGAGATACCCCAAAACTTTTCCAATGGTACAAGGGACTAGGTAGTTTAATGGGATTAAATTTCTAGATCCTCAATTTCTATGTTATTCTTTCCTAATTAATATAGGAATCCAACTGAGAATTCACCAGTGGTTCCACTTTCCCACCTCTCCCTTTGCAATTGCTCTCCTCCCATCTTTTACAAACAAACAAAAAATGCATAACCCTCCCCAACAGAAAAAAATTCAGAGAATTGAGTGAAATTACTATTAAAAAATTTCTTCCAGGGTGCCTGGATGGCTCAGTTGGTTAAGCTTCTGACTCTTGATTTCAACTCAGGTCATGATCTCAGGGTCATGAGATCAAGCCCTGCTTTGGGCTCCATGCTGGCCATGCTGCCTGGTTAGAATTCTCTCTCCCCCTCTCCCTCTTCCCCTGCGCCACGCCCCCGGCAACGCCCCTACTCTTGCACATGCACACTCTCTCTTTCTATAAAAAAAAATGAAATAAGTAAATAAAAAATAAAAAATTCCTTCCATCTTTATCTACTTATTTACATGAATACGGTTTCTTGGTGTTTATGCTTATTAAAACAAAAGAGGAAGAGTATTAAGGCAGAACCCTATCTTACTCTAGCATATGTAATTTTTACTCATGGATCCATGAACTCATTGAAAAATGAGACCCATTTCTTCTTAGTAAGGGCTATCTTTCAAATAAAAATTTTTTCTTTGTGATTATTAATCATCTGTTCAATATTTCATTTATAGTTATTTTGTTTTGATCAATTGTGTATGAGAGCTAATTATAATAATAACTAGTAAAATAATAACTCAGTAATAATAACTCAATCCAGAAAAAAAAAAACAGTTATGACCTGTGGTTCCAGAAAATTTCATGCATGGAAATGTTGCAGCATATAAATATCATAAAATTATGAATAAAAACTTTCAAACATGAATGTATTAGGATAGGATATTGAGAACAAGTAAAATAAAAATATCAAGTCAAGGAAAAATAAAACAATGTATAATTTCACACTGTTAAAGCAGGAGCATTCATATAGGGGTTTTGGGATTTTCTTAAAAGATTTATTTATTTATCTGAGAGAGAGAGAGAGCACGCACACATGTGTGCACACTCACGTGTTTGCATGGGTGTGGGGGAGGAGCAGAGGGAGAGAATCTTCAAGCGGACTCCCTGCTGAGCATGAACCCGCCTGCAGGGTTCAATCTCAGGACCCATGAGATCATGACCAGACCAGAAACGAAGTCATTCACCTAACTGACTGAGCCACCCAGGTGCCCCGGGAGCATTCATTTAGTTTTAAAACAGATGAGACTGGGTATCAAGTCACTAAGATATTTTGATTCTTTGGATACATTTCTAAGGGTAATTAATATTTTTCTTTTAAAATGTCCTTGTTTGGGCACCTGGGTGGCTCAGTTGATTAAGCGACTGCCTTCGGCTCAGGTCATGATCCTGGAGTCCCTGGATCGAGTCCCGCATCGGGCTCCCTGCTCGGCAGGGAGTCTGCTTCTCCCTCTGACCCTCCCCCCTCTCATGTGCTCTCTCTCATTCTCTCTCTCTCAAATAAATAAATAAAATCTTTAAAAAAAAAAAAAAAGTCCTTGTTTACAATATGAGAGAAATTACATTTATTTGCCACTACTTAAATTAGATAAAAAATTTTATGTCTACCTAAACTACATGATGGTTTTCATGTGTCTTTTTTTTCATAACTCTTATTAGGAGATACTTCATCAAAAATCCAAACACAACTGGTTTTGATTATATTTTCAGCCAGAAGAAATTAGTTTCTCTGAATAAATCATCAACTATTGATTTTATTAATTTCCTGTACCTTACTCAAAATAACTGTCAAAATTTTGATAGGACTAAGGGCATCCTCAGGCCCCTCGGGACTGTGAAGAGCATAACTGTGCAAGACAGTGAGGCTTCCTGCCCTAACTCTGACATCTGAAAGTTATCCTGGAGAGAAGAGAGAAAGGAGAGGAAGGGAGAAAGAGACAAATGCATCATATTCCAAAAGTTGCCAAACTTCCAACAACTCCACGAACTGAGTGAGACAGACATGTAAAGATAATAGATTTATTCTCCCTGGTATTTAGGGAGGATGATTTGGGCAACAATCCTACTCTTCATAGGAGGGCTGGGCTTTGAAATTTGGGGTACCACCCTGCCCACGGCTGTGTGCTGTATCACTGGGGCATTATTAGAAGAGCTAGCCATCTGGGGAATTTGGCGTCTTACATGCATAGTCTTTTGACATTTCTACCCACCTGTAGATCCTGGTTTTTCCTTGCTGTGTGCCAGCTCACTCAGCTACCTTCATATTCGATTTCCCCAGGATTGACTACAACTCATCTCTAAGGTCCCACCGGCTGAAAAGTCTTTTGATTTCTGGCTTGTGCTGGAGAGTGTCCCCAGGGCCTTTCTCCAGCCCTCTTTGTCACTAACCCCAGTTACATCACCACACAGAAGTTTACTGGGGTTACAAAGCTAAGGTCAAAGGTATGGGCAACTTTTCCTGGCGTAGTCAATTTATAATGTAGAACATCATGTATATGTGAAAACCACATATGACTGGCAGTTTAAAAATATCTTTCCACAAGGGTGCCTGGGTGGCTCAGTCGTTAAGCGTCTGCCTTCAGCTCAGGTCATGATCCCAGGGTCCTGGGATGGAGCCCCGCGTCGGGCTTCCTGCTCCACAGGAAGCCTGCTTCTCCTTCTCCCACTCTCTCTGCTTGTATTCCCTCTCTCGCTGTGTCTCTCTCTGTCAAATAAATAAATAAAATCTTAAAAAAAATAAAAAATAAAAATATCTTTCCACATACAAAGTCAATATCAGATGGGATTTAGCCTTCTTCCGCTATTGAACAAAATTAAAACCTGTATGTTTAAAAAATCACTATCACGTATTATGAAAATGAATTTTCACTATGATGTAAAAACCTCAAAATACTCTGTGTTCAAGGAAAACATTAAGAAAATAGGAGGTACGTGATAATTTTGGAAGAATACCTCACAAACCTCAGGGGGAAAGACATTAATTTATTATCGATGAGTTCTGAGAGGTTTTTTTATTTTTATTTTATTGTTTTTATCATTTCATTTTTTTTAAATCAAGATAAGTTTACTCTTAATCCCCATCAGCTATTTCACCCATATTTTGTTTCTTAAATGCCACGTATGAGTGAAATCATGTGGTATTTATCTTTCTCTGACTGACCTTTTTCATTTAGCATTAGACCCTCTAGCTCCATCCACATTGTTGCAAAAGGTAAGATTTCATTCATTTTTTTATGGCTGAATAATATTCCTTTCTATATGTATATGTTACATCTTCTTTATCCATTCATCTATCAGTGGACACCTGGGCTGCTTCCCTAGTTTGGCTGTTGTAAATAATTCTACAATAAACATAAGGGTGCATGTATTCCTTTATTTATTTATTTATTTATTTATTTATTTATTTTTGTGGTTTAGGTTTTATTTCATCATCATAAACTGAATTCTGCAATCCAGCTAGACCTGGGGGTATTCTCGCAGAATTGCAGCGAGAGCCCAGAGATTCTGGGGTATGGCGAACAGATGGCGGTGGAGGGGTACTCTCCTGAGCTACAGAAGGAATGGTCTGGTAGCTAAGATAAAACACAAGTCAGATTTGTTAGATTTGTCCACAGTCAGCAATGGTGATCTTCTTGCTGGTCTCACCATTCCTGGACCTGAGGTGGTCCATGCTTTCATAGTATTCATGCCCTCTTTGACCTTGCTGAAGACCACATGCTTGCCATCCAACCAGTTGGTCTTGGCAGTGCAGATGAAAAACTGGGAACTGTTTGTGTGGGGTCCAGCGTTGGCCATGGATAAGATGCCAGGACCTGTGTGCTTCAGGATGAAATTCTGATCATCAAACTTCTCCCCATAGATGGATTTGAAGGCATATGTTTGTACAAAAATGTTTACAGCAATGTTTGTAAAAACTGTCTTTGTAATAGCTCAAAAACTGGAAACAACCCAAATTTATGGTTATACCAAGCTTTTTTATCAATACAGCACAATACAAATACAGCATTAAAAAGAAATGAACTATTGATAGATGGCAGAACATAGATAAGTCTCCAAATAGTTATGAGTGAAAGAAGCCAGACAGAAAAAAAAAGTATATGTTACATAATACTATTTCTTTTAATGAAAAGTAACCTATAGTGACAGAAATGAAATCAATAGTTGCCTTGAGACATGGCAGGGGCAGAGAGGGCTGTGAGGGAGGGGAGGATGACAAAGGGGCACAAGGAAACTTCTGAGGTTCACTATCTTGATTAGGGTGATACTTTCATAAGTCAAAAGTATACTTTCAATATGTACAGTTTACTGTATGTCAATCATTTCTCAATATAACTGTTAAAAATCAAAAAAGAGTTAATATCCTTACCTATGAAGAACTCTTACAATCCACACACAAAATTATGTATATAATATTTTATTATATGTTATTATATAGTACTATTATATATTATTTAATATTTAACTTTAATATGTAATATTAAATTTAATTTTAAATATAATATATGATAATATTGTTATATAATGTTATATATTTATTATATATATAAACACACATACACACACACACCCCAAATGGAAAAACTAGCAAAGGAAATAAACAGGAAATTCACAAACAAAAAGAGAAATGAAAGCATTGTTAATAGACACATTTTTAAAAGTTCAAACTCATTCATAATCAAAGAAATTTAAATCAAATTTAAATTAAAACAGGAATGACTGAATCACGTGTGTGTTTAATTTGCCTAGAAATTAACAACCTATTTTCCAAATAGCAGTATTATAAATTATATAAATTATATTTTGAAAAGGATCCTTGGGTGAAAAAGCATTCTCACACTCTGCTACACCAGTGAAAACTATACAACCTTTCTAAAGTGCCACTTGGTAATATACATATCAAGAATGCCAGAAGCAATCATAACATGTGACCTCAGTGTTTCCACTCCTTGGAATTTATCCAAAGGAAACAATCAGAGAAAAATATGAAGAGTAATGAGTAATGTAATGAAGGCCAAAAATACTGCAACTTATAAACAGAATTTCAGAAATACATTAATGTCCAAAAAACGTGTTGTTTAAAGAATCTAGAATATATCCAAAGGATGAAATGTTGTACTTCAGTAAAGTTCAGTAAAGCTCAGTGTTTTATATATTCAATGTTATAAAAACACATCTGACTCGATATTTAGAATCCGGACATATATGTGCATTCTGGTTCCCCCAGTGTTTCATATTCACAGGTAAGCTCATACACACACACACACACACACACACACACACACATCTGAACTCTTTTCTGATCAAAAGTAAATCTATCACAATGTTGAAAGATGTTGTCTTTAGTGATAAAACTTGGCATGATTTTTTTATATTCCTTTTTATATGTTTTTCCATTTCCAAGTTTTTTTTAGTCATGAAACCATGTCATTTTCTAAAGCTATAAATAAATGTGGTGAGCAATAATGAGTAATTTTTGTTTCCTTTGTATCATCCACACCTGACATAGGACACATGTGTTTACAATCAGGCATGGGTGTGGATTGGGAATGTAGCACCCTGTGATCAGGGAAACTGTGCAAGGAATGAGCTGGGATATTTTTCTGCTCAGAGCGCTAGAACAATCTAAGTTAAAAATTAACATGCACAATTATCTACATCACTTCTTCCACCATCGCGACCTCACCCATCCTTCTTTTATATTGTTTTATTATGTGTCATTTCAAAGCACGTTAAACCTGGTTTGGAAATTTTTTTCCAAGGGTGCTGGAGTAATGCTTTGCCTCCAGGAAAGTTAATTCAAACCATCCATGAAGAAAATGAAGAAGGAAATGTAGATGGGAAAACAGAAGTGATGGAAATAGCTCAAAGTCTGAGCCAGAAATTTCACTTTGTCCAGGAAGGGGAGGGAGGATCTACAGAAAGAAGGAAATCAGTGATTTATAGCAGCAGTTGGGGAGGACTTTCTGATCAAAGGGTACAACGGTAGTCACCCACATCAGAAGGGCTTCTCACACCCCCAAAAGGCCGGTCCCAAGTCCTGCTCTGGTCCACTAAGATTACTGAGACTGGCTCCTTCACTAGCAAACTAATTTCCCTAAGGAATAATTGGAGGTGTTTTGACAGATCTGAATTATGTCACCGGTAAGGTTTGGTGACCTTTACCATACATCTTATTCTATGGGTTAGTTAATCAGAACATTCTGTAATTATAATTCCATATTCTCTGATTTGTAGGTTTTGTTGTGTTTTGTTTTTGTTTTTTTTTTTGTCCTTACAAAGCAGTGCAACATTCTCCTTTTCCCCCCTTAAGTGACCCTGATTTTTTTGGAGAAATTATTTATTGTTTTGATATAAATGTTAAATTTTATATTTGTGGAGACCCCTCTAGCTCCTTCCCTTAAACCAGTGAATGGCCTTAAGAGGGTTTCTCTTGCACACAAATTATATCCTACATATTTGCTGGTTCTGAGCAATCCACCACGTCCTTGTCAAGGCCAGCCATGAACTTACAAGAATGGACACAATCAACCTCAAATCTTGATGGTTTTCTTTGACCATTTTAGCTCTGTCCTGCTATGGTCCCTCAGCTGCTCCTGTCATAAGATCCAGCTCTGATGTTAAACACCTGGTATTTCAACAGGGTTCAAATGTTCACATAGGTAATTACTTCATGATTATGCATCTCTACAATTTACTTTCAGTTTCTAAAAACACAGAGGGACCAATGGTATTTCCTGTTGAAAAACCAGAATTATGCGAATAGTAATTTTTATGTGAATACTAATTTTAGCTGTTTATATTTCAAAGCAATTCCGTAATAATAAATTCTAAGTGGATTAAGAAATAATCTGAGATATATGTACAGTATTTCTGAAAAGTCTGTTTTTTAAAATATTGATTATTAGACTTTGTACTGGGTGCCCAGCATGATGCATAATAATAGACCTGCAAACGGACATATCACTGTGAGATATCTAACCAGTGGGGACAATGTAAAGATCATACACATTTCCAGAGAGAAAAGAAATGTTAACATACAAAAGATCAGGAATTAGAATGGCTTTGAACTTTCCACAACAACTACTAAAAGCTTAAAGATAAGGAACAGCACTTACAAAATTCTGGTTGAAAATTTACAATTAGCATTCTATACAAAGCCAGACCATCAGTCAAGCCTGAAGACAGAACAAAAACATTTTTCAGATCTTCCAGGTCTTGAGACAGGACAAAAATGATTAAAAGTGGTTGTCTCTGGATATTTGGGCAGAATATCATTGTTTTGCAACTAGCTCCCTGGAAATATTTAACCCTTTTAAACCATGTTCATCGACACTTTTTAGAGGACTATTAATAAAAATTGAACAGAAGGGGTGCCTCGGTGGCTCAGTGGGTTAAGTGTCTGCCTTTGGCTTGGGTCATGGTCCCAGGGTCCTGGGATGGAGCCCTGCGTCCATTGGACTCCCTGCTCAGCGGAGAGCCTACTTCTCCCTCTGCCTGCTTGTGCTCTCTCTCTCTGTCAAATAAATAAATAATAATCTTAAGAAAAAAATTAAACAGAAGGGGGTGATGAACATGAAAAGAAAAAAGCCGGTGCCATGTTGGTTTTTAAGTTTTCTTCTCATTCTTTCTTTTTTTTTTTTTTTTAAGAGAGAGAGCATGCACCTTTGCGTGCATGCGGGGAGGGAGAGGAGAGGAGGGAGAGGAGAGGAGGGAGAGGAGCAGAGGGAAAGGGAGAGAGAGAATCTTAAGCAGGCTCCACACCCAGCTCAGAACCCAATTCAGGCCTCGATCTCACAACCCTGAGATCATGACCTGAGCTGAAATCAAGAGTTGTCGCTTAACTGACTGAGCCACCCAGGTGCCCCTTGTTACTTGTATTTAGTAATTAACTGTTTTGAGCACCTTCTTTATACTTTTGGTACACAGAGATATTGGATACAATCCTTGCCCTCAGGGTTTTGTAGTCTAGAGGAAATGATATACTGTAGCACATACTATCATAAAAAGTAGAAAATCTCAAGTGTTGTAAGAGATAAACAAAATGTTAGAGGAGAAGATATCACTTGCAGCTAAAGGAGGCTCTCTGGTGGAGGCATCTGCAGGGTCCTTGGCATGGGGAGGCTATCAAGGGGGGAGGGGGGCAGCGGGAGGGGTCTAGAATGCTCCTGTGGGTGTTTGCAGGAGACCTCATGTGGTTTAGTTTGCTATAATCCAGAGCATGGGTAAAAGGAATTAAGCTGGGAAGGCAGGCTGCAAATATATTGTGGAGGCTGGTTCTGCCAGCTTAGAGGTTTCTAGGGCTTCAAATGCTTTTCCCATGTACTTTGACCTTTTGTTTTCAGAAATGTAAATCTGTAGAAAGAGATGGCGAAGTCTAGCTATTGCATTATTCATAAAGCATGCTGTCTCTTAAAGTTCTCACCTCCTGAATCTTCTATCCCACAAGAGACTTTACCAGTCTCTCTAATTAAACTTTCATTTCCCAAAGGAGTTTTTTCCTGTTATGGACACCTTTATATGAGAAAGGCTGATCTGTATTCTTCTCTCAACTCAACCTTAGCCTTTTTCTCCCCCCAAAAGTTAGAGAATGAATAAAAGTAAAAATTATTCACTTCCTGAATTCTTTCACATTTCTAGTGATTATTGAAACAGCTCTGATTTTGTATTGGATGGGCAGTGTTGATTAATTAATATCAAGTGCACAAGAAATCCTTATATATGAAAGGGTAGGCTTGTAGTGAGGGCTTTGTACTTTGCCTTTCTCACATCCCACTTTTCGATTGAGTTCTTGAAGGACAAACTGATACTCTGGTCCTATGCGATCACCACCCTGATCCCCCACCTATAGGCGTATGTTGGAGGCTGAATATCCCTTTTAGGGTATCCTGACTTAGTGTCTCCTTACAGACAGGGAGCTCCCCTAAAACAGTAAGAGCAGCTAGGAAGACAGCCACCAGGGAAAATTTATCTGAGCCTCCTATGTCTGAGCCTTTACTCTGACTTCCATCCAATTAGATCTCTCTGTTCTCAACTTGGCTTTCCCCCAATTCTAAGCTTTAGATCTTTAACCCCCTGTAGATATGTCTCAGAATCGTATTGTCGATCCCTTTCACTCATCCCTCTGGGATCTGCTCACAAAGCTTACTTCCAGATTATGGATTCACTAAGACCTCTGATACTGCAATCTATAAAATGATCCAGCACATTCCAGATTTTCTTTGTAGCCAGCCATTGGGCTTGATAGATGGAAAAACAGCGGCAACAGACCAGCTGAAGGATAAAGTGCATTCAGCCAGTGTACTCGGTGAATAATGCCCTTCCTTTGGGGCCCAGGCTTTTATTTTCGTCTCCTTCTTACTAGTTTCTATGGAGCACAACTAAATATTTGGGGGCTGGCAAGCCTAGGCTCCTATCTGTTGCATCTGGGCGGCAATCTGGGGACATTTAACCACTAATCTAGTGTTGGAACTTCTAACCCAGCACCAGGACCTTTAGTAAGATGAAGCTGAGGGAGTAAAAGTGATCCAATTATGAGCTCAGATGGTTAGAGGAACCATAGCGATGGTTGGAAATCTAAGTAAGATTTCCAGCTCCATCTAGTTAATATCTGGATCCCAAGTAAATACCAGAGAAAGTATGAAACCAAGAAGACTAAGCAGTGAGGAGGATTAAGGAAAGGCAACCAACCATATGTCAGCTACTGGTATAGGGATTTAGTACATTTTCTCATTTAACTTGGACAAAAACTCTATAAAGAGAAAGGGGGTGGGGTACAAACACTTTTTGAACACTGTAATAGTCAGCTTTTGCTGTAGTAATAAATGATACCAAGATCTCAGTTGTTTTCAACAACAAACCATGTATTTCTTGCTCTTGAGTCTGCAGTTTGACCCTGACCCTTTGGGCTCTGCTGGGCTCAGCTAGGCTTGGGTAGATTCCATATGCCTTGTTATTCAGGGGGATATGCTTTTTATGGTGGTGGGGGAGAATCTCAAGAGGAGTGAGCAGAATCCCATGATATCATAAAAAGTTTCTGCTAGAAACTACCACATACACTCTACCATCCAGAGCACGTCTGTGCCCAAGCCAAGCCATACATCAATGGGGTGAAGATGTAATACTCGGCATGCACAATCATGTGGCATTGAGTTGTTCAGTATTATCCTTATCAGGGGTAGAATATTGTTGGAGGCAATAATACAGTCTCTCCCAAGGCCTCACCCCTGTGTCAAGTACTTTTATTTTTAAAATTTCCCTTACTAAAATAGATTTAAGAGATAGAAAGTGTATCTGACTTCATAGACTTCATAGATAAGGAATTTGAGACTTTGAGGGGTTAAGTAATTTGCCCAAGACTGGCAAGTATCAGATCAGGAATTTTAACTCAATCTGTCTGATTCTCAAATCCATGTTCTTTTCACAATATTTCTGTCCTAGAATTCTAAGATTTAAAAGAACCTAAGACTACCAAAAAGAAATTTATGTATGAAGCAGAAACTGTGGGAATAATTTCTATATAGAGTTAAAATATAAACCTAATTAAGTATAATGAGTGTAAATATTAGAAAATCTTAGAAACCCTCTTTTATAATGTCACCATTTGGAAGGATGGGGTAGAATGACATAATGATTAGAGTCAGCCTTAAACAAAACTATGGAGGAAGCTTTCTTTCCATGCCCTTCTGTCCCTCCCATTTATTTCTCATTTTATGAGAGGCTCCTGTCACCTGATCCAGAAGCTGGCTACTCCTAGCTCCTTGTCGCAGGCCTTCCCTTATGCCAGCTTTCCCAACAAATGTTCAAGTTGTAGAATGTTCCTCTTTCCTACCCCATGTAAAACCTCCAGGCCATCAGTGTTCCAGTCAGAAGGTATATATTATGAAAGATGATCCCTGGGAGAGTAATGTCTGACCCTCAGATAATATGTTTCATATTTCTAATTTGACCCTCTGACCCCGGGATCTATTGCTAAAGGACGTAAATTTCAGCAGTGGAACTTTCTGATAACTCCGCAATTGGGCACAGACACTTCAATTAATCTATATGCATGGAGAGTGATTCAATTTTTATGAAGGGGGCAAAAACCCCCCTTCCTTCTCATTCATAGTCTATTGTCAAGTGGACCTTATGCCTGGTTGAAAATAGATGTGTAGTTGTCAGCTGGAATGCCTGTTCACCTTTTTTCCATGAAATATTTTTTATTTGGAAAAAAAAATTTTTTTGGTCTGTGAACTTGGGGTAAAGCCACTCTATGCATATTGATTATGAGGAACAAAAACAGCAAGGGTTGCATTTATAAGTCCTTCTAAAATACCTTCACTAGTCCTCTACTCCACTGAAATAGAGGGTCTTAGGAGAAACAGAGAAAAGAGAACCGTAATGACAGTGCCTGCCTTCACCTTTCTCTGCTTCATCTGAATAAGGGTTTTTGAGCTAGCCAATTACAAAATCAGGTTCATTGTAATTAAAAATAGAGACAGAGCAATCCACAATATGCTTATTGTGTGCTTGGCACACAGTTGGTGCTCAACATCTGCTGTTGAATGAATGAATGAATGAATGAATGAATGAGTGAGTGAATGTGTTGATGAGTCTGAGTTAGGCCTTAGAGTTCACTAAATACGTTAAGGGACATTTCATTTGTGTTTATTCAACACTCAGACATTCAGAAATATTGCGTATTTATATCTTACGAGCTTTATTTGGTGATTTAAAATGGTATCGGAGCTATCAAAGACGCTACTGTCATCCGGTATGTTTGTAACAATTTTCTTTAAACGCCTCTCGATGTAGGAGTCATCACGCCTCTCTTTTACATATTTGAATGCGCATCACCAAAATATTTTTGTAATATGATAGCATTCTGAATAAATTGCCAAGAGAGGAACTACTCTCTGTAAAGTGTGGGAATGATGTTTGCACATTCAAAAAGAAACACCTACAGTGTAAGAGACCTTCCATGTATGCAGAACACACTCACGCCCACACATACTGCAGCATTTTACATGGCGCGCAGTGTTGCTGTCAAGGGCCGCCTTTTAAAGTCTTGCTCCACCAACCTTACCGTATGGCTTGGCGAAAAGGGAATAGGGGTCAATAAGAGGAGAGTGGTGTGGTAGAGAGAGGACAAAAGTGAATAAGTGGATCATGGCTAATGTGAGAATTCCAGAAATGCCTGGGATGCCTGGAGCATTCCTGCTTGAGACTGAAATAACATAACAGAGTGACCCCAGCTCTACAGACTCCTGCTTCATTTATTTTGCACTGGAAACCCCTGTAAAAATGGTCCTTAGCCTCGCTTGAGCACCGACCTACACTTAGACGGAAAGAAACCAATAACAGTTTGACTTACAATCCCCAATGCCAATATGTCTGAAAAAATATGTTGTGAAGGAAAGGGAGGAGGGAAAAAAAAGCTTCCATGCGCATAACTTATCTTTGACTGTCACAAAATCAATAGGCTTTACAGAGCCCAGGAAATTCAATAGCTCGGCATTCATAACAAAGATTGGTTTGGGTGATTTGTCTCTCTCAAATAAGGCAGGCTTTGGACCCCAGCTTCCCTTCCTTTAAAACTCAAAGGGGGTGGGATTTCTTCATCCCAGCCAAGTCCTCTTGCTTGTCTATTGTCGGGACTTTACAATGGTACTGCTTGTCTAGCCAAGCCTTGCTTCCCCCAGGAGCACAGACCTCACATCGGGGCGTGGAGCAACAGATGCCCAGCTTTACACCAGCATTCAGCCTCTCCCCGCCGGCCTGACAGCATTTTCATGCACCACGGATTCATCTGGTTCAATGAAAAACCCAGAGGAAAGCTGCAAGTATTTGTTTTTTGGGGGTTTTTTGTGTGGTTTTTTTTCCTGGAGACCACTTTATAGAATGTGTCCAGATATTCACTCTGGAAACCGGGCCCACTGCAGAAACATGTGAAAAAGATGGGAGCGCCTTGACCCGACCCCGCTCTCCTCTGAAGAAGCCTGTGCCCAGGCACCCACCGATGCATTTAGTCAAGCGGGGAGATGGAGGACAAGGGGGAAAGAAGAGGCTGACTACAGTCGGTAGAACACCATGCCCGGGGCTTGCCAGCTCAGGGGCTGGACAGCACCCAACACAGGCCCTTGAACACAGCAGGCAGCCAAGAGATGGCAACTGAATCACAGTAAACATCTAATCCACACTGAATTCCTAACATGTGCCCATCACTTCACATACTGGACGCTGGTCCTGATCTTCATAACACGCCAAAGAATAGATATACATCAATATGCCTGTTTCACAAAAAACAAAAGCCAAGATTCAGAGAGGTTAAAAAACAGGGCCAAAGTCACACAGATAATCTGAGTGGAATCCAATCAACATCTATCTGCTCCAAGGCCCGACATTTTTCAGTATTCCAGAGGATTTCTCTTAGCGACGTTGTCAGGCCAAGGAACGAACAAGCAAAGCCCACATTAAATGATGTTGTCTGCGGGTTGTGAGGATTAGGGTACTCCTTGTCAATCGTCAGCCTATATAACTCTACTGGACTTGAAAAACCTGGGTTTTAGTTCTGCCTCTGCAACTAACTCATTCCTTTTGCTGTGTGGATACATGAGGAGAAGTGTGTGAACACACTTCCTAAATCCTAGACGGTCTCGAAGTGTAGGACAGCAACGGCAGTTGAGGCAGAGCCCCATCTAGGAACAGAGCGTGGGGGGCTAATTGACAGAGCAAAGTACGGATTGAGCAGTACCAGTTGGGTGGTGGCTGTCTTTCCTTCCCCAAGCTGCTCTAATGGCCCCTCTTGAGAAAGCAAGAGATAAACATCCATCAATCAGTCAATAAGGAACTATTCGAATGTTCACTCTGTGTTCACCCTTGATTAATCTGCAAGCCACCTGCAGTGTGGACCAGAGGATTGGAGGCTGGGGCCACAACTGAGAAATAAGGCGATGGGAGCCTGGCCGAGGGTGGCAGCAGAGGCGACATGTAAGAAGTCAGAGCCGTGGAGCGACCTGTCCCCACTCCACCTTTTCTAGGCAGGGAGCCCCTCTCCTGACCCTTCCCCCCTGCATTCAAAGAGGGAGTGAGCGCAGAACTGCCAGCATGGGGAGAAGGTTGGCTCTCTTCCCCGGGACGAGCAGCTAGCAGATAAGTGGAGCAGAGTTTTAAGAGAGAAGAGGAAACCAATGCACCAAGTCACGGAAACAGCTGTTAGTTACTCGAAACACGATGGGTGAAAGAGCATGGAGCCATCAAATACTGGAGTCAACCTGTTCCCGCACATGTTCAAAAACCTCAGGGTTTGAGCACGGACATAGGCAAGGAAAAAAGAAGATTCATGTTTGTTAAGGCCATCAGTGCTGTTATGTGTTGTATGTGTTAGGACTGAGTTTACTGTGACAGAAAATTAAAATAAACATGGCTAACGTAAGGTAGAAATACATTTCCACAATGTGCACACACGTCGGTCTGAAGGTGGTGGGGCAGGGCTGATAGGGTGGCGTCAGGGAATCAGTCATAGGGAACCCAGCCAGGCTCCTTCTTCCGTGCTGTCTTGCCATCCCATCTTCTGCCTGTGACATCTACTTAATGGTCCAAGACCAAAATTCAAGCTCTAGCCAGCATCTCTGAATTCCAACCAGCAGAAGGAGGAAGATACAAACATAGATAATCCGTATTCCCTTTGGTGCACTTCTCAGAAGTCTCCCGTGACACTTCTTAGATTCCCTAGGCCAAAACTCATGGCTTGATCTAGCTGTGAGGGAGATTGTTGGACATGTTCCAGCTAAAATTTGTCTGTTCTATCATTATAGAAGAAAGGGAGGTTGTATGGTAGGAGCCAATTTGCAGTATCTGTCCTACAGGCTTGATCAAAAGTAATGCCAAAGCTTCTTCTAGCCAAAGCTGGAAGAGGTCAGTGAAGAGGCCACTGATTCTTTCCTATTTTATCTAGATGTCTGATATGCAGCATGGAGATATTGATCATCAGGTCACACGAATACACTGCCATCCTGCCAATGGAATTTACTTCTGAAGGTAGCACATAAATTGTCCAAGGAAAAAATAAGAGAGAGAAGAGGACAAAAGAAGGAAGTCTGGAAAGAATAAGTGCAAAGAAGGGAATCATAGTAAAATTGGTCAAATGACTAGATTTGGAAATTTCAGTACTACAAGTAATCTGACATGGATGCATAAAGGTCCCTGGAAATCAATTCTTGGTGTCTCTCTAACACACACATACACAAACACACACACACACACGCACACACACACACATCTAACACTCATACTCTTGCATGCCCACAGCTAAAATCTGTTATGTTGATGTTATAGGTATATATCTGGGACTTGGTCACAGCTCTTACTTGCAAAATACTGTCATTTCATAAAAGATGATTTACATAAGGGCAACTTTCTTAGTACCATATTACTCCTTCAGGTCAACCAACAATTGGAAACACATATAAAATATATATTATCTGCGAATTCCTTTGGGATGTAGAGGAAAAAGTGTTTCTCTCCTTTTTCCTCTGCTGCTGAAGGTAGTGGATGGAAACAAAATTATTAGACCCTTGCTTTGGGATTTGGGGGTTCGTGACAGTCCTTTCACAGACCTAGCGATCCATATAATCAGGCTGCCAGTGAACTTGTCACTATGTAAATGAAAGCTGAATTTCTTCAGAGAAGCAAGCTCTACCAAGTGGGTAAGTTGGTGTTCAATAATATGATTCAAAGCTCTTATTAAATGGAAAGCTTAGAAAATTTTGGATTGTGTTATAAAACAGAGCCTAGTATCTTTTAGGAAAGAGTATATTTAATTGTTTAATTATAAATGCTGACGACTGAGGGAAAAAATAATTTGCTTCCTTGGAAATAAATGCCGAATCTTAATGAACTAATTTAAAAATTGCCAATGCAAGAAAATTAGAAAATATAGTAATGTTTACCAATATTCAATCTGTTTCTCTACATTTCTCAGTCTCCTTATAATTAGACTGAGCCATTTGACTAGTTTGTCCAATAAAATGTAACAGAAGTGACTTATTACTACTTCCGGTCTAAGACAGTAAAGAGCCAATCGTCATTTCTTTAATTTATCTTTCTTCCCCCATCATGACTGAGGAAGCTTCTGTGACAAAACGGTGAAGCCTCTGTCCACGAGGCTTCCTGATTGGCTGTGGAGCAGCACCCCAGTGGACCAGTGTCAACCATGTAGCATGAATGATAAATAAACTTTTATTTTTTTTTTTTACCTTCTATGATGGGATTATTTATTACAGCATAGTTTAGCTAATTCCGACTAAACTAAGGAGTAAGTAATTAAATATCTTAGAGAGAGCCAAACTCTAAAATTAAAAATGAAACAAAGACAAAATCTCAAAATCTCAGATTCTCGATGATAGCTCTCTAAGTAGGAATTGGCTTTAGTTAGGTAAGATTGTTGCTAAAATGTTCTTTCTAGCTTCAAAACCAGCTCTGTTTCATCCAACTGCCAAAATGTTTCTGAATTGAGTAGCTCTGCGTTATTTGTTGGTCAACCAAGTCTACAGAATGGTTTTTGTTTATTCATTTTTATTAAGCTATTTTACTACTGAGTTGAGTACAATTTCAATATGTATAAATTCCCCTCCCAGATGTCTGATTTGTTAGTTATCTGATAGTCAGGAGAGTTAACCTCCTCAAGCCAAATCTTGGATAGAGGAAATTATCATAAATTGCGAAGACTATATTTCATAGATTCTGCCAAATTACAAAATGCACTGTAAGCATGTGCTGGAAAACCCTCAATTAGGACCCAAACTACAAAATGTTAACAAGACAAATTAGGGACGTGGAATGATATAGAATTGGTTGCCTGAAATAATGAGTTGATGGAGCGTGTGTCAAATTGCTGATAGAAGGGCTTATCCAGTGATTTGCCTGAGGCACCTGGGTACCACTGTCAACACCTCAGGGTGTGCCCTAGTTTCCTCAGCTTCTCGAAGCCCAGGGAGGTGAAACTACCAATCGGAGAGCAGTAACGTTTATTGAACATCTACAGTGTACTGACTGCTACATCATATAATTTCTAAAGTAGATTTCCACTTGACAGATAAGACATCTGAGGCTAAAGGTAGTTAAGTAATTCAAGAGGCAGGGTCAGGAGTCAACCTGGATCCAGGCCTTTCTATCACACCATGTGACAACATTGGCAAGCATATAGGTGGGTCCATATAATTTTACTCATCTTGATGGACACCTTTTTGGTGAAGGGTTTTAATAAAAATTGATGTTCCTTTTTTTTAACCAAAATTAACTTTTTATTAAAATGATCAGCAAATGTAATATTCCTTCTATCAAGATTTTCTTAATGTCCAGAGCTTACATTTTAAGGGTTGCATTTTTAAATATTTTACTAAAATATTCACAGAGTATGTTCCTGACTTCCTCTTTTCCCTTCCAGGTTTATTGAAATATAATTGACATATAACGTTGTATAAATGTAAGGTGAAATCCTATTTTGAAATTGAAAAAGCAATATGGCGGCTCCAGGAAGCAAGATTTATCATATTGAATTCATGCTGTGCAAACAATAAGAAGGAGGATGCTGAAGGAAGAACATGAAAAGTTACAATATAAGAAGAACACTGACACCATGCTGGTGAGGACTCAGTACAGTGGAAAACATTTCTTTGTTCTACTCTGTACACAGATTTTGCTATTAAGAAAACACATACTAAAATTTGTCTAGATTTTTGTCTTTGCTTTAAAAATATATGTAAGAAAAACATGGACAAGGAATTGAAGGCATAGTACTTTCATCTCATTCATTTTTACAAGTTAGAATTTGGAAATAATAGTTTTGTTTTCCTATTAAGCCACGTTTCTGATAAATAATCTTTCTGGTCATTGCAAACCCCCCTTCTTGGATTTACTTTATTTATTTAGTCAGAGTTAAACTCTGCTAACTGCTTGAGTGCTCTTTAGGCAAAGCAAACTAGTATACCTCCTCCACATAGAAAATAGGCTTCCCAAGATTTTGATCCCCTCAGCCCTACGAGGCAAAGAGAAGTTATTGAGGTTTGTTCCTTCAGGATGAGAAAAGACTCTTCAAGTCATTCTAAATGCTATACAAATACTATCATTTTCCACATGTGTCATATCTGAAAGAGTTTGGAAGGCATTTCCCTAGAAGATTCGACCCTCGGTCTGTTTTCTTAAAAAATTAAATCCACCCTCCGAAAAAAAAAATCACTTTCTAAATGCAAGTTGATAATCTTGCATTTAGATTTATATCCACTTTTATATCTACTTTGAAATGTTTCTTTCTTCCAATATTCTGAAAATTAGGAAAGGCAACCTTTCTTGGTACATCATTCAATATGATTTCCCATCTCACCAAAATCATTCTCCAGTTCTCTTGAGGGAATTGCAAAAAATTGCATTCGTGCTCCGGCTCTAAATTCTTCTATAGAATATTGTCTTGATGAGTAAACAAAGGCCTCAAATGTTTCCTTCTGTTATGTGTGTACATAAAATGTTCAGTCTCAAGTTTCTTAAGACCACTATCAACCTGATGTAAGAACTAGTTGCTTGGAAAAAGACAGAACTTAGAGGAGTACAAGTCTGACCAGGAGTTTTTTGTTTTTCTTGTTCTATTATTCTGTTATTTTTGTTTATTTGTTTTACCTTTTTTAAAATCATAAGGGAACTGGAAAAATCATTTTCCAGTTATCTAAGAAGGCAAAGATTAACAAAATGGTTATAGTTGTCTAGTTTTTGAGTATAGTGTAGATATTTTCTTGCTCTTCTTTTTATTCCTTTTAAGCCTCCCCTCTTTCCATGTTAACATTTGTAAACTCTTGTTTTCTAGCCATTTTGAGGGAATAGCATTTTGGTGGGGGAGAGGGGTGGAATTAGTTTAAAGCTTTTGTTCAAAAGCAAAGCAAACCCATGGTCTTGTACCTGCCTTTATTCTGGGAAAAGTAAAGCCAAATTAAACATTCTTTGCCTTTACCCTTCAGTTTTGTCTTTGAAATGGTTATATCGTAGCTAATCTCTGGTAGGGACAGCTCTTGCCCTGAAGAAAACTTCCATTTATAATGTCCACAAATGATCCCAAAAAGGAGGGAAGGGAAGAAGAAAAATATATGCAAGGAGCTTTATTTAGTCTCTAGAATCATAACCCCAAAGTGAGCAGGTCAACTCTAAGAACGGGGAGTGGTACGGGTGGGGAGTTTGCTCTCGGTATAAGATTACCTGGTTTCAGTTGGTCTGTGCCCAGAGGTTCCCCTAGATGCCCTCACAGCCCTATTCAGCAGGGAGTGAACTACCAACTGTTATCTCTGTGCAGCTGGGGAATTGTCCTAGTGTGGTCAGCTTGACCCCTCTTTCTCGGAGGGGAGAGTGGATGAAGCATAACACAAATGCTTTGGGAGTCTTGTTGAGAAACCGAAGTAAACTGGAAGAGAACAAACAGGGAGCATCAGGGAGTTCTCAGCTCATGAAACCTGCTCAGGCCCTCATGCTGTGTCCGTCCCGATAGCCTCCACCCTGCTCATCTTCCCAAGGCTCTCTGCCTCTCTGTGCTCTCTGAAAGCACAAATCTGATGGCATCTCTCTCTGTTTCCAAAGTCCCAGCCTCTTTGTAGAACATAAAATATCCCTTCTGAGTTGCCTCCCCGCCGACGTCTTGGCTGTTCTCTCTCTCCGCCCGCCGTCCGTTGTAGCTCTGGCGGTATCAACAGCTTACTCGTCGTTCTGCTGCCTTCGACATCTGTGGTTTTTCTAATTGGAAAGCTGTTTGTCCTTTTGTGTTCCCAGGAGTCAATCACTTCCTTGTCTGGGTTCTCTTTGCATTTTGTGCATATTTTTGTTATTGTATCTCACACAGGACGTCTTAGGGTATTGATTGACAAGTCCCTTTTCTACCTCAGATTACCACATATGGCCATGCAAGTGTTTTCCCCTCCACCTCCAGGGAACACCATTCACGTTATAGAACACGTGAGCTGTCAGGGAGACAGCTCTGCCTGTACCGCCACTATTAATAATAGTAGCTGCTTTTTATGGAATCGAGGCCAGCACTACTCCTCCATCATCTCATTATTTGTATAACTGTCTAACAAATATATCTGTATCTGTTGTATAACAAAACCATGGAAGTGAGCACCATTCCTACCTCGAGCCTATGGACAGGGAAACCGAAGCCCATAGATCATAAGTAATTTGCCCAAGGTCCTCTTATATATTGTGAATGCTTTAGAGCAAGGTTTGGGTCTAATACTTCTACCTGTCTCCAATGCCTAGCATCGTGTTTAGAATGCAGAGACACCTGACGCATGTTTAGCTGAATGAACGGACGAGGGAGCAGATGAATGAGGAGCCTGAGGGGGCAGGTGCTGACTCTCCTCAATGCCTGGAAAGGTTTCACAGAAGCCAGGAGTCTTTTGGTGGCACAAAAAATCTGGAAGGTGAACAAGTGTAGGAAAAATGGAAGTTCCAGGCTCAAATAATTTAAATAGTATAAATGGGTCTCAGAAAGGAAGTGAATTCTCTGCCATTCATTCAACAGTTGTTCATATAACACCTATATGGCAGATCCCTGCCCCATGGAGCTTGCATTCTAGCAGAGGGAGACAAATAATAAATAATGGAGGTATAGAGTATGTTTCGGTGACATATCATGGGAAAAGAAAACTTAGAACAGGGTAAGGGTGATGGGGAGTTGGTCACTGGGAAATTTAGGACAGCATACCGAGAAGAAAACATTGAAACTTGAGCAAATACTTGAAGGGGACTAAGCAGTTAGCCAGGTGGATATCTAGGGGAAGGATAACCCTGGCAGATAGAAGATCTCGGTCATAGTCCCTAAAGTAGGAGAGTGTCCGGATTGTCAACGGACATCGAGGAGGCAGGATATCTGTAGCTGGGTTACCAGATAAAACACCGGATGCCAGCTAAGTTTGAATTTTGAGGTGTAATTAGAAGTGTCACCATCACAGCCAGCTGTCAAGGTGGTGAGGTAAAGTGTTTGTGGTGAAAGAAAATAATAAATATTACATGAAATATGCTTATACTGAAAAAGTATCAGCTGGTGGTCTGATACTCAAATTTAACTGAGCTTTATCCTGTATTTTCATTTGCTCAATTTGGCAACCCTAATCTAGAGCAGAGCAAGAAAGAGAGTAGTCTGTCTTGTACCTCTGCCTTTCTCTGCAAATCGCTGCTATTTTCCCTCCTAGCAGTCTGCTTCCTCCACATGGCAGGAAATTTCAGAGCTTCAGAGCTTAAGCCCACAAGCTCTGCCATCAGTGGAATCTGATTCATATGCTCTATAGTTCCAAGTTAAAGACTCCAGGGCAAGACTCCAAATAACCCAGGACACAGTGGTCAAGAGAACTGGCTACTATAACAGGATCAGCTTGGGTCAACCAAGTACCTTCAGTAACGTTAGATGGAGCAGCTCCCAAAAGAAGAAATAAATGGTGGCCGAGGGCAGAAATAATGGTGTGGCAGCATCTTAATCTGTTCGGACCGCTGTAACAAAATTACCATAGACTGGCTGACTTATAAACAACAAACATAGATTTCTCACAGTTCTGGAGGCTTGAAGTCCAAGTTCATGATGTCGGCTGATTCTGTGTCCAGTGGGAGCCCGCTTCCTCACAGACAGGGATCTTTCCACTATAACCTCACAGGGCAGAAGGAGGGGGGAGCTTTCTTGGGCCTTTTTCCCAAGGGCACAAATTCCAGTCATAAGGCTCCACGCTCATGACCTGATCACCTCCCAGGCCTCACTTCTTAATACCATCACCCTGGGGAATAAGTTTTGACATGAATTTGGGGGAATGCAAACATTCAGACCGTAGCAGGTGGGCTATGTGCACACAAAAGGTATCCATCCTTAGAGTACCTTGGCATATCCTGGGCACTCGTTGCTTAATTATTTTCGCTAGTGGATAGAAGCAACAATAATAGTGTAAGATCCCCCAAAGTGAACATTCCAAATGTAACCTGGACTTGAACTGAGTTACCTATATATTTCTACGTGTTTGTGTGTTTTGTTTCAAAGTGTTACCTTATAAATTATTATTTCATTACTTAAACTAATATTATTCTTAATGTCTTAACATATATCAAGTGCCTTTAGGGAGAGATCTTCCAGAAGCATGCTTGGTCACTAATGGTTGGAGCTTCTTAGAACTCATAATTTTTCACAGTAATCCACCATTGAGATAGTCACATTTTGCTGTTTACAGGGCTAACCTTCCTATCCTGACTTCCATGCTGCTTGAATGGACATAGATTTCCTATCACAGAATTGCAATCCCACCTGGATTATAGAAGTTGGAGTAAAAAGAAAAATAGTGTTTGAATGCCCTCCTGGGCCTGCACACCTGCAGGTTTCTCTCACACAGAAGCTTTGGATATACTGGTGACAGTAATTTCACAGAATTCAAGTGATTTATCACCAGATTTTGCAATGCTTCTTGCTGGATAGCTATAATTACGGGTGTCACCACTATAGCCGGCTGTTGGGGTGCTGAGGTGGTGAAGTGTCTATGATGAAAGAAATTTGCAAGCAAACTTGGGTGAGAGAGTGTTTCTCTGGCAGGAGAAGAAGAGGGTGTGTGGATTCTGGTGTTCAGAGTTGCAGGAGGCAGTTTGGCTCCACGTGGCTGAATAGAAATTGTGCCCAGGGGTCACAGCCAAAACCCATCAGAAACCACACATTATAGCTTGAAGCGCCCTCTCTATGCTCCCTGTGGAGCCAGGGCATCTTTATTTCATACATCATTTATTCCTTCCATGGAGGGATTTCACAAAAGAGCAGTCTGGAATACTTATCAAGTTGCTTGGGACACTAGCATGTATGAGCCCTCCATTTGGGGGACCTTATCTCCATCACTCAGGTTTCACATCGTCCCTTTCTGTCCAGACAAATCGACTTGTTTGTTAATTTGTCTATAAACTGAGTCTTTACATTTCTCTGGAGACCTATTCTCTAGCCATGTTTTTGGAGTCGTGTTTTTATTTGGTAGCGTTGCTATAATAGCATTCAATGCAGAATTGCTCCAGTCCTTTCTCTGTCATAACATATAAACACGTGCTGACAGGAGGCAAAGCAAAGAAGAAATACATTTGTTGGCTTTGTCGGAATCGCTTCCTGACCACTTTCACAGGCTCTGCTTAATGAATCCAACCACACATGGAATACTCCTCAAAGATGCGCTTATCAAAAATAATGTAAAAAATCTGTGGTAAGATTTTGTGGTTGATACCCCTGGTGGCCTGATACCCAAAATATCATCAGGTATTTCCAGACTTGTAACAGAAAAAGCACAAATAAAAATGAGCTTCCATTCCCTTTACTTGGAGAATACTAGCACGCCGCTCAGCTCTTTCCAGAAGAGGGAAGGGTTCCGGGGGCGCCTGGGTGGCTCAGTCGTTAAGCGTCTGCCTTCGGCTCAGGTCATGGTCCCAGGGTCCTGGGATCGAGCCCCACATCGGGCTCCCTGCTCAGCTGGAAGCCTGCTTCTCCCTCTCCCACTCCCCCTGCTTGTGTCCCTTCTCTCGCTGTGTCTCTCTCTGTCGAATAAATGAATAAAATCTTTAAAAAAAAAAAAGAAGAGGGAAGGGTTCCAAATGAATCACACAAGGTGCGATTGAGGTATGAGATAGGTGGGTCTCAGGCATTGGGTAATATCCCAAATACTAGCACCTATCATTCTTTTTTTCATTTGATTTCAACATGGCTCATTGGAGCACCCACTGGGGGCCAAGGCACTGTGTGGGCTGTGGGAAGGAGAGTTTTCATAGCCTCTGCTCACAGTTTTAAGAAACAAGTTTTCATCCTTGTGGTGTTTCAACAAGTTCCTACAAAGACTTTCTTCCTGCCACTAGACCCATGGGCAGGGAGTTTTTCCTTTTCCCAAGCCCCCCAAATGGCTGACCCACGGGGGGATAATGCCTGCTGCCTCACCCCTGAGTGCCTGTGTTCACTAAAGATAACCCGAGGCAGGGGGGCCGGGACATTTTCCCAGAGTAGATTTGTTCTCTTTGTCCACCAGCCAAGGCGCCGTTATGGAGAGAAGGGTAGCGGTTGTTTGGCTTGTTTGTCCAATCCCTCCCCTCCCCATCCTTTGTTGTCTGTCAACTCGAACTCCTAGCGGGACACACTGGGAGAAAAGCTGTCACCGTGAAAGGCTTCAGCTGCCTCGCAGTGCGAAGTCCCTCTGCCGGCTCTCCCGGCCTGGGCACTGGCATTAACGCTCGGCTTCCATTTAGCGCAAAATGAAAGGCTGAAATGAATGGACTTAAACCCTTTTACGTTTCCTTTTCAAGCACACCCCACCTCTAGGCACCCCCAAAACGGCCTCCTCAGGTTTTTCTCGCCTCCTTTTCTAGTAAAAAAACAATGGTATGGAGAAGAAACAGTGCTGCTAAAACTTAAAAGGCTTCAACACTGGATTTTCTATGCAAATCCAGAATGCTGTTTAACAGCGGAACAGGGAAATTTCCTCTTTTCATAATATTCATTTATGGGGTGCCTGTCTCAGTTTCCTTCCTCCGACTCTGTGTGAATTGCCTTGTACCCACTTACTGAGATGCACTTTTCATTTTCATCCCAAAGATCTTTGTGAGTCTGGGGGAACCTGATGGAAGGGAACCAGTCTTATGCTGCCTTTGAAAGGTAGCAGAGCATTACCCAGCCAGGATTTTTCAGTGGTGAGGGTAAAGCGCGTGTGGGTCAGTAGGAGCTCATATTCCTTTGGAAAGTGAGGGGGAAACGTTTTCCCTGTGCATCTGAATGTTGCAAACTCATTCTCTTTCTTCAGCCTTTTCATCAGGCTGCCGATTCACTCTTTATTCACTCTTCTCCCTCCTGGAGCAAGGCACTGCTATTGGCCCCAAAGCTAGCTACTTGTTATTCAAGTCTTTTTGGAACAAGACATAGATCATCATTAGCCACAAGTTTAGACACTCCTTGTGTTAGAGGAGAAGAGAAGGGGGAAAAAAAAAAAAAGATAAATCTGGGAGTGTGGCATAAACTAACCCAAGCTTAAGGAAATGTTTTTGGGACTGTGGGTCACCCTTCCTCGTTGGGTACACCTGCACCGTTGTTGCTAGCATGGGCTTGGTACCAATGACCCCATTCTCTAGATTATTGCCCTGTTTCCGTTCTTCTATTTCCTCTAACTTACTGACTCTATTTACTGTTGTGCTCTCACCACACTCCCTCTAACGTACATGTTACCAAGCATTTCTTAGTAACTAGCCACTGTTTAGGATGAAAAATAACACTAAAGAGCAGAGCAGAGAGCAGTCAAAGGCATTGTCAGAAACACCCCTACAAAACCCTTCATGAGATCACCTCCTGAGCCCCAATGTGTACTTCTGTATGTGATGCCCCCAGTGATGAATGCACTTATCCCTGTCTAGCTGGTGAGCCCAAACTCCAACTCACCCTTCAGGGCCCAGCAAGAAATCATCCTGCTCTCTCCGACTTGCCATGTTTTTGGCAGGCACGTATTTCCATGTCCTCTGCTCCCAAAGCAGCCTATAGAGCTCTGCTGTGAGTATTCCCTTTCACACCCCACTGCCCAGTTAGACCACCAGCTCCCGAGGAATGTGAGCTATGCCTTTCATCTTTAGAGCCCTGGAGTCTGGCACGTAGGGAGGAGCAAGTAAGTAAGTGCTTTCCAGAGTACGTTTAAATAGACTTCTCTCCACCTCTTTCTCATCCTTCCATTTTGCCTGAATTTCTGCTAATTGTCCCAGAACATTTCCTCTATCTTTATCATGACCAATTGAGATAATGATGCCTTCCAAGCCTCTTTGAGAGTTTGCAGTGATAAGAATATTAAACAGACTACATGTGAGTGTGTTTGAATGCTTTTAAAAAAGCTTACACATATATGGTAGCATATTTACTATCCTGCCAATTAGATTCTCATAAGCTTTTTTTTCTAACCCAGACACAGTATCTAGACTCACATTGTCCTTATGCAATTTACGTAATGAATGCTCTGACACTCGTTTTCCTTATCTGTGAAATGTAGGGAGTGAGTGAGAGTCTCTCTAACGTCTCTTTCTGGACTAGAACGCTCACCGAGGATTAGCCCTATTGTGTGGGGCAGGTAAAGTCGGACTGGGAAGCAGAAGGAAAGTAGTAGAGGCCCATGCAACCATCATAGACTTGGAGATGCAAAATCCCACAAAGGGCTATTTTGATTAGTACTCGGGGTTGCCAGCCGCCTCTCCAGCTATAAGGACTGGGGCTGAGGGATAAATTGCCCTCCTCATTAAGAAGCTGAGTTGAGAAATGTGCTGGGGTGAAGTCAGGGACAGAATGCGGAGCACTGACAACCTTCTCCTTACCAGCTATAAATCATTTCTTTCCTCCTCTTGAGGTCATCCAGTGCAATACATAAGAAAGCCTATTGTAAAAAATGAATATATTGTGTTTGTTTTTATGAAATACTATTTGGCAAAATAGAATAAATATGTTCTCTCTTGGTATTAGTGTTTGGGGGGCCACCCTCTGAAAGATCCCCAACAAGAAGTGAAGTGTAGTGTATGTAGTTTATAACACGCTTTCACATTCCACTGGTTTCAGTTGTGCAGACTTGTTTCAAGCCAGGTTCTTCAAAACATAACCCTATGCATAAATGTCTAATATAAAAGCATTCGCCTGTAACATGGGAGATAGAAGGATTATTATTATTATTATTAAATTTTTTTAAAAGATTCATCTGTGGGTTTATAGGTCGGTTTATAGCATGTACCAGGTCCAAAAAGAAAGATCTTGAAAATTTTTCAGCGATGTGGTACTTATAAGTAAATATGTTATGGCTTTTGTTGCTATCTTTGTTTTGATTGATTTTTTCCTTTATATTTTTTAGAGTCAGTGGGCAAGAACATTTAGCACCATAAAAGAAATTGATTATTATAAACATACAGTTTTTTCTCTATATGTCTTTCACTTAAGCGATAAAATACCATTTTGGATATTTCAGTCTTGTTCTGATGTTTTGATAGTCCATTCAGGAGATTCTGGTAATAGACACAGTTGATTTATCCTGCTCTTCCTCGCCTAAGTTCTATAGGACCAGCTAACACAAACATGCAAATTATATGTAAAATGTGCTTGACCTTGGCAATTTCATGTACACTTGTTGGGGTGGCTTTGTCCTTGGTCAGCTGGAGTTGTACCCATACCTTTTTTAACCTTGTGAGCAGAAGCTGCACTTGTGCTATTTTGGACTCAGTACCAAATTCAATATTTCTTTCAAGTTATGATGTTTTAAATTCTAAGCTTCATTTTAAAAAATTAAAACTTTATTTAAAAAAAAATAAATCAACCAACTTTCTACCAAAAAGGAAAATGTGGAGATTATATATTATTTTACAATTTTATGCTTATGACTTCTCTTCTTTTTATTCTATCTTTTCTTTATTCTTTTCAGCTCTAAGCACTTGATCATTCGCCCCCTCCTTCCCTGCGCTCCACCCGCACAGCAGCTTCTCCAAAGAAGTCTGCGACCAAGTGACGTGGGATGATGACCAGCCTGGGGTATAGCTGGCCGGCTGGTGGCATCAGGCAGCAGACCTCACTATCTACCTAAAGCTATATCAGAAGAAAAAAATTGACTCAGGACTCATGATAAATTAAGAGCATTTGTCTTTCCAAAGTAGCAAATACTTTTATCTGCGATTGTGTGTGTGTGTGTGTGTGTGTGTGTAAAGTGATTTTTAAAGTGGCTACTGATTTCCAAATGTCAAAATTAAGGCTCTGGTTTTTTAAAGTCATTAGGAACTGCATTCTGCCTTTAGGATCCTGCTAATGACTTTCCCCCATAACTGGCTTGTCCCAGGAATGTTCAATAAGAAGACAAAGAAGCAGCACCATGGATGGGAGGACCAGACCACACCAACTTAAGTGAAACTGTCAACCCCCCAGGGAGGCATTAATAGTTTATTGGGTATGGAAGATGCATAGCAAAGTAAAGGAAGAAAGCTAATAACCTTTAACATTAAGAAAAATAACTATTATTGTGACCAGTGTAGCATGAAGCACAAACAGAATACTCTCTGGGCAACAAAAAATAACGTGTAGCCCACCAGAGCAATTAATAAAATGAAAGCACAGTTTCTTGCAGATGGATATGTAGGAGAATAATGGCGCGGGGCTGCGCTGAGCTGTCATGCATCAGATACTACATCTGTTATGGAAATCAGGGGAAGTGGGGGCCTTTTGTTCATGCGAAAGCCCTCCCAACAGGGATTTGGCTGGAGTAGATTTTCTTGTTATTAAACATGATTTCTAGCTAGTCAAGAGCAGATGCTTCTGCAGCATTTGGAACTAATAACCAACCTTCAAGTGCACGCCACCCCGTAAAGAGGCTGGTACTGTTGGAGAGACCAATTTCAGCTCAAAGATAATGTGTTCAGTTCAGTTTCTACTTTGCACATGAATGACACTGATACCAGATGAGCCTTCTGCCCTAGAGTTTGCTGGAAACAGTCAAACAATGACACTGACCCTAAAGAAGATCAGAGCTTTCCAGGTGTACTTGTGAAAGATAACTCAGAATCAAAAAAGCAATGTTGTAGACTTTAGTTGGAGAGCAGGGAATGGGAGTGAAGGGAAAGACATGCAAACTCTGTACTGTATTTGGCAGGTCCCCTTGGCCCATGTCCTTGTCATGCTCCCACATCTGGACTGTGACTTTGGTTGAATGAAAAGGATTCCTGGGGCCACAGGTCACCACCTAATCACTAAAGAAAAGCACCTCCTCTTGGGAAACCACCTAGATTCAACTGGCCAACATGTTACTCCTGAGTTTCTGGTTTGTTTGTTTTTTTTTATTTCTCTCCAAACACAACACATTAATTTAACAACGACAACAATACCACCAGAAGAGATCCAGCATTCTTTCTATCCTAACTATTGTGTAGATGGATGTTTCTAAATAACAAATAGGTCTTTGGATCAAAATCTTTGCAGTTATAAGTAAAATTTGAATTAAAATAAAGAAGTTCTTTGTCTAAAACTCAATATCTAAAGAATTCTAAAATATAAAGACTCGCAACAGCAAGTAAGTATTTTTTACATTTGGTAGGTATTCTTCTTTATTGTTTTAATATAGTCAGAAATAGTATAAGTATAGATATAAACAGTGGTTTTTACCACAAACCTCAGAATCTTTCTTATTTCGGGAAGTGTCCTGTATCCAGCATTTACCTCCCTAGAAATAAGGCAGTAATTCTGGGATGAAGCTTATGTCAACTATGACACAGCTTGAAATGACAGCATATTAGGCATTTTAAAACACGGAAATAATAGTCTAGATTTCATTTTTGTAATTTTGCCTGAATTTTAGAGGCTCCAATTTGAACTCACTTACTCAACCCTTGGTTGAAGCTCAAAACACTCTTCCTAAGTATATGACATTTGACTTCCTCTCCCCAAATTTTCACCTATGATTCTATGTGCTCTGTCCCATAAACAGTTGCTCCAACCTGTTGAGTTTCCAACTGTCCCATAGGACTCCCCCTTTGGAAACAGATTCAATTCAATATGTAACTAATACTCTGGCTACGTCCAGAGTATTTTCAGATGGACTGAACGAAATTGAAGGTTTTGGTTCATTGATTAAACCTGTTCTTTAGAAATTTCCCTGCCGATTCATGGGTAAAGCCCTTCCAACCAGTGCTTGCCAACGTTACCATACAAATGGTGACTGCGTAAACTAATAACCTAATAACAACAAAGGTTTGCATTAGTAAGTTGCTTTCAGTTTGTCATACGTGTTCACAAGTTTGATGGCACTGGATCTGATCCCCACTATTATTCCAAGAAGGTAGTAGATGAATATTATTACCCTCATTTTACAGAGAAACGGAGCCTGAGATGGGCCAAGTGGCTCACGGGCTGTCACACTGCTAGAAGCGGTGAAGCTGGAACTGATTCCTGTGACTTCTGACCCAGTAAGAAAAGGTCCATTTAAAAGAAACTTGTTTTTAATTGTTTTATGCCATGTTACTTTAAAAGTGCAATTGATTTTTTTCCCCCTGAGATTATAGTTAGGATTCTTGTTTAAAAATCTAGGACAAATAAGGTACATGACTAGTTTCGAAACAAACACTGTCTTTCCATAGCTGCCAAACCGTTGCCATATTGTTCGGCAGGTGCTTGGGATATTGAATGTAAGAAAGCTTTTTCAATGACATGTAAACCTGGACATCCCAGACACTGATCCATAAAACCATGGTGGGTATATATTTTTTATTATTATTTTTCACAAACCGGGTTGTTAACCCTAATGCCCTGGCCAGTTTCCAAATAAAGGATTACAATTTGCCTTGCTAAAAACGTTCCCTGCTGCTTTAATTAGATATGGTGTTTCCCCTCCCTTTTAGGGCCCAGTCTACAGCAAGCCCTCTCCTGTCAACCAGCTGCTATCACTCACCCGAGGAGGATAGAATGATTCCTGTAATAGTGAGGGACAAAGCAAGAGCCACAAAGCTGGATTTTAAAACAATATATAAACTTAAATGACTGATGCTTAATGTTTTACAAATGAAGTCAGAGAATGGGAAAGAAGCTTTGAAGATTATCCCTTTAAGCTGGGTCAGAGAGAGACCATATTTCCAGGAAACCAGAACACCAAATTAATTTAACCAACATTACTTTTAAAAATATACCAATTCTGGCCAAAAAAAGAAGGAAGAAAAGTATATCAAAGCCATTGTTTTATGTATAAGTGTCTACTTAGTTGTTTTGCTAGTGTAGATGCATAATAAGAAAGGTCAGCCTCTTATTACCATGATGGTAAATCATTTGAAACCCTCTACGAACATCTTAAATTTGATAAGGAAGCCTTCACTTAGCTAAGTGAAAACCATTTAAACCAAGGTCCAAGAAAGCAGAGGAAAAAATAAAAAGAAAAGGAATATTCCATACCTTGGAAGTGGATCTGTGAAGAAAAATGAAATATTCATAATGTGTTACTGTAAAACAGTTTTCATGGGATTATGTGGGAAAGGCTATATCCCATATGGTGTTTCCAGACTGCATCCCAGAGAGCCGCCATAAGGTGAGAGAGCTGGCTTGACAGAGGCCGCGTCCATCTGCACTTGGACACACTGCTGCCGCCCACAGAGCAGAGCTCCATATCTGGACACGGCTCAAGGGCTGGACATTCTTCTTCCAGCCCACACAGCGACTGTCCTTCGCTTTCCGATGGAGATGACTGCATCTGCCTCCGCCTCTTGGATAATGTAAATAACTGCCTCCCCACGACAAAAATGGTTCCCATGTTGGGTTGCTGCCCCTCTACATACACTTTGTGGAGCTCTTTTAGTCACACTGCTCCTGAGCCTCACTATTCACACACTTCTTCCTCTTTTTATATTTCACTAGACCCATTTTCTCCCTTTCCTTCCTAATAAACCACAAAACTGGTATTTGAATGTGGCAGGTGCCATTCTTCAGGTACTTCATATACTCATTTAAGACCTTAAAAATGTGAACATGTGCTTAAATCCATGGAGTTTCAATGGCAAATGCAACAACACTCTATGTATATGGTGTAGCCCATCTTCAAGGCCTTGTGTTCAGGAAGGTTATCATTATATAAGATGTAAGGCAATATGTTTGGGCGGGGAGGGGTAGGACAGTGGAAAACTGAAGAGTTCATTTCTTGTAGAAAGAGGGCAGCTTCTATTCAGCACCACATTTGATTTGTGAATGACAGTAACTACTTTAAAAAACGTTTAAACTCCATCAAGTTCAAGCTAAACACAAGTATGGCCACTGGCATATGTATTTCTATTCTCAGGAAAATGGTTAGAATATGATACTGATATTAAATTAAGCTCAGTGAAGGACCAAAACAGATAACAGTCTCACTTGTTCAAGATGGAATGTTGGTTTTCCCAGTCATCCATCACAGGCAAGATTTTCCCTCGGTAGAGGTCCTGTGAAAAGACCTGGCACATTGTACAAAGGACAAATCAAGCGACTTCCAAATCTAAGGTAGATTCCAAGACTGGGGACTTTTCCAACCACACCAGGATCCTTTCTTCCTCAGTCCTGTACTTCATCCATCTCTGAAAGACTTTTTTAAAAAGTGTCTGGTTAAAGCAGAAGTATGTAAAATGGACCTGCAAAGTAAATAAGTAATGCATATTAAAAAATAAAGAATAAAAATCAGCAAGAACAACTGTGAAAGGTAACTGTGGTAGAAGGAGACCTGAATCCTTAGCTTTTGTACTCACCAGTTATGTGTCCTTGGGTAACCCATTTAACATCTTTTGACCTATTTCAGCTTGTATAAAATAAGGGAGTAAGCTATATAAATCTAGTCACAGGTGTATGTCCATCTTACATTAACCAGCAGGCTCATTCTTCAAATGAACTCAACTGTAGAACCCACTAACTGCAGACAAAAGTGGGATTGCTTGCATGGAAATATAAAAAGCACCTAACATCTTGTTGCAATTACAGCAGGGGCTTTCCAAGCACATTTTGAAGCCACTGGACAAAATTACCTCTAAGTTTTTTCCTATTATTGAGAGATTCAGATTCTTGGTTTACTAGAGATACATTAAATTCTACCCAAAATGACAATAAGATAATATTTTTCCTCAAAATAAACTTTTTCCACAACTTCATCATCAATGTTAATAATCACCTATTAAGTACCCATTGTATGCTGAACATTGTCCTTGCTTTCAAGGAGCTAGTGATACATTTGTGAAGATGAGATTTTTTTCTTGAGTGAAAAACTATAAATATAAACCAACTAATAAAAATGATAAATAAACTTTACAAATAATAATCACGTTACATAACTTACATGGTTCATCTGCTAATAAATGAGGTCAATTTTACTGTATGGTCCAAATGACATTGACTCAAACTCCTAATTCCATAATATCCTCCAATTATTTCTGGGACTCCTCAGGGATTACTTCTCTTTGCTCACAAAAGAGTTTGTCTGCTAGAATTAGTCTTTACCTTCAGCCAATAACTAACTGCTATGATTTTCTTCTGTGGCCACAGTTCCCTCTGCTAATGTCATTGTTCTCCAAACTGTGCAGGAGAGCCTCTTTATTAGCCTAGTGCTGATTCTCTTTAGGAGATGGCCAGTTTTATTGATGCTCCAAAAGTCCCTCCTTCAGGAGCCATAGCAGTTTTAATTCCTATGGAAATGAGGAAAGATGCCTCTCCTTCTGAAGAACATGCCACATCTGTTTAGCTGATCTTCAGAGCATCATGTACAATTCCAGAGTCCGGAAATGCCTCTTGAAAGTTGACACTCAGGGGGTGCCTGGGTGGCTCAGTCGTTAAGTGTCTGCCTTCAGCTCAGGTCATGATCCCAGGGTCCGGGGATCGAGCCCCACATCGGGCTCCCTGCTCGGCAGGAAGCCTGCTTCTCCCTGCTTCTCCCTCTCCCACTCCCCTTGATTGTGTTCCCTCTCTTGCTGTGTCTCTCTCTGTCAAATAAATAAATAAAATCTTTAAAAAAAAAAAAAAGAAAGTTGACACTCAGATTCTCCGCTCTTGATCTTCTGATATAAACTCTCAGTGAAACTGTTCAGCTCAACTATCAGTAACTTAATACCTGCATTTAAGCAATTAGTGATTTCATAGTTTCCCCCCAAATAATGGGTGGGCGACCACTTTATGGAATTAAAGGTGCATTTTGAAGATTTTCTTAAACAAAATGTATCACTTAGGATAGGGTAGCGATTATGCAGGACCAACAAACAATCTCTAAATCTTAGTAGCTTAAAAATCAAAGATTAATTTCATGCTCATGCTATCTTTTAATCATGGGTTAACTCTATATTAATGGGCTTATAGAGTTAATGGGCTCTGGTTCACCAAGGAGAGGTAATTTGGTGATTTGAGGGGCTCTTCTCTATATCATCCTCTAGAATCAGATTGAAGTTGCAACCACTGTCGAGTCTAATGCTGGTTGCTAAGGTAGAGAGAAAGAATTTGGAAAATTATACATTGATTAAATGCTTAAAGGCAAGTGTCACATGTCACTTAAATTCACAATTCATTGGCCAAATTAAAGCACGTGCCTACACCTAACTTCAAGGAAGCAAAGATGTGCAGTCCCACCATATGCCAAGAAGGCAGATCTGGAAATATTTGACTAAAACTAATGATTGCCACATTTAAAAACTATCTTCCACAAAAATGATTTGGAGTCTTTACCTATAGAGACAGAAAACCGCTTGCAATTTGAAAGGCCATATTCGCTGCCCCTTTCCACCTCTCAACATTAAAAAAAAATTCTCAAGAATTAGTATAATCCAGCAACTTGACTAATGGTTATTAAAACAGTTCAGAGGAAGGAGTAGTCGTTGACATTGGGGAAGTTATGGAAGGCAGCAGGAAAGACGTAATATGAATTGGACCTTGAGGAAAGGAGTTAATCTTTTAAAAGGGTGGGGGGAAGTTTTGTGGAATCACATACATGCAAACGTAAAGGCAAGAGCGGACAAGGAGTGGGTAGGGAACAGTGAGTAGGGCAGCTTGCTTCACTAGGTGGTTTGTAGAATAGTCATCAGTGATATAAGCTTGGAGTGGTGGTTTGGAAACCAGTTGTGGAAAGCCAAGATAAAGAATTTGGCCTTTGTTCTATAGCAAATGAGAAACTATTAAAGGTTTTGAAGACAGGATGATGAGTGCAATGTAGGAAGATAAATGTGTTCATGGAGAAGCTGACAGATTGGAAGAAGAAAGGCTGATAGAAAGTAATTAGTCCACTATTGCCATCATCAAGGCAACAAAGATGGTGACAGCAGCAATGGGGGGAAAACAGCTGGGGAAAACTTGACAGAGGAAGATTTTAATAAGATTGGCTATGTGACTGAAACAAAGGAGAAAGGGAGAGTAACCAGGTCCATGCCTGTCACAATTGATAGAAATTTCTCAATGGTGTGTGTGTGTGTGTATGTGTGTGTGTGTAGGAAAGGAGGGAGAGAGGAGGGGGAGACAGAGAGAGAGGTGGGGAATAGATGTCTGTGGATGTGCCTATAAAACTTTCTTTTGTATCCAGCTGTGTAAATTAACTTGGCTGTAGGTACTATTTAAAGAGATTCAGTGTCCAATAAATTGTGTAGTGTTATGTTGATGGGTGCCTACTATTTTTAGTATAAATGGAGAATTTGCTTGTTAAGTAGTATATTGCTGAACTACTAGGACCATTTCTTTTTTTTTAAGATTTTATTTATTTGAGAGAGAGAGCATGAGCAGGGGAGAGAAGCAGAGGGAGAGGGAGAAGCAGGCTCCCCACTAAGCAGGTAATCCAATATGGGGCCCAATCTCAGAACCCTGAGATCACAACCTGAGCCAAAGACAGACACTCAACTGACTGAGCCACCCAGGAGCCCCAGGACCATTTCCTGATTTCAGTGCTTTACTCTTAAAAATCCTTGACTTGGGCTTCTCAGTTCAAATTGCCCCCAAACTGTCACTATATTTGGCTCTTTGTTTCTTTGGTGTCAACAATCCTCTCTTACCAGTTCAAATTATACCTCCAGATATCCTCCCCACCCCACCACCTCCCGTCCCACAGAGACAGCCCCTTGATCAGACTTCCTTGCAGAATCAGAATCAATGCCTCAAGTTTTGCCATATTTTGCCTTCTAACCTATTTCTAGCAACACAATATTAATATTTGGGAATGTTTTCTTTCAGTTTATTCAAGAGGTTTTGTTCATGGTGTTTTTCCAGATGACTGATTCCAAGTATCCCCAGGGCTAGCTGTAATTTTTGTAGATGTACCCTATTTTCTCTACTCCATCCTCTGTCCAGCAACTTTGGGCTATAGTGGGTATTATTATTCTTATAGGAGTAAAAAATTATGCTTTGTTCCTGCTCTTCCTCCCTATTTTCAAGAACTGCCAACAGTCTGTGCTGCTAACTGTAAAACACGACTCAAGATATTTGCATTTTATACCCAAGGACTTGAGCAGTAGGGCTCTTCCACAGCGAACATGGACAGTCACCAAGTTCTCTAAGACATCTTTATTCATGACTTTATTAAAGTCACCATTGTGTCCAAATCAATTCTTTGTAAGAAAGTGGATAATTTTTGAAAGAATGGTGCTTTAAAGAATTCCAATATTGTTTTCTTAAAAATAGTTTACTACGCATCTATCACTGAGAGTAACACCAAATCGATTTTTAAACATCATCTGAACTACAGTATACTGATGATTGTACCATACTGGTGTAAGAATGCACCAATCAGGAAGAGCACTAAGAGTTAATACATTACTATGCTCCAGAATTTGGAGCCATATTTGGCCTGGCTCCAGTGATTACAGTCTTAACCACCACTCTTGGGTTCTCTGGCTTATGAAATGTCAAAGCACGATACTACTTTAATAAGACGGTGTGGTGCAGCCTTAATAGACAAATACATCAGTGGACTAGAAAGTAGATTCCGAAAGGATGTTAATGTCTCTGAGCAAACTTGTATATAATGATGGAAAGGAAAAGATGAAATATTCAATAAATAAGATTGGGAGAACAGAATGCTTTGGAGGGAGAATAAATTGTAAATAAGTAAGAAAATCTCACTTCAAATAATATACAAAGATAATTTTTGGATGAATTAAAAAAAAAACTCAATGTAAAACACCAAAACCATAAAAAAGCAATAGAAATAATGTGGAATTATTAAAATATGATTGTACTTTCATTTACATCTTATACACTATTATTCAAGGATGAAAAATAAGGTTTATCTATGTGTGCTAGTATGGAAAGACATCTATATTAATTAAAAAAATAATTTTCTGGTAATATAAACAGTATTAATTGTTTATGTAATGTATGTGTGAATATATCAACACATACACACACACACATTCATGCACGCGCACACACACACACACACAGAAATAGGTGAGGAAGGATAAAGAACCATCACTGCTAACAGGAGACCGGTGAAGAAAGAGTTTGTGGGTGAATGGGAAATTATCTCTTTTTCATTTATATTTTCCTCTATTGCCTACTTTGTATTGTTTTGTTTTTAAAGATTACGCTGAAACTTCAAGTCTTTACCCCTTCAAATAAAAAACATGATATTCGATAGTTTTATGCTGATGAAATGAGACAAGGATAACGTCATCAGTTACTTCCAAAAGTCCTTCCTATGTCATTAGGTGAGCAATCATTTCTGCCCTGCATTTGAGCAATAACCTACTAATTCATCTCCTCCTGCAGTGCAGTGCCCATTCCTGCCTCCAATCAGTCCTCACTGAGAAGACATATGGAGATCAAGCACTCCAACCCTGCGGTGTGTCACCTTCAAGGTCACTTCTGCCGATTCCCCTATCTAAATTGCTGTCATGTTTTAAAACACTCTGTGGTTTCTCTGGTATCACATAGCACACTTCTTCATTTACTATCTGCTTCACTACTCTGTTAGCATCATGAGGACGGGGGCCAGGTCTGTTTTGTTCCATACAAAAGCTTCATCATCTAGCACAACGCCTGGCATGAAGTTGGTAAGTAGATAATAAGTTAAATATTGAATGCATGGGGGCACCTGTGTGGCTCAGTCGGTTAAGCGTCTGCCTTCAGCTCAGGTCATGATCCCAGGGTCCTGGGATCGAGCCCCACATTGGGCACCTTGCTCAGCGGGGAGCCTGCTTCTCCCACTCCTTCTGCCTGCTGCTCCCCCTGCTTGTGCTGTCAACTAAATAAATAAAATATTTTTTAAAAATTTAGAAAATATTGAATGCATGAATGAATGAATTGCAAGAATGAGTGAATTGCCTGAATAAGCAAATATGAATTACATGAACGAATGAACAGACTATTCAAGACAGATACCATGAATTACAAAGTAGATCCACCAAGGAGAAAATAGAAGCCATTAATATCATTTTCACACAACCAGAAGGGGATTTAAACACACGTACCCAGAGAAGAAGCAGTCAATGAATGAACACAATCTCCTGATTTTCTTAGAGTCTTTTTGAACAAGAAGCATGCCAAGAAGTGCTAAGTGATGAAGGTCAGATTTGTTATTTACAAAGCTGCCTTCATTTTCCAGCTGTATTTCAGGTCAGGACTGGCAAGATAACAGAATACCCAGAGGAGATCTTCTTTGATTCCGTAAATGAATGTTCTAAAAGAAACATACTGGTGAAAGACACAGCCCTTCAGAACCTGGAAGGAGCATAATGCAGGGCTGGCCTGAGGGAGGGAAAAAATCAATAGCTTTAACAGTGAATGAAACCAGCTTCTTTATAGCTAATGTTGCCAAAGGGGGGACCCTCGGGGGCACTGATATTGGCACTGTCTCCATCAATTTCCTCTGGCTCTGCTTGATAGCAGATACCAGCAGGGTCGGGGATGCAGCGGGGTTAGCCAAGCCGGAGAGGGGTAAGAGGGGAAGCCCAGCTGGCTTGCAGAGATGATTTCCCCCTGCATAGTTCCCTCTGCTCAGCCATTGGAAGCCCATGGGGCATCCACCAGGCAAGAGCCTGACCCTGGGAACATTAATTATATTCCTGAATCGAAATTAGGCCTTGAGTCATAAGCTTTCTCTTCACCAGCCATTGTATTCTAGACACAGAATGGAAAAGAAATCAAAAGGTTTTTAAAATTAAGATTTTACCATGGAGGCTTGATCTTCTCAAACTGTGGAAAGAATGCCTAGGCATGGTCCTTTTCGATCCGATTGGTTAATGACAGATGAAGGTTTTAAAGCTAAACTTCTTCCCTATCACAGGGGTCTGTGTTCTCAAGAAAAAGAAAATGGTTTCCCATGACAGTATCCATTCATCAAAATCAATAACCATAAAGGCAATTTTTTGTTTTGTTTTGTTTTTGAGTTAAGGGAGGAGAAATCATCTGGAAAGAGAAATTTGACTCTTCAGAAAGGAAACATCCTCAGCCCAGGATCCAAACGAAATAATCCCTTTACAGGGAAAGGAAAACTTTTTTCTAAAAAAACGAAAACAAGAAAACAATATCATCTAACCCTTTAGCCTCTGGTATAGTCTTACTGTTTGGGGTTTGTTTGTTTGTTTGTTTGTTTGTTTGTTTGTTAAATATAGACAATTACTTTAGATCCCATGCTCTCCTTCCTAACTTTAATTATGGCATTGTTCTAAAATCACACAGTTGAGAATGGTGCTCTGACCCATCTCTTCTTGGTCCTCCTTCTGTAAATAAAAAATGTCTATGACCATGCCTTTCTCCTCATTCTAAAAATAACTACTTTGCCCCAATTTAGAGTATAGTGTGAATGTGACATTTATTGGTTTACCTATAGATTTTAGTATTTATTTTGTATATGCTAGAAGTAAACTACAATTACAGAAAATTAACTTAGAGTAAGTTTAACTATACCCTTGTAGTATTTAAACATAATTTAAGATGAGAGGAAATAAGATTACCTTGACATGAGAGAGGAAATACCCTATTTTCTCATTTTCTAGCATATAATAGGAAATATAAGATCTAATTACAAATCAGCATTCCCTCATTTTACTATTTATAGAACAAAAATTATGACTATTCATGCTACTGCAGTATAGTTCTATGCCAACATCTCCAATGGTTTCTCTGATTTTTTGCAGTCACTTGGAGAGGACAAAGTGAAACTCAGGAAATCGGCCTGGTCTCAGTCCCAGAACCACAGACACCTGCCTCACCAAAGCTGAGACTCCTTGAGCTGCAGTTCTCTGCCTGTGATCGCTGCTGATGGCAAGGGAGTTTGAGCTCTACTTGGCTTAGGGGAAGTAATTGCAAAAATCAGTCAAATAATTCTCATTCATTTCTCATTCCCTCACAACTGTGCATTCTATCATTTTTTGTTAAAGTGCAGAGCATAAGCTCACATGGCCTGAGAGGAGGCAGGATAGTGCGGTCTTGAAACTGCTTGGCAATCGAGCAGGTTCAGTTCAAATACCAAGTTCACAACACATTAGCTGAAAAACTTTGTACAAGGTATTTCTCTTCTTTGAGCCTCCCCATCAGTCTTTTCTTCTTTGAGTTTCCCCTTCTGGAATCTAATTTAAGGGGTTGAAATAATGTACATAAAGCATTTGCCACATACATACAATGATGGTTATTTTTAACATGTTTGCTTTTTAAAGTACCATGAAAGATAGAAACAATAAATATTTTCTAACAACAACAACAACAAAAAACCCTTTCATTTTCTTGTGAATGGAGTTGGCCAGATGACCATTGGTTGGTTAATCTAGACATTAAATGGAAGCATTAGTACATTTTTTCCTAAGGCATTTGTGCTTGACTGGTAATGACTGGTTTAAATAATTCTTTCTAATAAAATAATCTGTGACTCTATGTTATAGAATTTGAAGAAATTACCCTTCATTCATGTGCTAAAACTGGTAAGACTTGCATCTTCAGAAAAAGTCTAGCCTTAACTATAGGTTCTCCTTCTACCCATCTCTATAAGGAGATAGGTCATCATCCATCCAGATACCTTCAGATTCTCATTCCTTGATTCATAAATGCTTGTATGCATTCATTCAGTAAATATTTGTACTTTCATGAGAGAAAAGATCCTCAAATTTCCTGAAATACAAGTAACATAAAAAAACTTGAGAGAAGTGGTATCTAAGGGTAATTATCTTACTGTTGTTTCAAGAATTCGTATTTGTTTTTCCTTCATTTTGCACAATAAAAACATATTTGTTGAAGGACATATTAGAAATAACAAAATTTTAAGATCATTCATCCTACTGTCCAAATTTAACTACTATTAACTAGGATTAATAACAACCATTGACTTTAGTCACTATGTATATATGTATACACATACTGGTTTTTTAAATGATATCATATAGTTTGGAAACTCATTTTCCTTAAGAAATATGAATCATTAAGACTCCTTCAGTCACAAATGACAGGATACTTAATGCCATCTGACTTAAAAGAGGAAATTTATTGGCTCTTAGTATAAGTATAAAAGGTTGATAGATTGAGACATGGCTTAATCTAGTGTAATCATTTGACACTTTAGACGTCTCTGTGAGGTATATAGGCAAACCTTGTTTTAGTGAGCTTTCCTTTATTCCACTTCGCAGATACTATGTTTTTTCCAGATTGTGGTAACCCTCCATCAAGCAAGTATGTCAGTGTCATTTTTCCAACAGCATTTGCTAACTTTATGTCTTTGTGTCACATTTTGGTAATTCTCACAATATTTCAAAATTTTTTCATTATTATTATATTTGTTATGGTTATCTGTGATAAATGATCTTTGATGTACTATTGTCATTGTTTGGGGGCCCCCTGAGCCATGCCCATATAAGACAGTGAACTTAATTGACAAATGTGTGTATTCTGAGTGCTCCACTGACTGGCCATTCCCTCATCTCTCTCCCTCTCCTTGGGTCTCTCTATTCCCTGAGACACAATAGTATTGAAATTAAACCAATTAATAACCCCACAATGGCCCCTTTCACTGTTCAAGTGAAAGGAAGAGTTGTGTGTCTTTCACATTAAATCAAAAGCAAAAGATGATGAAGCTTAGTGAAGAAGGCATGTTGAAAGCCAAGACAGACTGAAAGCTAGACCTCTAATGCCAGTTAGCCAAGTTGTGACTGCAAAGGAAAAGCTCTTGGAGGAAATTAAAAGTGCTACTCCGGTGAACACACTAATAATGATAAGAAAGGGAAATAGCCTCATTGCTGATATGAAGAAAGTTTTAGTGGTCTAGCTAGAAGATCAAACCAGCCACTACATTCCCTTAAGCTGAAGCCTAATCCAGAGCAAGACCTCAACTTTCTTCAGTTCTATGAAGGCTGAGAAAGGTGAGGAAGCTGCAGAAGAAATTCTGAAGCTAGTGGAGGTTGGTTCATGACGTTTAAGGAAAGCAGCCACCTCCATAACATAAAAGTAAAAGGTGAAGCAGCAAGTGTTGATATCAAAGCTGCAGCAAGTTCTCCAGAAGGTCTAGCTAAAATAATCCATGAACGTGGCCACAATAAACAACAGGTTTTCAGTGTAGATGAAATAGCCTTATATTGGGAAAAGATGCCATCTAGGACTTTCATACCTAGAGAGGAGAAGTCAGTGCCTGGCTTCAAAGGACAGGCTGACTCTTGTTTGGGGCTAATGCAGCTAGTGACTTTAAGTTGTAGCCAGTGCTCACTGACCATTCTGAAAATCTAGGGCCCCTACGACTTATGCTAACTCTTGCCTGTGCTCTAAAATTGTAAGAATAAAGCCAGGATGACAGCACATCTGTTTATAATATGGTTTACTGAATATTTTAAGTCCATTGTTGAGATCAACTGCTCAGAAAAAAAGATTCCTCTCAAAATATTACTGCTCATTGACAATGGTCACCCACGAGCGCTAATGGAGATGTACAAGATTAATGTTGTTTTCATGACTGCTAACATGACTTACATTCTGCAGCACATGGATCAAGGGGTAATTTCTACTTTCAAGTCTCATCATTCACGAAATATATTTGGTAAGGCTATAGCCGCCATAGATAGTGATTCCTCTGGTGGAACTGGGCAAAGCAAATTGAAAACCTTCTGGAAAGAATTCACCATTCTAGATGCCGTTAAGAACATTTGTGATTCATGGGAAGAGGTTAAAATATCAACATGAATAGGAGTTTGGAGGAAATGGATTCCAGCCCTCATGGATGACGTTGAGGGGTTTGAGACTTCAGTGAAGGAAGTAACTGCAGATGGGGTGGGAATAGCAAGAGAACCAGAAATAGAAGTGGAGCCTGAAGATATGACTGAATGGCTGTGATCTCATGATAAAAACTTAATAAAATGAGAAGTTGCTTCTCATGGATAAACAAAGAAAGGGTTTGTTTTTGTTTTTACTTTTGTTTTGTTGTTAATGAGGTGGAATCTACTCCTAGTGAAGATATTGTGAAGACTGTTAAAAATGACAACAAAAGCTTTAGAATATTACATCCACTTGGTTGATAAAGTAGTGGCAGAATTTGAGAGGATTGACTCCAATTTTGAAAGAAGTTCTGCTATAGGTGAATGGCTATCAAATGGTCACATGCTACGGAGAAATCATTTGTGAAAGGAAGAATCAATTAATGCAGCAAACTTCATTTTCTTATTTTAAGAAATTGCCCCAGCCACCTCAGCCTTCTGCAACCTCCACCCTGATCAGTCACAAGCCATCATCCTCGAGGCCAAGACCTTCCACCAGCAAAAAGGATTATGACTCTCTAAAAGCTCAGACAGTGGTTAGTATTTTTTAACAATAAAGTATTTTTAAACTAAGGTATGTATATATTTTTTAGACATCATACTATACACTTACAGACTACAGTCTAGTGTAAACATAACTTTCATATGCACTGGGAAAACAAAAAATTCACTTGACTTTATTGCAGTGGTCTGGAACTGAACCCACAATATCTCCAAGGTATGCTTATGTACTGTGAAGGCAAAAACAGATGTCCACTATGTAATACAGGTACATAAGTTCATGTGTGATTAAAATAGATATCGTTACATATCAACAAATGTGCTTTTATAACATTTTGGGGGGAAGTACTCTGTATTTAGATATTTCATGATTTATTTAATCAATTTCCTATTGTTGAATGTATGCAGTAAGTATAAAATAGTGATTACAAAGACCAACTCAAAAACTAGCTGGTTCACTTTGGACAAGTTGTCTAACTTCAGTGATCTCATCTGTAAAATGAATATAAAAATGGGATCAATGTAATGGAGTTACTTTAAGTTTGAAGTGAATAAATTCATGTAAATTATTCAGAGCAGTTCCTGGCATGTAGTAAGTATTTAATAAAGGGTGATGATATTGCTACTACTACTATTACTTCTTGATGTCAGAGTGAAGAATATATTTCCATATAGGAGATAAGAACTTGAGCACATTGTTCCTATCTTCTTTTCCTCTTTATGTATAGAAGCCTAGATTTAGAATCTATAATAGTGTTAATAGATTTGCAATCTATATTAGTGTTATTATGGTTTTAATCTTTATCTTACAATTCCTTCACATACTTTGAAAATATTCTGACATTTGCAATTTGTTTTGTAGCTAAACCTACAGCTATGTGTGTTTAGAATGCTTCAGTTGACAACCAGCACTACTTTATAACATAATCTCTCAGCTGCTCATTTTATTTTCTTTCTCATAGTATATATTTAAGAAATGTTTTTCAAGGAAGATATATAGGTGTTACATGTTCTGTGCCTACTCATATTTGAGTATGCATTTCTGATTTCATTACACATAAAAAAACAAGTTGACCGAGTATGGAATTATTAAAATTATTTCTTTTCAAAGCCTTGTGGATTTAACTCTATTTCTATTAGTGTTGTTGTTATTGCTTTGGCATTCTATTATGCATGTCGAGACCACTTTTTGTTTTATTTGTAAGTAAACTGTCTTCCTTGAACCCTGTATGGTTTTGCTTTATACTTTGGCCAAGATGCATTTAGGCGTAAGTCTTTTTCATTAGTGTTGCCTACAGCATGTTGATCTCCTTCAATGGAAGGAGAAATTTTCTTCTCCTAAGGAAAATTTTCTTCTAGGATATTTTTCATTGCTTTCCTATTCCATTTGGGTTTTTTGGTTCTTGTTTTTGTTTTTGCCACACAGTTACACATAAGCTAGTTTTCTGCCCTACTCCTCCTGTGTAATTCACTAGGTTGGATAGTCTCCATTTGCCCCACAGATCTATTCTCCATCCTTCTCCACCATGTTCTATGCTCTGGGAGTTTGACCTTTGTGACCGTATAACTGGTTTTCCTGGCCTTCTGCCTTCCGGTTGTCTCTGGCCAATGAGAGATGTTCCCAGAATACAGGAGGGCAAGAAAGTTGGGTACTTGTTCCCTCAGCTCCAAACTTGCTGGGTCAAGGCTGGGCTGTGCATCAGCCACAGCGTCAGCAGAGCTTCCACTGCCTTCTCTAGGTTCCATTACTTGCTGCTGGCTCAGCCCTTCTGACCCAGGGAGGGTAACTGGTCTACATTATTGCTAGTTCTAGATGCTTCATCAATCTTTATTGGTTTCCCTTAGCCCTACCCATACCATTGCATAGTTCTTTCATTCACCCTCAAGTATTCTACTCGATTATCTATTTATTTCCTGCAAGAATGTTTTCTTGTTTATTAATATAACCTTTTTTCTCTCTAATTTTCCTCATATTTTTGTCCTTTTCTTTGTTCTGTGAAAGTTTCTTAGTTTTGTCTGTGATAATGGCTCTTTAACATCTTCAGTTGAGCTATTAATTCTACTATGTGTATGTGTGTGTGTCTGTGTGTGTAGATATACTATATATAGATATATAGATATAGATAGTACACTTGATTTACTTACTTACCCAGTTTCTTTTTCACTTCATTTAGATGCTTTTTTATCTCAATCTTTTTTCTTTTAATAATTGTCAGTTCTTGCTTTGTAGGAGATATGTTTTTCCTTGCTATTTTGCTAGGTTGCCAAATGTTTACTGAAATTTTTCCCTAAGGCTATAGACCATTTTCAAAGACAAGATCTTCTTCTGGATCTTCTTGTTACCATTCCCTTCTTTTTACAGTAGCTTTCCCCATCTTGCTGCAGGATCCAGTTTTTTGTTTTGTTTTGTTTTTTCTGTAAGTATCTTGGACTGAGGTGAAAATTTTACAGTCATACTTGACCCAGATGAGATCTTTCCCCTCTTTCTTCCAAATATTTCCTGGGTTGTATGTTATTTGCATACATGCAAAAAGACGCTGGACAGTGGGACTGATGCACCCTGGAAAAGCACCTGAGGATGGAGCGCGATGGTTGCCCAGCTCTTCACTCTTACAGGTCTCATGTTAAAGTAATGAAGATGTATTAGGACAGTTGTGAAGGGTTTGCCAACTTTTTTCAGGTGACTCCTTTTTTCATGAGACAAAACTATGATATACCAAGAAGCAGTGTGTTATAATGACTAAGAATGTTCTAGGCTTCACTGTCAACATCATCATTTACTAGCTTTATGTGAGTCCCTTCACTTCTGTGTGCTTCTGTTTTTCTCAGCTGAAAAATAGAAAAAATAATAGTAACTGAACTCATAGGTTTGTTGTGAAGAGGACAGGATGATGAGAGCAAGTAAAGTCTTAGAACAATGCCAGGCATACAGTAAATATGCCACTTATATATCACATAACTGTTTGCCATTATTGCTGTGAGTTGCAGCCTGCGGAGGTTTTCCCTCAATCTGACTCCTTTATAATTAGTGTCAATTATCTAAGATCTCAGTTGTGAGTCAGTTGTCAGTTACGGTTTCTGATGTTGCAAGTTTTTTGTTTCTTCTCTGTCTTCCCATGTACTTTATGAAAAAGGCAGTGAGAAGTTCGGGGATGACTTTCAGACCTCTTTGGAATATACTGGATCACCAATAAGCTGCGATTCTGAGCCATCCTTTCTGGACACTCTGCAAAACTGCTTTCATTAAAATGAGTTTGGGGGTAATTTGCTAGCCTTTTTAGACTGAGGCTGAAAAGCCTAATTTATAAAAGTCAACATTGCAATTTAGAATTTTGGAGATGTTTTATCCTGAGGAAAAAAGAAGAAGTATCTGGTAGGAAATATATATTGTGTTATCAGAGGAAGAGACACTACTAAGATGTGATCCGATGGAACACATCTCTAGACAGTCTGAAGCCAAGCTTCAAGCCCTACCTGGCTGCCTCCTTCTGTTTAAAACTACTCCAATGAGCCCCACACTTCCCAGCGGAAATTGTAAAGGCAAAGATTATACTTGCTTTGGAAATGCTTGAACAAGTAAGAATTCTTTCCCCCTCTATCTCCTTCAGTTTGCACAGGCTTATGCAGAACGATTGAAAGAAAAGGAAAACAGATGAAAAATGGCCTCGAACTTCAACTATTAATATTATCCATGTTTTTTATCCATGTTTTTATTGTGGAGTTTCTAACATGTTTTGGCTCATTTGAAGTTCCCACAAAAAGACATTAATTACATAATAAAAAATGGGAAGCAATTGGGAACAATATTAAAATCTGAAGCAGCTCAATAAATAATAATTTTTCTGCTAAGGTATCCACATCCATATTTGCCTTTGACTTTTTGAGTCCAACTTTTAAATTTCGTGTCTTTTCTACAGGTACAGATTTGTAAGGTGACTTATGATTTAAATTACCTGGAGCTATTAAAAATTACTATCAAAGCAACTACTGAACTCTTCAATTAGTCTTTACCAAACTAATATCTTGTACTGTCAGTTTGGTTGTATTTTAAATAGGGTCAACAATGTAAATGAGCCAGAGAATTGATTGAATATGAATTATATAGGTCCAAAATACAACAGGGAAATAAATTGTTTCTACAGTGGCATTTTATTTAAGTTATGTGATAATTATCTCCACTCTAAACCGGGCATGCATACCAAAACAAATCAATGATAGAAATTTAGGAAGCCATAGTGTGTACGTGCTAAACCTGACAGACCTACCTAACACATAGTGAAGTGAAGATTTGCCCGTTGTCTACTTGTTGTAATCTAATATGGAGAAACAAAATGAGAAGTTTTAATTAACCAGAAAATTAACAAATCTCTGCTTGATTATGGCTGTGTAGATGAAAGCTCAGGGACCTCTCTGAGCAGTGTTTCGTTTTTAATGGCATGCTTCTTGAGTCCTTGCAAAGAATCAGTCTCAGTAACATACACAGAATGTGGGTTATACATGTGTGCATTTTTCCTCAAGTGAAAAATATAAATACTGTATTAAATTGTGGAAAGGAGAGGACCACACATGTGAATGAAAGAAATTTCAGAGACTAAAATAAAACTAATTGCGGACTTAGAGCTCTTTCTGGCAATATGTGCTTTGGTGAGGATGTTGGGGGAGTCAGGAACCTTCATGTGTGAGAAGCTGCAGGATAATCATGTCTTCAGCCAAAAGGCATGCATAAGCTATGCTGCAAGTTTCGCTTCCAAATCAGTGGAGGGGCAGGTTTTATGTTCCGGAGTTTACCCGTACAGGAAGCAATTGAGTTTCTGAAGATGAAAGGCTGTAAAAGGTCCTGGGAACTAGCCCACAACGGCTAACATCACTGACAGGATATAATGGATGATTAAAAAAAATATGTGAGGAATAGAGATATAATCTCTGGGTTACTTGATTGATCTTTCATAAAGAAAGATTTGATATATACTTAAATATATAAAAACAAGTATTTTAATCTAAGAATAAAGTTCTGTTTTCGGTGCTATTTTCCTATTTTCTGATTTTACCTAATGAGAGAACAATATGAACCACTCAAAAATGTAATTATCTTAAAAGTGTTATTTTTTTCAAAGCTTTTATTTGTTTTATTTGAGAGAGAGAGCGAGAGAGAGTGAGCATGAGCGGAGGTGAGGGGCAGAGGGAGAAGCAGGCTCCCTGCTGAGCAGAGAGCCCCATGTGGGGCTCAATCCCAGGACTCTGGGATCATGACCTGAGCCCAAGGCAGACACTTAACGAGCTGAGGCACCCTGGTGCCCCTAAAGTGTTATTTTTAAATAAAAGTGACAAATTCTAAGTATGGATCTCAAATTGATTGGAGCATTTTGTGTAGAAAATGGAGTCCCATGTTGTCATTTACACTACTTTCATACATATATTTTAGCAATGGTGTTGCATAACTTTTGTAAAAACAGAAATTCTAACTTTCTATGTGCCATAATTTTATAAAAATCCTATTTCTTTGTAAATTTAGAAAAAAACAGAAGTTCTGACATTCTCTTTGTCATTATTTTACAAAATCTTATTTCTAAAACTCAGTCTCAACAATTGAAAACACAAAGTGAGTAAAATTTATGGTCCATTTTCCTTCCCCTCATGTTTCATGAGTCTTTAAACACCCCAACTTCCTGACTTTGCTCTAATGAGGTATTCCTTTCTGCCTTTCTTTTTCAAAATGTATCCCCCTTCTTTCCCTGTGAAAACAACCATCTTGGACTAATTTCTTACTTAGTAGGCTTTGCTAGAAAACTAAGAAAATGATTCAACCTAAATCAAGTGGGTGGTAACAGGGTTTTGTTGTGTTTTGGTTTTTTGTTTTTATGTCACTTTCCCAGCGAGAAAAAGAAAAGCAGTGACAACCAGTCCCTGTGATTGCTGGCTGGCAATCACAGCTAGGTCTTGGTGTTCTGTTAAACACACCAATCTCACAGAACATCAACACGAGATGAGGGTAACTCTGGGATTATGACAGATCAAGGCAAAAACAAGACTACTCTGTAATAATGTCTGAACATAACAAAACATGAACATTGTCCCTGTCACAACATACCAAACACCCCTCTGTCCAGATAATATGAATCACTGTTGCATATTTACCAATTACAGCTTTAGTGACCCTCTATTCTTTTGTTTTCTCTACTTAAAATTCATTAAGCTACTCAACTATAGAATTAAGCCCATTTGCTGACAGCACTCAATCCACTGTGAATTTTCTCCTCCTTGAATCCTTCTCCAAATCACCTAAGACAAGATCAGATCCTATAATAAGTCATTCCTAACTCTTTCTCTATGATTCTCTCATTGCAATGAGAAATAAATCCAATCCAATTTTATTTGCTTATAGGTGTGTACTTGGTGGTCTTTTGTGTGGATGACATTGAAGCCAGGTAACAACCAAAGTATAGCTTCCAAAATTCAAACTAGTGACAGAAGTGCTGATTTTCAAAAAATAAATGGGCAATGTTGAGATTCTATTGGTCAGATAAGCTTTCTCTCCAAGATGTAAGAGAATATTGGTTAAGTTCTTACCTCCATTTTCATTTACTCAGTCCTTCCTTTACATTGTTTCAGTAAACAAATATTTACTCAGTGCATACACTGTGCCAGGCACTGTGTTAGGATCAAGGAATAAAAACAAAAACAAACAAACAAACAAAAAACCAAAGTTCCTGTACTCATTAAGCTTACAGGTTAGGCCAGATATTAGAAAATAATTATCTACAAGTGCAAAGAATGAAGAGATTTTTGTCTTATGCACTTAGATATTTCCTCTATCATCACAAAATTAAAATGGCTCTAATCATATAGGTATTCCTATTTTGTGCCATTTATTCAACACATTGGGAATAAACAGATCAATTTATACTTTACTGTATTAAAGGATCTACAAGAAAAAGGCTCTCCTCGCTACCATAACTGAGATTTTGGAATAAATAGTAAATATTAACTATGATTCAAGGTATAATTTTTTAAAAGTTTTTCTTTTTTTTTTTTCTTAAAGATTTATTTATTTATTTGAGAGAGAGAGAGAGCATGCACATGAGCAAGGAGAGGGGACAGGGGGAGAGGGAGAGAAATCCTCGGCAGACTCCCTGTTGAGCATAGAGCCTGACACGGGGTCCATACAAGGCTTGATCCCAGGACCCTGAGATCATGACCTGAACCAAAATCAAGAGTCAGTGGCCCAACCAACTGAGCCACCCACGCACCCCAAAGGCTTTTCTGATTTGATTATCTAACCCTAGGTACCAAGAGTTTAAGTTCCTTTCCTTACCAATGGGAAGCAAGATGAATCTCTTAACGATTTTAGTATTATAAGATATGGAGGGGGATAAAGAGTAGTTTAAATTACAGCCATAATGCTTTGCAAAGTTTTTAGTGAGTGAATTTCTAGATACACAGATGAGCTATTGATAATGATTTTTTCCCACGGTAACAATGGGAGAAGTTTCTTAGCCAAGGATATGACATCACTCCAGAGGCCATGCATTGAGCTAAGTATGTACCATGTTATATCTCTTAACCTTTATTCATGCCTATATTCATTCCTTCAATTATTCATTTATCAACCTAAATTTGTTGAGTATCAATAGGTTCCAATAGGTTTTAATACTGGTCTAGGTCCTGGGGACACACATTAATCAGAAAATCACAGACATATATATATATATAAGGTTACAGCTGTGATAAATGCTAAGGAGGAGGGACACATGGTGCTCTGAGAGTGTCTGATGAGGAAAGCAAAAGTGACAGTATTGGATGGATCGGGAAGATCTTTCCTGGGATGGTGTTAATTATGCTAAGGTTTAGACGAAATGAAGATGTCCACAGCAAAGCTGTCATACGTATTATCATAACTACATCTTAGAAGACAGAATAGAGTCTCAGATAGATCTAGCAATGGAAAAGTGGGTGAGCCAAGATTTGAACCCCTGCCTACAGTTTTTACAATCCAGCATGTATCCACCACACTGAGTGACTGTGCACATCTACCTCTCAGGACATTGCTGCTGGAATTATGTGTACACACCTGTTTTCCCAATTAAACAGAGATATTCTAGAGGACAGAAACTATAGTTTAACTGACACACAGTTCCAGATACATAGTGTCACTGTCTGAAGGTTGACTAGATGATAAATAATCAATATGTTCAATGCAATTTTGTTCATTTTAAAAGATCTTTTTTAGGGAGAAGGGATTTTGGAGAATTTATGTATCTTAAAACAAAATGTCTATGGAAGTTTCGATTGTTGCTGTTTCTTTCTTTTCTCTCAATTACAGAGGTATTTGTCCAAAATCTTTCTACCGAAAGTAGGACTCAACTTAGAACTGTATTTTTTTAAATGGCCTTTGTGGTCTATCACTGTTCGAAGGCTTCCCTCTTTGATTTCCTACAAAAATCAAAGCCAAACCATGGTTCATTTTAAAGCAATTGCTTATCTATGTAATACAGGTCTTGATTCAAATTATTTTTCTTTCCTCATTTTTTTTGTGTATTTATTTTATTATCTTGTTCTGTATATGTCTTACAAGTCACCTCTAATCCTTCTTGGAATATGGCAAGATATAAATGAATAAACAAATATTATTTTAAAAGGCTTCACAAAAGAATTTAAGATTTAGAGAATGAACTTCCATTAAATCTAGTTCCATTATTCTTCTCCTGGTTGTTGTTCTTTTTTTTTTAAGTTTAATCTCTGTATCAGGGGAAAATTAAGAAAAGCTCTTCAAGGGCAAAGAAAACAGAAAAGGGACCTAAAGGGGATGCATGAAGAGGAAGTTATAGAAACAGTTAAGTCATTGTATCTTGATGATGATGATGGTTGTGGTGACAGTGATGAAGGAGGCTTAGGGGATAATTGTGTGGATATTTTCTACAGGACCTTCGTACTAACAGTAAATGGTTCTGTCATCTGTTTCTGATTCACTGCCAAGTGCCAAAATTTAGTGGGTAAATAAAAGTAATAAAAAGTGAAGGATATGGATATTAAGACCAGTGAACGAGCAAAGTAAAATGGGGAAAAAAGCAAAGCTAAGGTGAGGTTGAATGGAAGAAAGGATGGGTATTTTATGGAGCTGGTGTTATAAAGGATTTTGTTTTCTTTGTCTTATTTTCCTAAAACAAGAATACATTCATGGATTACATATGTAATTAATTTATTTCGAGAGCAGCTGCCTACAGAGCAAGCTCTGTGCCTGGGATTTCTACATTTTAAAAGTTCACCTGTATCACAATCACTACATAAGCAGCAATCTAGGGAGAGCCCAAAACTTATTTTTTCCAAAGTCCTTAGGCCCTTTCAATCTTAAACTGATTATCATCAAGTTTCAAAACTGTGTTAACCTGAAGTCTCTTATATAGATAAATAACTAGGTCTTCTAAAACTGAATGACACTTAGTAAAAAACCTAATCTAAGGTTAGTTTTTAAAGCAGACGCTATTTTGGTCAAACTCTTCTGTAAAGGGAAGACTTAAATAGACAATTTGTTGTTAACACAAAGGAATTTTCAGAATCACCAAAACCATGAGAGTTCTACCAGTTTGATACAGAGAAAAGAATCCAAGTTTCGGGAAATTATGACGTCTGAGCTAATTTCACTGTCTAGTTTTATACAGAGCTCTGGACCCCTGAAAAGAAGAAAAAGGAATTTTTCCAGTGGTATTTTATGTTAACCTGTGCACAAACATCAACACTATGGAAGATTTGGCTATAACAAAACCATATGGAACTCTAACAAGCCCATATGGAACCATTCCCTTAAAGGGGAAATGTCAGCTAATGGTTTTCACCAAATCATGTTGCTCATAAAAGTGGAAGGATCAAGAAGGTAAAACAGAAAACACTGGGTAAACCAATTCAGGGAAATTCCCATACATTATTTGTTCGAGCAACCAGGAAACCAATATTTAGTGAACATGTATGAAAGATGCCAAGGAGGAATAAAAAGAATATGACTCAGTCCTCACTCATCAAGAGATGTCAATCAGTACTCTCTCTAGGCTTTAATTTTTGTAATAGCTTTAGCAATTTTAATAATAGTTTAAAATCTGCAAGTTGCTATATACATTGCTTCTATTCTTAAGAGAAGCGTTTTTTTTTTTTTCCTTTCTGCGCCACTCTACTTTGGTCAACATGAGGAGATTCAGAATTCCCTTCCATCTTTAAAATATTATACTACACTATACTACAATATAATTTGATGATTCTACTTTATATAGGGCATAAGTAGGTCCATTTTTAATTCTATCCAAGTGTACTTCATTGCTATCATATACCTTGTATAAAGAAGGCTCATGTGTCCAGTGTATAATAAATTTTCATTGTTTATTTAACAAAAACTTATTGTATAATCATTATACACTAGATACTGTGTTAGATGCTGGGATAGAATTCCTAGACTCACGGATCTTACAATGTAGTGACCTTTATCACAGCAATACAAAGGACAAAGATTTAAAGAACTACATTCTCAAGAATCTGGTCCCATTTTTCTTTAAAAATGTTTAGGGGCGCCTGGGTGGCTCAGTCCTTAAGCATCTGCCTTCGGCTTGGGTCGTGATCCCAGGGTCCTGGGATCGAGCCCCACATCAGGCTCTCTGCTCGGCGGGAAGCCTGCTTCTCCCTCTCCCACTCCCTCTGCTTGTGTTCCCTCTCTCGCTGTGTCTCTCTCTGTCAAATAAATAAATAAAATCTTTAATAAAATAAATAAATAAAAATTTTTAAAAATGTCTTTAACTTTGTCAGAAGGAATCCATGATCTTTATTTGGCCTCCGCAGCACACTAAGGTGCTCTGAGAATATTATCAGGAGAAGTAAAACTATGGTGGGTGATACATGGGAACACAAGCAGCTCCAATGGGTTAAAAGAACAAGAACCATGAGACAGTGAGAAAAAAGCAGGGAGGATGAAAAATTATAGATAAGCGAGCCAGAAAAAAAGTCTACTACTGTGTAATTATCTGTTAGTTAAGGATGTGGTCCCTGTGGTTTCGGATAGACTTGTGTGAGGCATGTTTGTCTGCAGGGTTGGCGGGGTTATAGGCAGGGATTGGAGGACAAACAAAGATAAATCTTGTTGGGGAACGAACACAGAAGGAACTGCACTATGAAGTCTTCCAGCTTCTGAACATTCCCAAATATCTCCTGGATTAGCTTGTTGGTAGCTATAGAAATTACATGTGTTTCCGAAGAAGCAAGCAAGCAACGAAATTAACTGAAAAAGTCCTGATGACATTTTCCCGTGAGAACAAGGGAAATTTTACTAGCGAAGGGTATGGCAGCGTCTAAGAGGCAAGGCACTGAGCTAAGGATGTGCCATTTTATGTCTCTTCATCTTTTTATTAATCCTAATCTTTATTCAGGTATATCTTCATTTTTTAAATGATCCATTCATCAATCTAAATTTATCGAGCACCTACTAGGTTCCAGATACTAGTCTAGGAACCAGGGACACACAGAAATCAAAGACTCACATAAGTATCAGATTCCAGCTGTGATAGTACCAAAAAGGAGGGATACACAGTGCAATGAGACTGTCTGATGAGGAAAGTGACACCATTAGATGGGGTAAGAAGAGCCTTCCTGGGATCACGCTAAGATCTAAAAGAAGTAGAGGAATGAGCTTTAGAGATCTACTGTACAACATTGTAGCAACCATAGTCAAAATAAGATATACTGCACTGAAAAATTTGTTAAGAAGATAGATCTGATGTTAAGTGTTCTTTCCACAATAAAATAAGAGAGGAAGGAGAAAAGAAGGAAAGAAGGGAGAGAGGGAAGGGAGGGAGGGAGGAAGGAAAAATAAAATGTTCATAGCAAACCTATGTTTAGGTATTATTATCCTTATTATCCTTCCACCTCTTAGAAGAAAGCAGGAAGTCTCAGTTATATCTAGCAATGGAGAAGTGGAAGAGCCAGGATTTGAACCTGCGTCTCCACGCTTATCTATCACATTGAGGTACGTGCATATGATGAGCTCATGACGCCATTAATCATGATGCTAGGGCCAGAAGGGGCCTTGCTTTGGGAAAGCATCATCAACCTCACCTCCGGACAGGTGGAGGTGTGTTCTAAGACTTCAGTGCTTGCTTCAGTGTCCTTTCTGACACTTAGAGTGGTAAGTTCTTCCTTAGAGCAAATTGTATTCTGATTGCATTTTCTGTTAGCTTCTATTTCTTATTTCCTAAGCAAAAATGAAAAATGTTGACCATACTCTCTCATAGTTGAATGATGACAACAGAGTGAGAAAGCCAAATTCCATGAGCCACCTTTGAAAAGCAAGTCTTGTTACTTCATTTTCTTATCTTGAAATAACATGGATTGCTTGAAAGCAGTAACAACGTTGCTTTTCATATTGAGAATAGTCTGTTTTTTGAAGTTTGTTTTATAATGAGGTCTACTCTGGACCCTCCCAATCCCTCTTTTGTTTTGGAGGCTTGACTCTAGTGTCACAATTTCCATTGACTAAGTCCCTCTGAAAATTCAGTGGAAGCTTAGGCCCAGGTTTCTTGAAGACTTTCTTCTGTATTGTTACCCCTCACTCCAAGACTGAATCTATTTTCTTAAACATAATTGCTTAGTTTTTCTCATGTATTCACTTGGAGTCATATTAAAAATGTCCTAGGCCCTTTTCCTATTTCCTCAAATGTTGTTCATTATGTCTCATCTTCTATTTTTATGGTTTTTCCATCCCCCTTCCCCATCTCCACTCGGCACATGTTCTTGGCACATGAGTTTCAGTCTCCCGGCTTCAGATGAGCATAGCCCTGGTTTGCTTCCTTCCTTCCTGCGGGAGTGGGCTAGTACTGGCAGGGAAAATGAAAGACGAATATTAACTTTGCCGTTCCTTCAATAAACACATATTTATTGAGAGCCTCGTGTGTGCCAGAAACCAGATCAGATGTTTGGTCGTAATGATGCAAAAGGCAGATATGTCCCCTCATACTGTGACACATCCTGTGATATGGGAAGTCCCTTAGATCCAGAGAACAGGAACATCTAACCCCACTTGTAAGGTCAGTGGGAATATACCTAGATCAATGTTACCTGAGTTGAGATTTGAAGGACCAGAGCAAGTTTGCCAGATAACCAAGGCCAACTATGTGAAGAGAGAAGAGTATTTCTGGCAGAAGCAATAGCATTTGTGACAGAGAATATAATGACAGTAGTCATTTTCCTAGTTTTCATGCAGACTAAGGAATGCAGAAGAACATACATTAATATTTTTCTCTTTTAGTTGGGACCGGGAAAAAAGCTTACATCCTACATGTAGTATTATATAAATAATTCCCTTATAAGCAATTGCCTCTACACTTTGGGATCAGATTATGACCTATGTGGGGGGACTAGTGGTCCATGGACTGTAAGAGTTATAGATTTAAAAGAACTTAAAGAAGCTCCTCAAGGCTGGAGCAGACCACAGGAGGGGAGAAAACCAGTGTCTGGGAAGAGGGAAAATGTGGTAAGAGATGAGTCTCAACTGGCAAACAAGGAACAGAGGGGGCTGTACCTTAGAAACCATGCAAAGATAGAACATGACCATAAAAGTAATGGGAAGCCTGTTTTAAGCCAATTTCTGTTGTTTCCCAAGGAAAGGTAGCAGGCATTGTATTTTATCCATCCCCTTTTCTCCTTATGACTTCCTTTGCTCTCCATTAAACTACAAATAACAGCAATAAAGATGAATTGAAATGATACTGTCTCCTACCCCAGTTTTATGAGAAACAACCCCATTGATCATTCTAGGGTGGTTTGATTAGAATAAACCCAGATTCAAATTATCACCAAAAACACTTTCTCACCATCTCATCGTGGACAGCACCTGAAGGAGTAACAATGTGAAAAAAATGTAGAGATCTGGGGTCTGCTGTCTAAAAGCTTCTCGTTCACCATTCTGCCTGTGTTCTCCCGCGAACTCTCACCATTCCTTCACCACTCCTCAACCTTTTTTGTGTCATTAGCGAACAGCACATCCAACCCAATTTTTCTCTTGAGTGATGTCAAGAGATGCCAAGGAATTTGGCAGCATTCTATCTAGAAAGATATTTTCTTCCCACCCCAGCAGGACATCAGAGAGTGACAAAAGTAGCCATGATATGAAACCCGAAGAGGTTTGGTTTCTCTTGGCTGACAGCTTCATTTCAGGACCACGCTTTGCCAACACACCCAGACTTATGCAGCTGGAAGGTTTATTTCCATAAATCTAGATGACTCTTTAAAAATAGAAGCAATCTGTTCCTTTTTCTCCAGACACCCATTTCTTTATAATTAAGTCAGCATTAAGGGGATTTCCCACCGTCTTTTATCTAAAGCTGCAGAGAGGATGACTCATTCCTGCCTAAGGTGGGTTTAACAGATCCTGGGTAAGCAGTATGAAAGTCTCACAAATTAAAAAATGGCTTAGTATGAGAAGAAAAGACGCCACTCACATTGTCCCTCGTTAAGGAATTAAGGTTTGGGATTTGAACTGCTGAATTCTGTTCTTTAGGACAGCTCGGCTGTGACTGATGCTTTGCTCTGAAAGGTAATTGGTCTTACCGTATAGATCAGTGTCCTCTTTTCTCCAGCAACATGCACTCACGCTATGGTGCTTATGTCTTTATTGAGACATCATGTCACTCCTTTTATTATTGATTATGAAAAGTAATACCCTCCTGCTCCTGTACATGGGATCAGGAGAACACCTGTGCCTTCTCTCTTTTAATCCCAGGAAAAATATGAGCTTGCATTTGGAAGACAAAAGATCACTTTTTTTTTTTTCATTGACAGAATTGGACTAGTCCTTGTTCTCAATATAGTTACAAAGGTGGGGGGGAGTACCTGCAATTTGTAATCTGATTTTATTTATTTATTTATTTATTTATTTATTTATTTTTTGGTCTTCTAATTCTTCTAAGAATCTGTCTTTGGAATATAAGACAGGAGCAGAATACATCACCAACAGTAATAATAGCAGAGACAGGAGAGAACTGTTTATACTTCCCCAATGTTACTTATCGCTCTGAATTCTGGTTTTATTTTTATTTGTCTTTCTCACCATTAGACTGGCATCCCTAAGGACAAGGGCAGGGTCAGATTTATCTCTCTCTGTGCCCAGCACAGAACACAGTGTCTGACACAAAGAAAGTACTCAAAAAGCATTTGTTGGCTATGGAAATGACTAGGTCCCCCAAAGCATAAGACATCACCCAAACAGTGATTTCTGTTGTATTATTTTTCACTCTCAGGAAAGTTCTGCTGCATTTGCCTGCAGTGCCACGTCTGGATTTAGAAGAAACCACGTATTCCTTCCCCATCAAAAGGCAAAGGCACAGTGACTAGGCCTCCTCATGCAGTAGGCTGCTCATTGGTCAAGGTCTGGGAAAACAGCGACTCAGGAATTCCAAAGCCTAGGTTTTGTCTCTGCCGGTACCTTACTTCTAGTGACCTCCAGCAGGTCCCCGAACGTGACTGGGCCTCCATTCTCCTGTTTGCATAATAGAGAAGCTGGACAGAGGAGTTTCTAGCTTGGAGAGCTTAGATTTATGGGTGAATATCAAAGCAATCCTGGGAACTTCCTGAAATTGTGTGTAAAATGTTATGGTTACATGGTTAAATGCATATATGTATTTTTTGGGGGAAAAAAGGGGGTGTTTATACTTTTCATCAATTTTTTTTTTAAGAAAAGTAACTTAAAAAATAAAGGTGAAGAAAATCCTGAATAGATAACCTCTGATGTCCCTTTCTCCTATAAAATGTCTACACTTCTAAGAAAACATGTAAAACTTCCTCAGCCACAATACTTTTTTTCCTCTGATTGTCCATTTTGCCCCTGATCTTTCACTGCCTCATGATACTTTATCTATATATGTCCTGCTTAAACTCCATCTACATTATTAAGTGTGGAACTAAGCCTTTCACTTCTCCAAAGGCCCACACAAATTTCTGTAGATGTTTTATCCCAGAACACTGACTATTTTCCTTCAAATACTCTGTCTTCCGGATCAGGGCTATAAATATTATCAACCCAAAAAGAGCTCGGGAGATAGTAGAAGGGCTGTTTGTTGAGACTATCCATCCACATGGCAGGCCAGTGGGCTGAGACTGTAGTCTAGGAACTTTGGAGGGAACATTCCTGACACTCACCAGGAATGGCAGGTAGACTTTTAGGGGAAGGAGTGGCTTGGGTTTTTGGTAGCAACTCCATGAGCAAAGCCCATTACCTCATAACATAAAGGAGCCGAATGTAAAGGGTGGAGGAAGAGGAGAGTTTTGTTTAACCTACCTGTGTTAGCTTCCTATGGCTCCTTTAACAAATCGCCACAGACTTAGTGGCTTAAAACAACACAAATTTATTATAGTATAGTTCCTGAGGTCAGAAGTCTAAAATAGGTCTTCAGAGGTGCATTCCTTCTGGAAGCTCTAGGGGAGAATTCCTTTCCTTGACTTTTGCAACTTTTAGGGGCCAACTATATCCTTTGGCTATTGGTCCCCTGCCTCCTTATTCAAAGCCAGAAGCTTCACTTTCTCTTTCTCTCTGTCCCTCTGTAGAGCCTCTGTCATCACATTGCCACTGTTGACTCTGAGTCCTCCTGTGTCCCTCGGATAAGGATTCATGATTACTTGGGGCCACTTGGATAATCTAGAATGGTCTCTCCATCTCAAGATCTTTAACTTGGTCACATATGCAAAGTCCCTTTGGCCACGTAGGGTAACATTCGCAGTTAATGGGGATTAGGAAGCAGGCATGCCTGGGGAGCCGTTCTTCAGCCTCTATTATGTTTGCTTGCCTCTATTTACTTCTTATGCCACAGTTTTGTAGGAAGAGTCATGTTCACGGATATTATGTGCAGAGAAGGAAAAAGCAGAAAAGGAATTCTTATAGCTAAGCATGAACAAGTGGTAAGAAAAGAGGGAAAGAACTATGTGTTTGGAGCAGAAGGAAACCCAAAGTTTTTAACAAGTGATCAGTTGCCTCTGGGGAACATAAAGGATGAAGGAGTCCCCCCTCCCCAGCAATTTATCACATACCCCACTTCTAGACTATTTATGTCAAAGGCTGGAAAATTGGGAGGATTTTCAAATAATAATATAATATTATATATTGCAAATTATTATAATACATTAGCTGTGTGTTACAACTAAATGAATTGAGAATGTTCTGTGACATTCTCATAGGTTGATATTTTCCTGGCAGGAGAGATGTGTGCAGTGGAGAAGCGGGCAAATGTGGTGTTGGGGTAAAACTGGGGTGAGTACATTCCAGATGGCCACAGGTACACAAAGATTTCCAGCATAGTCTTGTCCTCCCCCTGTAATTCCAGACCCAGCAAGCTTCTTAGGGGCTGAGACAATCCTGAGAACTCTGCTTAACCCAGATTGTTAGACATGATTCAAGTCAGGCCTTAGCAACCCAAAGAGCACCCTTTCATTTGGTAGTTCAAGCTGTGAATTAATTAGTTAATTAACCTGCTATCTACTGTTGCAAATGCTGAGTATACATTGGTACATAAAACACAGTCCCTTTCTTGCAGAGCTAAAAGTCAAGGGCATTTCAAGACACCCTGGAGGTTCTGCTATCTCAGAAGGAGGAGACCTAGAGGTCCACATTCACAGACTGGGGAAAATCTGGGCACAAAGTGACCAAGAAAGTCCAGATCTTTTCAGACTGTCTGATGATGTTAAAAAAGATCACAAAAGTCATGTTAGCTGATTGCCTTTGGCCTTCCTTCCACAGGATATGTTTGAAGAAAGATGAACAAATGATTAGAAATGACCACTTGGCCCAGTTGGACAATGAGTGGATGAAGGACAAGGCCTGAGAAGGTTGGGAACTAGATAAACAAGAAGAGGATGACAAACTTCTTTTCCAGAAGTGTATAATGGCACTTAAAAAAGAGGAAACCTTACCACACGATCCTGATGACAGGTGCATGTAGCATTTCTCTCAGCTCTGTTATGGTTAGTTAATTCCCCCTGGTGATGATCGGTCAAATGGAAATCACTGCCTTGTTTGAATTGAGTTGGGTTTTCTCTGTCCATCTCTGTTCTCTAGAACTATGTCAGCTCCCTGTGAAGGAAAGTAAGTTTTAGCTATCCTTCAATATCCTTACACAGCAATTTACTGGGGGTGCACCCTTGGGAAACCGAAAGTGAATAAGAGTAGCTTCCCCCTCTAACTGGCTTTCTTGGATTTTGAAATGCCTTATGTATCAATTATCCATGGGTCCTGCTATGGACTGAATTGTGTCCCCCCCAAATTCATATGTTGAAGCCCTAATTCCCGAAGTGACTATATCTGGAGGTAAGGCTTTTAGGAGGTAATTAAAGTTAAAGGAGATCATAAATGTTGGGGTCCTAATGCAATAGGATTGGTGGCTTTTTAAGAAGAGGAAGATATCTCCCCCTGTCCCACCCACTCTGAAGAAAGGCCATGTGAGCACACAGCGAGCAGGTGGCCATTTATAATCTAAGACAGGTTTCACCAGGAACACAATGGACTGGCACCTTAATCTTGCACTTCCTTTCTCCAGAACTGTAACAAATAAATGTCTGTTATGTAGGCCACCCAGTCTGTGGTATTTTGTTACGGCAGCCTCAGCAGATTAAGACAGGTCCTTTCGTTGTCTCCTGAGAATGCTCTCACCACCCAAGAAGCAGGGCAAACATGCATAGAAGTAAAGGCAGAGGTGAAAGAGGGAATAGGAGTGTGAGGAGAGTCAGGAGGTAGCTGGGATCATGGGAAGGACTAGTAAGGGTGCAGAGCTAGGGAGATTGGGGTGGATGTAGTTTACACTCTGGCTCAGCAAGCAGATGCATGGCCATGACGTTCAGCTTTCATGCCCCCGGGAAACACACACCATTCACATGAAGTTTTTGTTATGGCGAGATAATGTCATGGTAAAAAGCCTGGGATTGCAGAGCCAGACTGCCCTGCCTGAGTTCAATCTTGCGTCTTCCATGTGATCCTGAAGAAAATACCTGGTTCCTCAGCTGAAAAAAAAGGAACTTGATGGGTCTTAACCTACTGAATATATTTGTGATGGGGAATGAGTTATTATATAAACCACTTAGAACCATGCCTGGCACATAATGTGTGCAATTTCAGTGGTAACTATGACTTTGACGGTAGGGTTGACCATATACTGATCTGGTTTTCATTTCCATTGTGGAATGCCTTTTAAAAATTTTATTTCAGTGTTCATGAGGAAAGGCACTAATGATTCCCCTCAAAAGAAACAAAATCTGAACAGAAAACAAACAATCCCAAAGAGTGAATTGGTTTTGCCAATCCTGAATTTTTTTGGTTTAGGGTTCATTAGAGTTTGTTTCCTGTGTTCCCAAGGGGGTCAGAGACAAAGAGTTTTAGAGTTCACTGTTAGCGAATACTTACAAAAAGATTTTTTAGACTCCAAATAAATACCTATTTTCAACATTAGATAAATAATGGGTTCCACATCTTCACTCAAAGTGCTATCATAAATACCTCCTGACTTAATTTTGTCATCTCCAGAGAGTTCATTTCATTTCATAATTTTTTTTTCATTTATTTCATTTTCACTTTTCCAGTATGTTCAACAAATGAAGACTTCACAGAAAGAAAGTACAAATCTCTAACAATGCCAGCACATTTTATAACAAACAGATTGGGGGCCATTCAGGTTCAGATGGGAAGGATATTTTCCCCTCCTGGCCTTCTAACTATCCTTAGAAATCTAAGTCATTGTACAAAAACTAAAATGATGACTGGCAGCCATCATTCACATTGCTCTTCCTTGATCACCATAAATGGACTCCAGCTGTTAGAATCACTTGCAAATCCTTTTTGCACCATGGTTATTATACATAGAAATGCTGTGGAATATTGGTGGCTCTTGCGCTGGCGTATCTGGCTAGGTATTGGAATGTTTACCACCAACCCAGCACTTCTGGCTCAGTTAATATTGATGGAAATCACACCCAGACATTGTGCATCCTGTCTCCCTCTACTAGATTGTAGACTCTCGGGACAAAGATTTTTTTTAGTTGTGATTATGTTCCAAGCCCAAAAAATGCTAGGCACATAGTAAGTACTCAAAAATATGTGGTCAATGAAAGAATGACATAAATAAAAATTGGGGCAATTTAAAAGAGAATGCTAATGTCAAAATAATCCGTCAAAAAGAGGATATGAAGCTTTCAGAGTTTCAGGAGTCTTAAGGGAATGAGGTGGGTTTTTTTATTCCTTTTAATAAAAAATAATTCCCTGGGTTATTCTAAATTTGCACTTAAGGCACATTTTCTAAAAGACCAGAATCTTCCAAGTAACTATTCCTGGGAAAGATTAATAGAAGTGAGAGAGACACAATTAAAGTCTTACTCAAAGTTTGAAAATCACCTTTTAGTATTTAAAGAGGCATTAATCATGATCATTAATCAATAGAAAGGAATGTTCACAGAATGCTTAGAATAAATGTTTGCAGAAGCAAAAAGTCAGGAGAAAAGGAAGACATACATGCCCAGGGCTGAAGACAAACTTTTTTTCTTTTTGGTTTAACAAATTAAAGCCACTGGAAAAGAACAATTCACTAGAGGGAAACATTACTGTACAACCTATAAAATACTGCCAAGGTCAGCAGAACCTCAGCTCTGAGAGTGTGTGTGTGTGTATGTTTCTGTGCCCGTCATTGCTGAGAAACGAGTTTCTTGCAAGCCTGATTTAGATATTAAGCCCAGAAGTTACTCAACACCAAGGATTAGGAAAGTACTTTTATTTCCTTTACTGCTTCCTGACAAGAATGAGCTACATTTTTGGTAATTCTTCGTGATTTCTAGATTTTTTTATAAGGCGATCCTATTATGTCTGTGCTCTTTGATTTGTTCATTCATACCAGCTCCTCTGGTTTTCCCCTTGGTTTGTGCTTCTGAGAATTATTTCCAAGCAAGTAACAATACCTCAAAGATTGCTAAAGGCATTTTTTTAAAAAGCCACAAGGATGCAGTTTTTGTAGGAAGTGACTTAGCTATGTAGAAAGAATAGCTGAGATTTGAAGTCCTACTTGGAGTATCTTTGGACATTTACGTGGAACTTATGTGTAAGAGTTTTAGCTAAAGACCATGAACCAACTGGTGTTTATGTGGACCCAGGCCAGTCTGGGTTCTAAGTTATTCCATGTTTTTATCTTTCAGGTCGCTGGAGAAGCTTATATTGTCTTCCTGTGTTATTTAGAGATGCTGTTATCATAAACAAGGCCATTTTTTCTTGTGCCTTTTTTTTTCCTTCACAGTAATTGTAGGTCCTGGGTCAGCTACACAGTTGGCGTCTGTGAACAGGAACATGCAGTCCAAGGTGAATGGCTGGGAGGCTGGGGTGGAAAGGGGGAGGGGGACCAAGGGCAGGAAAGCAAACCAGGCCTGAGACTGCAACAAACTGTCTCGGGACCAAAGAGTTCAAGGAATTTCCTTATTTTTTACAATTTTAAAATGCTTTCCTTATTTTTTAATCTTATGCAGTATCCTAGCTCTTTTTGTCTATGATCAAATCACTTAGTCTGATAATACTCCATTTTCTTCCTGTGATTTGAAATCATCATGAAAACCTCTTATCTATGCAGATTTATCTTTTCCCAAGAAACTTTCACTACTGGCAAGAGTCAAAAAATTTCAAAGCCAACTACTTCAAGAAAACGTGAGGCCGGATGCTCTCGTCATCTCTATTAAACAAAACCAAACAGCTAAATCAGGAAGTAGATAATAAAGGACAAATCACATTTAGACAAAGACATGGTTACTTTTTTATTTGAAGGAAAAAAAAGTATGTTTTAATAAATACTGCGGAAACATTGACCAAACAAACATACAAAGTGACTTCAACACTTAAAAAAATGCAACGAAAGTTCTGCTTTATAACAGTTATAACTTATTTTCTCTTTACAATATTTAAATACAGAAAGCACTTGCCAGCTATTTTGTAACACTGCCCAAAGCATAACGCTGCATCAATCAAAGCATATTATGTTGGTAAAACGTCTGTATTTCGTGGGAAATGACCGGAATGGTATTTTCTTGCAGAGACAAAACAAAAGTGCTTGTAAGACAAAGAACTGAGTGTTGTAATTACCTTAATCTCCTCTCCTGCCACAATTTAATGGGAGCACAGCTTCAACACTTCAAAAATGAAGCTTTATCATTGGAAAGAAAGCTCGTTTTCAACAAGCGCCAACAATAAACAGGTCAGATCTGGTTTCTTCTCTGAAAGAAGCTCTAAAAGGAACTGGTCAAAAAGTATCTGTAAACTATTTTAAATGCTGATTATTTTATGCAACAACAGCAATCAAGTATTGAACACGGGCCTTGGCTGAATCTGGGTAAGTGAGGTTTAGCAATCACTCTCTGGAAATGCCCTAGTATAGCGTCGGGACTGACATCACAGACTTTTCCTCTAAAGATTCTCTAAAGCTTAGGTAAGAGGGTCCTTCTCTTATAGCTGTTCTTTTAAAGAAAATGAAATAAACCAAGAGATCATCAGATGCTGTCAACTTCCGGAGCTTCATCCCAAAATAATAGGCCTTTTGCTTTGTAGTTCTGGTACCTGAATTCCAGACAGCTTTACTCACAAACTGTGCTTTCTGCAACTATTCCTTCATTATCTCTTCAGGCGAAAATAGTACCTACATTATTTTCCCCCCTTGGATCACTTTAGGACGTCAAACCAAGACACCTCTTATTTGACTTTGCATTTTCATCAATGATGGCAAAAGAAATCACACACCCTCTTTTCTAAACAGCGCACAAAAATATTACATTGAGCAATTTACCACTTTTTCATGACAATCACAATGATGAACAGAACCATCAGACTGAATAAAAACGGACATCTTTTTTCTAGTTGATCTATTAGATCTTTGTAATGCTGGTCTGCATATCTTGCAAGACTCCAAAAGCCCTTCTCCAGAACCATCTTGCTCAGTTATCTTCAATTTCAAAAAGCCTCACCAACTTTTCCTCTCGATATCCCATGGGTCCTGATACAATTTCCATTTTAATGATGAGCTAGAAGGAAATTAGATCACATCCTCTAGAAAACTAAACGCTAAGGTCACAGTGCCAGTTCCCCAGTGAGGACGGTATATTAATATATACTTTTTTTGTAAAGGAGATTAAAACATTTAAAAATCAAAGTAGAGATCCATGAATAGATTGTAACAAAGAAAACAAAAACGCAAGCACCATTCAGAGCGTGATTCTTCTTCAGGGAGGTCCTCATATTCCTCCTTATCTAGCCCATGTAAATCTCTCTTTTTTTGGCATATTTTTCAAGTCACACTTCCAAACGCTTCAATGTGTTCACGTCACCACCTGTTCTACATGCCGAACCTAAGGACAGGATTCCAAAAAGATGAGCATCTTTTCAAACACCTCCTAAGCCTCCAAAATACGTGACTTCGGCTGTGCACTTCATTCAGATTTCACCTTTTTGTTTTGTGGTCTGTGTTCTTTACACGAGACTTCCTTGTCCTCCTTAAAGAGAACGGGGGGGTTCACATCACAGTGCAACTCTTCGCTTTGTCCTTTCGTAAGTCCGTAGCAACCGCAGAGAGTTCCGGTCTGCTGGGCATGTGTGAGATCCGCTTTGTGGCCCTCTGTGATTTGTTCCGCTTAACGTTTTTATTTGTCTTGTTTACACATGCCAAAGTGGCAACGTGAAAAATGTCTCTGACGCTGTTTTCTGACTGTAAAGCTGAGCATTCGATGTAAGTGGCTGCCCCAATCTGTTTGGCCATGTTTGCCCCCTGAGAAGCAAAAGAATGCATCATAATCAGCAATAAGTCTTGGGGGAAAGTGATAAAGTGTCTTCCCAATACCACAAAATAATAATGCGGCGCAAAACGTTTCTAATATGTGAACTGTATTTTCCAAGGGTTGCTGCAAAAAAAAAACTGCCTGGTTTTGAAAATTTAATTATTTCATAATACATTTTAATAATAAATTATTCCATAAATATCTGCAGTCAAGACTCAGTCCTAAGAAGTTCAATTATCATCACTCAATAGATAGTGCTTGACTTCCCAGAGGTGCGAAAGTCTGATTTTTCTTGAGTATAAATGGTGCTCAAGACCAGTCAATAGACTGTATAAAAAACAGGGGTATGGGATGGAATTTAGAATCAATTTTGAAATGTATGGCCAAAATAAATGAGGAAAGGAATAACACTGTTGTGGCATCTATAACTTTGGGAAACACAAAATACGGACTTTCTAAACAACCAGTGTAGACAGGAATAAGCATGTGTGCATCAAAATGACTTATTCAAGTAACTAGGTTTTTATTAATTAGACATGTAAGACAAAGATGACTGCAGCATTTAAAATGATGAATACAAAGGAAAATTCTAGCTAATTCAACTTGAACTCTCTTTAGAATCTGGTGTTAAGTTTTAGGAGAAGGAACGTCTGAAACCGATCCTCCTCCCTTCTAGATACTTGGGGGAAACACCTACAGAAATGATGACTCTCTAAAAGACAGTTTTATGGAGTGTTCTACTTTACTGGCAATGTTCTTCTTAAGTATTTTATTGTACTGCTGAGTGTAAAATAAGATTAACTCTCTCAAAGAGTATTACCAATTTGACCACATTCTCTCTTAGATCTATTTAACTTTAAACCCAGTGAGAGTTGCAGAGATATACAAAGTGTAGAATATGATCCACAATATCATGTGATTACCCTACTGAATGACAGAGCATTTCACATTTTAAAAGATGTTTCCCAAACTTGTCTTACTTATGCGTACACATATATCCTTATATAACCCTTATAAAGTAAACTGCTAAAAAAATATTGGAAAGCTTTTTGAAAGAGTCAGGCATCAAAGCACCATCAAAATCTCAGCCAAACCCCTGCCTGCCCCAGATCACTTTGCCGTCTTCACAATATGAGCTATTGGCTGTCACGAGGGGCTTAGGCACGGGCACAAAATTGCCAGCCCCTTCCTCCAGATGTCACCATCTCAACACGTGGTGCTCATTCTGCATCGTACTCAAGAGTCTCCAACCTGGAGCTGACCACTGCTTGAGCCTTTAGAAAAGCGGCTACTTTTATTTTATTATGAGTGATATTCTACCTCTGTCACTCTTTCTGAAAACCACATTTGCACCCTGACAACATACATACCTGATCATAGGACACTGGTGTCTGTCTGTGATTTGAGAGCTCTACTAATGTACTAACATCTGTCCGAAGGTCAGATTTGCAGCCAACCAAGAGCATTTTGGTGTTGGGGCAAAACTCCTGGATTTCACCTTTCCACTGTGGGGGCGGGGAGAGAGAAGAAAGATGAAAAATTAACAAAGTGCAGGCATCTATATATTGGTAAACAATTCTTCCACTGGCAAACACTGGGAATGGGACTCAAAAAGAACATTTAAAAGGAAGTGTCACTTCAGATGACGAAGCAAATTTGCATTTATCTTTCAGTATCTTTCAGATACTAAGTTTCACCACTTTTTTTTAAAAGATTTATTTATTTATTTATTTCTGAGAGAGAGAAAGCGTGTGAGCACACAAGCAGGGGGAATGACAAGCAGAGGGAGAAGCAGACTCCCTGCGGAGCAGGGAGCCCAACACAGGGCTCGATCCCAGGATGCTGAGATCATGACCTGAGCCGAAGGCAGATGCTTAACTGACTGAGCCACCCAGGCGTCCCAAGTTTTACTACTTTTTTAAAAAAATTTTACTTATTTATTTGAGAGAGAGAGAGTGAGCACGTGTGTACCAATGGGGAGGTGAGGGGCAGAGTGGAGAGAGAGGTAAAGGGAGAGGGAGAAGGAGAAGCAGACTCCCCTCAGAGCAGGGAGCCCGATGCGGGGCTCTATCCCAGGACCCTGGGATCATGACCTGAGCTGAAGGCAGACGCTTAACCGAATGAGCCACCCAGGCGCCCCAAAGTTTTACCACTTTTTAAAGTGGACCCATTAGGGAACACTTATATATATCATTATCTATTCTCCTTCTCTGTGACTCATTATCCGTCCCTACTGCGAGAGACTTGTTGGGTGTTGTCAGAAGGTAGCTTCAATAATTTCTTAATTATTGGGGTATCTCTGAAAGATAAAAGTGCCTTAGGAATAATTATATATTCTAACAAGGCACTATCTCCTCGGGTATGCTGAGCTAGAACTTCCCAGCACAGAAGGCTGGGACTACAGGACAGCTAACACAAGCACAGGTATGCACCCGCGAATCCTATCAAGAAAGACTGAACACGACATCAAAAACTAATGAGGTAATGCACGGTGATTCACGTAACATAATAAAAACAAAACAAAACAAAACAAAACAAGAAAGAAAGACTGAACAGCCACCACGGGCTGAAATTGCTAATGAGATTTCAGGGACGGGAGACAATGTTAATAAACAGAATGCCCTGCCCTTAAGGAGCCTCCACTCAAGTGACTGAATCAACACAGACCCTGACATTTACAAAGGCCCATCTTTTGGGCTCTCGGGAAGGCATCTGGTCCTATAGCTGATACGCCCTTAAGTTAGTTTTAAATTACATAAATTGTTTAATGTTTCAATTTAGTCCAACTTGGCTAGCTATCACGTGACCTAACAAGAATTATTAGAACCTCCAGAAATGCCTAGCAGGGAATTTCAACTGTCCTCTTAAAGAGCAAAAGGCTGACTTTTTGTGGTTTCATTTCCTCAAGCTTGAAATGACCATCAGGATGGGAGTCAGGGGTTCACGGTGTCCCCAGGAGAGTCTGGCTCCTGGGGAAGGGGGATTGGAGGGCCGAGATTGGGACCCAGGCTGGCTCTTGCAGCCCACACTCACAAATATGCAGTAAGTGCTCTACTAGGTACTGTGGTCGTTACAAAGATGATTAAGACATAGCTGTGGAATTCACAGAGGAGCAAGGGTGATGAAGCCATGTATATAATACTAATAAGAGGGACATCCTGCAGGAGTCATTTAAAAGACCACTAGAGGGGACATCTCCAGACCTAGAGGTGTACTTTGGGCAGACTGAAGGAAGTAATACACTTTCCACGAGAGCCTAATTTATCCACCAACTACCGCCCTTCCTTCCTTTCCTCCATAGTTATTTAGAAGCCTCTCCCATTTGCTCGATGGCACTGGAGTAGCAACTGGAAGATGAACCGGAAAAAAAAAAAGAAAAAGACGGGCGCCTGGGTGGCTCAGTCAGTTAAGCGTCTGCCTTCGGCTCAGGTCATGATCCCAGGGTCCTGTGATCGAGCCCCGCATCAGGCTCCCTGCTCGGCGGGGAGCCTGCTTCTCCCTCTCTCTCTGCTACTCCCCCTGCTTGTGCTCTATCCCTCTCTCTCTCTCAAATAAACGATAAAATCTTAAAAAAAAATTAAAAAAAAAAAAAAGAAAAAGATCTATCCTGCTTTATGTCACTCTAAACTCTTTGATATTCAAGGACTTAAAGAGTCAATTAATCAAGACAAACCACAGCACGGGTTATCATGAGCCTTAAACTTCACATAGATGTAAAACACATTCATTAATATCTCTAAGGCCAAAGTCACTATTCATTAGGTCTCAGAAGACGAAAGCGAAATAAAACAAGAGCAAGGCTTTCATCATAAATTATGCATAAGCTGATACTACATCAGTAAAACCCAGTAAATAAGCAATCTCTTTTATCCACAGACAAGCAGGAGACATGTCGTTATGTTGTTCTTCAGCTGTGTAATGACTTTGGCCTCCCTCCGCATGTCTAGCAATTGTTCACAAGCCTTGAAGACAGGAAAGGTGTATTCCTGCCTGAGTCTGACAAACATTAGCATTATTTGTGTTAGATAACACCTTACTGAAAATTGAACGGAGTTAAAAAGAGCCTTTGATCTTTTAAGAAATTCGTATTTCATTGAGCTAACTGTGTTTGTCATGTTTGGTAAGGAGACAGGGGTGAGGGGGGAATAAATCGCCTTCAAGTCCTAATTTCATAGTGACACATAAGACAAGCAGTCAAGTATAACAGGGGAATGTAAACTAATAAAAACATGCAAGATAATGAAAACACTACCTTGCTCTCAACCACATCCTCTGCCTTAGTGCATGGAGAAGAGTGGGGTGCTCTTAGTGCATGGAGAAGAGTGGGGTGCTCTATAGAAGGGTCTGATTCTGAAACCTCACAGCACTCAGGCCACGACTGAGAAAACAGCTAGTGGCTAATACATGCTGATCCATGGACGCACATGCCTTCTGTGACTACCAGGAGGTTTAGTCCTAGGTTGGCGGAGGCCCAGGAACACTCCTCCCTCCCACTGGCCTCCCCAGGACCCGTGACCCAGCCTACAACAGGCTCCCTTCCTCCTGATCTCCCCCTGGTTCCAGCCTGAGCTTGCTCAGGGCCCTTCTCCACCTACTGAACCTCATGAACCCCCAGAAACTAGGTGTGTTATCTACCACATGTTTACAACTACAGTTTTTATTACTCTGTGCTATCTCTCTGATCACAATTCACTCCTCTCCTCCTGTAATAGTTCTATTTCTAATAAATAACATGACTGCCGAAGCACAGCTTCTTTATTAAAATGGAAATTACTGCATTCATCTCACTATCTAAATTGAGGTCAAATGTAAACCTGTAAACTAAGGTGCAAACTATAGGGGAAATGAAGGATGGAAAAAAGAAAACACATTCTTGAGAGTAATCAAATATAATTATTTTTAGCTGCACCATTTCTGCCCAAAGGATAAACACAGAGGCTCTTTAGAGGGTATTTTGTTTCTTAAAATGAAAGAAACTCTTCAGCAGGTTCATCATCAAAACTTGTGACATGTATGTGTGGAAATGCTGTTATGGTACTCGAGTGTTTTTTTTTCAATGTTTTAATTACAAAATACATAGCACAGTATTAAGTAGAGTGTTGGGGCTCCCCAGCCAACCCCCCGTGTCTGTTTTACACATGGGCCGGGACTGAACTGGGCCCTTGTCCCCAGCACTTGCCTTTTTTAGGACGCTGTCCAGAGTCTCTGGCCTACTGATGTCAAAGCAAATCAGCACAGCGTCTGAATCCGGGTAAGAGAGGGGCCGGACGTTGTCATAGTAAGGAGAACCTGAGAAGAAACAAAGATACACACATTTTCAGATAAAAATTCCATGTATCTGTCATACATGAACTCCACCCCTCTGAATTAGAGCCCTTGAATATCACATGGCCCCATTCCCACCTCTTCTAATTCTTAGAAAAGAATGCAAACCAGCAAAAGCCCAGTGGTAATATATTCAATTTCTACCAGAAGACAACGAAGCCTCACTGGTATGTCTCAAATTCAAGGGGAGAAGCCAGGACCTTAAGTTGAAATCTGCACAGTCCAGAGTCCCTAACAGTACCTGGGTGATGGGTAGAGCGGAAGCATCAGAAGTCAGGTGGCCTGGGGTGCAAATCGATCTCCACCCCTGAAGTTGGGGGCCAAGGTAGATTTAGGACTCTGTGTCTCTGATTCTTTATTCTAAAATGAAGATGACAACAGTACCTACCCGGGATTAAATGAACCCGTGCAGTGACTGGCACTTAGTAAGGGACTGTTAAGTATTAACTATGGTTATGGTTGTGATGTTGCTATTATAAACTGAGTGATAACAAGCACCATAAATGGAGCTACTTCTTGGGAAAGAGCCCAGAACTCCGGATCTCTCTGATAATAGGATGGGATGAGTGGGCGAGGGAGGAAAGGGCCAGCTCTGCAAAGAGAACCCCAGCAAGCACAGAGCCACCCTATGGCACAAAGTTACAAGTTTAGATAAGCCACTGACCTTTGAGCTTGCTTACTTAAACTTACCCCCAAGCCCTATATGGACTTTCTTCCTGTTACAACCAAAGAATGTAATAAATGCCGTATTGGATGATGTCCCTTTTTTACACAGTTCCATCTTGGGAGAGGGAAGGATCTCAGCCTGAGTTAAATCCAGGGTACCCAAGAGGTTCAAGTTACCAGCCAATTAATACAACCCCAGAACCATCTCATCGTTTAGAAAACTTCTTCTATTCCTTTAGGAATCCCAAAGGATGGGCAATTACATGAAGTCAATTGTTATAAAATGCTGTGACTATAAAATTAAATCCAGCTTGCCAATGTTATTTGTTCTTTAAGAAAGTCATTTTCCGTATTCCGTATACTGACGTTTCACAGGCCATCACACGAAACTCGTTTCACATGCATACATATTTGAGTCCAGAAGAGGGAAAGAAAATCTAAGCTACCAACTGTTTTGAACCCCAATTTCATTTTGACATCACCTTCCATTTCCAGCAGAAAAACATGACATGTTGTCCCCAGAGAAATCAAAACCTCCATAGTCAAAGTCAGGAGGAGAGAAAGACTGAAGAAGCTCTTAAAATAATCCTTTACAATTCTATCAAAACAACATTTTTCAGGAGGCTGCTCTGAGACCTCTAAGTTACTATAGTCAGGGTGCATCGTCCCTATTCACAGTATATCTCCGGTCCCCAGCATTCACGACGTGACCCCACGAACGCGGTGACCTTTTCACTAGCTGCTTTCGGGATGGATGTGACAACTTCAAGCTGGCTGTGTCTACAAGCAAGGAAGGAATGTTCTAGGAACCAGAAAGAAATCTAAGCCAGAATTTTTCACGAGCTACAGTAGCTCCCTACACACATCTGGAATCAGGACTCTGGTGTAACAGCGACTGACAACTGAAAGACATTTTCCAAAAGCTTAAAGGGTTTAGAGTTAAAAAAAAATCAAATCGTTTTAAATATTAAGGCATACTGGAATGAAGTCGTCTCTGAAAATGACAAGTTGTGACTGCTTTTTCAGCCACTTGAAGAAATCTGAGGTCAAGAGAATAATTCATTAAGCATTCAATAAGCATTTTTGAGAGGTCTCAGAAATGAGATGGCGTATCACTGTTTCTGGGTATTATGGTTATTTCTGTATTTGTTCTGTGAAGTTCCATTGCAACCTCTCTCGTTTCTGGGTCCAAAGTCTAACTTTAACACAGTTTCTTCTGTAAACATTTAGGAAGTCTCTTGCCAAACACAGAGTCAGAAAATTCCAGATTGTAGAGGGGAAATCCAAATACCAGACACGTACACGAGGACTTCCTCTGCTCTTCCAAGTTGGCAAGATAGGACATGACCCCAAGTCCATAAAGTACAGCTCTCCAACAATTCCAGTGGTCAGGAGCCCAACAAGGCCTCAGAGATCTTTCTTGGAAATCACTGACATTACAAAACACAACTAACTCACGGTGGCTACTTTCCAGCCTCAATCAGACCTGAACTTCAGAGAAAAGGCAACTCCAGGTGCTTTCAGGACAGGAGGACTAAGACCGGATGAGAGCACTCACCACTGGTCTTGGATCTAAGAGTACTCTACATAACAATGGAGACCATCTTTGCCCAATACAAAATTTAGGAAAGACATCTGGGGAATTACCAGTGCTAAAATAGAATAATTAACACTGGGACTACCAATAAAATCCAGGAATGGTTTCAGCACTCAGGTCACCACGTGGCTGCAGAGAATACCCCTCCCTCCCTTTGTGGACTGGGCTTCCTTCCCCCACCCAGTTTATGGCCACAAAGAGAATCTGGCTTTGTCTTCAGGCCTCAGTCAAGGCTGGAAACTCCAGCTTACTACTTACAAATGAGCTGCCTTCCGTGCTTAGTAGGTATACCCATATATCTGCAAAATGGAGACACTGCGCTGACTTGAAAATGAAAACAGTTTGCAACTGAAACCAAATTCTTATGGAGGTTTGTTTCTGCTTTTGTTTTTATGTGGTTTAATATTTTGAATGAAAATACATTTGTAGGTAAAGGTTCCTGAGAAGGAAACCACCTTGCTTGGTGAGGTAGAGAGGTAATTTTAAAGAGCTTTAACAAGATCTAATTAGGCATGACACTTTGATCCTGTCTTCCTACTTTTGCTAATGAACGGTGCTTTTAGATCAACAAGTGTCCCAACGGGGTAATAAAACTGATCCCCGCATTTATTAGTTATAAGCGTAATTTGTCTAACCACTAACTGCAAGAGTAATTTGTCATTAAAAATAAAAAGGCCATTTGTTCATTTTATTTTTTGATAGGGTTAAGAGGAAAACTTTTTTTGGATTGAAAAATCCGTCTCTATTGTTTTGTAGTAAAGAAAAAAGAGACAATATAGAGTTATAGAGAACTGTTCTACCAGGAAAAACTCGGTAACAATTCATCAGCTAAGCAGGGCCTTCAGTTAAAAAAAAAAAAACCTGTGTAATTTGACAGTGACCACTCTGTGCTTAAGCACTTTGATTTCTTCCCTCTTCTTCCCATAAAGCCTGTGCTACTGCACAAAGGAAGTAAGAAAAGCAAAGCGGGAGAGTGCAGGGTGTAATCACTGGCATGCGTGGGACAACTCACCAGCCAAGGGAAAATGAAGAGGAATTCCAGAAATGCCCCTGGGAAGTGACAAGCAATGTGGAGAGGCAGAAGAGACACCAAAGAGGAGCCCGGAAGTAAGCCGACCAAACAGACAATGTCTGCCTCCTACTTCTACATCCCTCCAGAAAAGTCTGCAAACATTCCATGAAGCCAAACAGCAAAACACTTAACTTCTATAGATTTAAGAGATGCACGTGAAAAGCCTCCAGGGTAAGTGTAGGACTGAACCCGACACAAGGAAGGGCGCCCCACATTCTGTTAAGTAAGGAAGTACATATGGCCGGTACTCTAGCACCAGGAATGTGCTAGGGCCTAATTCAGGTAGTCCAGGTGCTGAGCTTTGCTCAAGTCAAGTACAACTCTTTCTCAGCATGTGGGACAGGCTCCATGCCTATGGGAATTCCCAGATGCCGCATTTCTGTTCCACTCCACGAAACTCTAGGCACACAGCGCTATTCCAAAGTCCTTTCTAATTCACCTGTCAGACCATCAAAGGGAAAAGTCTGGGAAACTCTATATTGTAAAGACACAGCTAAAATGTGTCCAACCCCTGCCCAATACTTTCAAAAAGTTTTGCTCTGAGTAGACCAGAATTAGTACGCATTTGGGGTTCTCAGAGTTCCTCAAGCTTGGCAAACATCAGCAAAGTTCTAAAAGGCTTTTGAAATTTCAGGTCTAACCATCTTTGTCTTCAAGATCATTAATTCCGGGTGACATCAATTATTTCCAGCCCAAGAATAGTCACAAAGTGCCTCACCCAGAAACTAATTCTGCAGACACATAGCTGCTTGCTTCAGTCATCCTTCCACAAAGATAGAACACACCATATATGTCCATAATTAAATGTATATGTAAGAAGATTCACGCCCAAAAGGGAGGCTTTATGGAACCTTTTGCAAAACCAGTTCAAACACTGAGGCTTTACAGGAGCTTGAGAGCTGCAAACCCTTGTAGTTGAGTATTTCATAAACATAACTTCCTTTTCTTGAACGTGAAACTGAAAAACTTCTCCATCCCGCGTAAGAAATTGCTACCAAGAACAATAAAATTGGGACTACTGCATAATTTTGGCAGAGAAAATATGTTAACCTTTGGTATTTTTAGTGGCCAGCAAGAGAACATCTGCATCGAACAGCAGCTAACATGTGAGCCTGGATGAGCTGCCCAGTTATTAGCAGATTCCATTTCCTCACGCCATCTCTACTGAGAGTGAAAGCTTCAAATCAGCAATAATCTCAAGAATGTGAATCAAGCCTGGGCAGAACTTTTGTGTCTGGCTTAGTACAAGACTCTGTTGAATTATTTTTCCCAAGTAGTCTGCACTATAAGCGCATGCCCATAAAAATGCAACAAACATTCCCAGGGAGGCAATTTCCTTCGTTTCTTTAGAAGTTCAGATTAATAGGAATTATAAACAGATTTTATGAAAATTTGAGGGCACTTCTGTGTTGCTATAAAAATACAATCAATATTTTCAATTTCTGGGGGCAATGCAGGTCCATAGTTGGAGAGAAAGTCAAAGAGGCAGAAATTATTGCTATTTTTGAGCTTTAAATAAAGCTTTAGATTTAAACTCCTAATCTTATTTAGATACTTAAAAAAGTATAAGACTCAAAATATTTTACTTAAAGTAGAACCATGGTAGGTCACAGAACTTCAGGGATAAGCACAGACGGGTATTTTCAAAATTACATTATCATTCCGTAATAGATTGAAGATTTTGTCTTTTATATACTAAAGCATCTGATTCCTTGGAGGAGAGTGAATTCACCTTGCCACATGCTGTGTTGTGTCATCAGGCTCATTTTTCAAGACCAACATGCACAACACCTGATAAAACTTCTGAGGCAGCTTACATTCCATGCCAATGAAATTTCTATTTTGTCAAGGGGGTCTCTGAGTAAAGTTGCCAATATATAGTAACCGAGATGTTTAAAGGGCCTCAGAAAATGGCTAAGGCACAACTAATTCATTTGGCACAGCCCACCAGGTACCATGAGCTAATTGGAGAAACCACTGGTCCTTGGTGTCATATCTACGTGCAGGAACTGGATTAATGAGGAGACATCTGGTTGTTTCAGGTGGTATCTGAATAACCAATCTGGACACCTCACTGAAATGCGCAATTTAGCAAGAAACCAGTTTGGGGGGGAAAACATGAGTAAATGAGATTTTTAAAAAGGTCTAGAGATAGATACGGACTTAGAAAGGGAATTTATACCTTTTTTTTTTTTTTTAATGCATGGTGGACAAATCTCCAAGTATAGTTTTATATGTTGCTTATTGAAAATCACCATGCAAATTCAGAGGCCTGTTTTGCCTTAATCTTATCTCTTACAGAGTTTCAGGGTGAACACTGAGTTGAGCCTGGTTTTGAAAGTCTAAGCTTCTAGGGATCATTACCACCTTAAAAACTAACTGGTTTTCTGCAATTTTGCCCTTGATATTCACATCACAAGTCTTCCTGCTTCTCTGGCTTCTTTGTAAATTCTTGCCCTCTTCCTTTCTCTAATGAGATTAATTTAAGTGAGAATTCTTCAACTTTCAGAATCTTGTTTTCACTGAGAGCCATTAAATGTAGGCACGTTTTCAAGAGCGAGGGATGTTAAAGACTTCTTAAGAACTGAGTCAACTTCTAGAGATAAGGAAGGAATTGTGGTTTCATTGAGAATGAGTCACCAGTCAGGGGGTGGGCTGGCCCTGTGGCCCTCAACTCTTCTTTGGATCTTCTTTCTGTGGGGTGAATCCGGCTTTAGAATCTCTGGACTCACCCTCCTATAAACAAGGACTAAGGTACCAAGGGCGGGGGGCGGGGGGGGTTGGGGAGCAATGAGTATCTTGAGGGCAGGAACTGCTTTGCCCCCTCCCCCGCCTCCCCTGCTCCCACAGCATCTAGCAGAATTCCTGCACACAGAGTACCTTAAAAAACACTTACTGGTTTTCTAATCATTTCCATAGGTCTTGCCTTGATATGTTAATTTACATGTTAAATTACAAAAAAAGGGACAGTGAACTCTTTTGAAGCTGCTTTTCTGGATTAATTACACACTAATCCCCAACACTGCTGAAACACTTCTATCCCTGTTAATATTTCACTTCAGCGCTTGTCAGGAAGACCATTCTTCAAATGTGACGGATAAGGTACAAATATAATATGCATTGACTTCTGTTTGTATAGGAGTTTGTCCTCAAAGACGGGCCAAGGGTAATTGAGATTTTTCTTTTTTCCCTTTTCCTTTAAGTGTAAGATTTGAAGAATACTACCTTCTCTGTTAATTATGCTAAAACCAGCGCAGGAAGTGCTAACTTCAGCTCCCATGGACTAAAAGCAGCTTGTATCATGACAAGATTCAAAAGAGCGTTCATGAGGCAAGAGCATAGTTATTGTGGGGGAATTTTAGCAGCTGAATTGAATATTTTAGAACTAATAATATGCCTTAAATAAAATGTGCATTAACTTGTACTGGTTAAAGGCTGGCATGAATGATTATTACTCCCTAAATCACGTGTGCTGAAATTACACTGCAATCAAATCACTTGGGAGAAGATACGGCGATCCGATCCTAAGTGACTAAGTTCCTATTATTAGTAGGCATTTGGCTTCATGCTGCAAATTGCTTCTGTGCTTGGCAAATGTTGGCACATTCTGAAACACAAGATATTAGAACTACTTTGGGCTCACTTATCACTTCAAACCGTTGAAACCATTACCCATTGCTTTGCAGGAACTCACTGAGTGAATCTGAAAGTCATTAGGAGCATTTCTGCAACTAGAAATAAAATGCTCACCTCATCAATGAAAAGGCAGTATTTCTCATTAAAGCCCAGAATATGATGGATCTGCATCCAAAGACTACCTTTAAATATCCCCGCTTTTAGAGGGTTTACAGTGGCATTATTTAAAAGAAGGTTTTGTTTACTTTGTGGGGGTGGCTGGAATAACTTCAAGCAGCTCTAAGAAATTTGGTGGCAAATTGCCATTTGTGGTTGCTTTAACCGGTGTGTGCCTTGAGGGTGGGAAGGAGGAAGTGCTTCCTACCTGAGGAGGACCTAAAGGAGGCATCAGCACTAGGGACTCCGGACTAGGGAAAGAACCGGACAAAATGAGCTCAACACAGGTTGCCTAGCAGCTACACTAGGCAGGGAGCGCTTCTTTCTCCCCACTCCCTGCCCCATCAGGGCTGTATGACTCTCAGGGGCAAGACTATAAATTAACACTGCATCTCAAAGGCCTAGCAGAGGGCCTGTTCATAGTAGATGTGAAAAGAAAGGAGGGAGAGAGAGAGAGAGACAGAGTGGAAAGAACTGTTAAGTACTGTGCCTCAAAAAGTGGGGGATGAATTCTCTTCTCTTGGTACAAAGAGGCCCCACATATCCTAATTCCACCTGATGTGCTTTCCTATACCCAAAGTAGCAATTTTGCCTATGCATCATTGCATGACTGCTGGAGGGAGAAGGAGACCCCCGATGAGAAGCTGTACAAGCACAGAAGCCACACAAGACAACTACTTCTGTCTCCTAAATGTCTGCCCCTCCACCCAGAGGCTAGACAGGATGCGAATACCATGCAAAGGACAACGTTTATGCCATCTCTCTTCCTACCTAAGAGAAGTGAGGCATACCTCATTTTTCTTATTAATCGTTAACTTTCACAGAGTTCTAAAAGGGGGTTAAAACCTGACGTTTAGGACTTTAGAGACTGGCTGGAATGTTCTCTCCAGAGTTAAACTGACAGCAGTTGGAAAAAATAAACGTATCAAGAGTCATCAAGCATATGCAATTATTTTCACAACCTGAACTAAACAAATGTCTTAGTGGGCAAAGAAAATGTCAAATATTTGTCAAAAAATAATGCTGTTCAGAAATCTGTTATGAAAACCTTGAGATGAAGTAGAAAAATGTTCGGTACTTGATATGATTATCGTATCTGCATCATAGCTGACGCAATGGCTCTTACTAGATGTTTTTCACTCATGGATGATAAACCATTTTTGGTGGAAACAATCTATTCTTAGAATTTAACAAGTGCTTGGTGACCGTGCTTAATTAACTAACATTTCACCTCACAAACAGCATAATAGGATTCTAAATTCCCTTATGCCTTTTTTTTTTTTTTCCCATTTGTATAAATCTAAATTCCAACTAAGATTTCATTACCGGATAATTCTGCAGTATGATGTTTTCTTAATCACGGTTTTTTCAAACCTTTATATTTTAGTTAAACATGCATAGGTTTTGTTTCATTAAATAAAAATACCAGTGATTATTTCACTGCAGACTTCATTTCAGGTGATTATCTTTAATGTGATGAAAGGCAGTGTTTATAAAGTTGCCATTCTTTGTGCACAGGTAATTCAGTGGTAATAAATGTCAGGGAATCTTATCTCCTTGGAAACTATGCATATGATTATTCATTTGTTCATTTAACAGATTTTACTCGGTGACTACTGTGTGCAAGGCGTGATGTTACGTGTGCAGGGACTACAAACTCTCGGGCATGCATTAAATATCTGAGAATATCTGAAGTGCTTTTATCTGCACACGTGAAGCATAGCCTCCAACTGCAAACTGACCACATTTTGTTTTTCTAGCCTTTGAAAAAACAACGTGCCTTTTCTCTCCTAAAAAAAGTCAATTTAGCCCTTTGGTCGCTGAATCTAAAATCTCCATTGGTGGTCCTGTGACTCATGAAGCAGAACACAGGGGAGGCATAACCCAGCATTCCTGTAAGCCCAGCCATGCCCCCTCCCTACCCAAGTGAGTCTCCTTCCTAAATCCACCAGGAAGGGGTGGCACTGTTCAGAACCTGGCTTGCAGGGTAGTGGTGAAAACCCCAGCATGGGATGACAGATCCACTGGGACTCAGAGCTGAAGCCCACAGAGGTCCTGGGAAACAAAAGGACTTGCCTGTCTGGTGTACTAAGGCCAAGAAGCATAGAGCTGGGAGAGATCCTGCACCTTGTCTAGCTCTGTATCTTTTTTTCAGATGATGAAATGAGACTCAGGGAGGTAGGGATTTGCACACAGAAATCCCTGGTAACCAGTAGTTAAGATCTAAACACGGGTTTTTATCAACACTGGATCAGAATTACAGACCCCATGCCTACATAATTCTTATCATGCATTAGGTCCAAACAGGCTGGGGGAGGGTTAAGTACTGACCCTAATTATTGGTACCATACCAGCTGTCCTGCACTCCAGGCATAATAAATATCATGATGTGTCTGGGAATTAGGGCCCATTAAGTACGAGGCTGTGTAACAATTCCGGTAACAGGAACTACTGAAATAAGAAAACACTTCCATTCTGTCTATCCACACTTTCCCTGTAGTCGTGAGACTGTGCGTGCACACCCCGGTACAAAACACCGTGAGGTTCTGGTTCTGCTGCCCCTGGCCAAGCTTGAGGAAGAGCCTGCCTCTCCAGAGGGAAACAAAATCAGCGCCTCCCACTGCAACGCTATGAGCATCTGGCACCGGCCGTGGAGAGGCGCTCGTGCGAGACTTCTCGTTTGCCTTTGTGCAGGGACTGCCTCTGGCGACCCTGTCAGTCTGGTCCCTTCCTTGTGCTCTCTAATCCCCTGTGTCCCCCGGGGGCTCCGGAGGTTAAAACCAAGGGCTGCGGGAAGCTCGCACAGTCCAGAAGCACCTCCACGAGGCCACTCCCAGCTGGGCGCAGGTCCACCTCGGGGGCCTCCCTGCCTGACAGCAACGCCTGCGTGTTGGCACTTGCGCGCTCCTCCTCGCTAGTTTCACCCGGGATTTGGCTCGGTTCGCCCGCAGCAGCCCAACTCCCTGCCCCGCTCCCAGACCGAAAGGCAGGGGCCTTCACCCGGCCTTCCCGGTGGCTGCTCCTCCTCCAGAGGCGACACCCTTCTGGGAAACGGGATTCTTCCCCTCCCCGCTCCGACCCTCCCAGCACCGCAGGGGGTGTACGTGTGTTGGGGGTGGGGGGGACGGGTACCAGCCCGAGATTCCAGGGAGCCTCCCGCCCTCAACCGCGCCTGACCCAGCCCAGATCCCTAATAGCCGCGTGTTGGGAGCCTCCCCCGCGGGGTACCGGTCCCCTCTACCACCGCACGCCAGGTAGGTGGGTGGGCGCAGAGAAGGCGATAACCCGGCCTTGAACCCCAGATCCTGGAAAATAATTCACCACGACGCCAATAATTCAACTGGACAGGAAGGTCAAAGGCGAAGAGCGCTGCCCGCGGCCTTGTAGGCTGTCGGAGGGTGATGCAATGGGGGGTCAGACGGGAACGGCGAGGGCCGGGGGGGGGGGGGGGGCGGCGTGATCACTGGAGGCTGCCGAGGGGTGTCGGATCTGCAGATCCGCACCGAGGCTGCGCGGGCGGCCGGCGGCAGGAGACGAGGGCCGGCGACCGCTCTGCCCGGTGCTGCCCGCGCCACCAGCGCATTCCTGGCTGTAGGCGTCACGGGCGCCGCGGCCGCTTGCGCTCACCTTGCTCTCCCCCAAGCGCGGAATACACACGTAACTGCATCGCTTCGGGAATTTTCTCCCACCTCCCACCACTCCCGCTGCGCTCCCCGACTCTCCAACAATCATCAGGTTAGCTCCTGGAGGGGCGCCCGCCGCGAGCAAGGTAGTTCTGAGGCGGCGCATGCATCCCCCCCCCCACTCCACATCGGGCCACCTCGGCCGCCCACAGACGACTCGGGAACGACCCTCCCTCCCCCCGGGCCAGCCGCTCCCCGGCCACCTGGCTACAAGCGGTTCCTCTGCGGGGTCACCCGGCGGGCACACAGCGCCCTTCTCCCCCCACTCCCATTCCCCTCTACCCATCATCGTCCCCCACCCCCACCCATCAGGGACAAAATGTTCACCCACCCTCGGAAGAGGCAAAGTTCACCCAGGGGCGCAGAGTGCGCTGGTGGTGCGCGGTTGGGTGCTTGGGAGCGTGCCACGCGCGGGGTCCCGAGACCCGCCACGCACCCTGGTGCTGCTGGAAACCCGCCCCAAGCGCCACGCGGTCCGACGACTCTCTTACCCGAAGTGTCCCACAGGCTCAACTCTATTCTTTGTGTGTCGATTTCAAAACTGGCCGTGTAATTCTCAAACACTGTAGGGACGTAATTCTGGACAAACAAAATGGACAGAGGAAGGAAAGAGGGCAAAGAGGTTATCTAAAATGCACGACACCCGCACAACACCCTCTGAAAATCGCTTCCTCACTCCCCAATTAAAAAAAAAAAAATCGCACACACCGGACACGCGGACCCTTTCCGAAACGCCAGACTCAACACCCGCACCACCCTGCTCTCCAAGACCTGAGGATCCAAACCTCCCAACCCGGGGTTCCGCACACAGGACCGAACAAGTTTCAGAGGCTAACAGCAGAATGTGCAGACGCGTCCCCTGAACGCTTCCAGCTCACTTTCCCTTTCCCGGCAGTCTCACCAGGGGGAAAGTAGTAAGAAAGACTGCTTAGAAAAAGAAAATCGGGTGAAGGGGGGAAAGCGAGGAGAAGCCCAACCCGAGACTGGGGGATTCCCGCAGGCCGACCCCCTCCCTCGTCCGAGCCCCGGCCGGCCACACTCACCTCGGGGAAGCAGTCTTTGGCGAAGACATGCAGCAGCGCAGTTTTCCCACACTGACTGTCTCCCACTACTACTATCTTGCATTTCACGTTCTGATTAGGATCCATGATAGATTTACTAGATAATTTCTGGCTGGCTCTTCTCTCCTTCATTGATCTTGCCTTATTTTCTCTTGGAACAGGAATTTTCTCTTAAGAGGAAAAAATATATATTTCTCTATAAAAAGCAGATATAAAAATACAACGCGAAGCTGGTGGGAACTCCTGGAGCGCAGCGCAGCCGAGGGGCTAGAGGAGCCAGGCTCGTTACTCCCCTCCAAGTTTTATGCCTGACTCCACACGGCGCTTCCCAAGTCCAATTCCGATCCGACTGCTTTGTTTCACGCTCTCTGCGCGGCTTTATACGCCCGGCCTTCCAATCCTCTTTCTCAATGAGAGAAGGAAACTGATCCGCCTCCTCCCCTTTTATGGAGCCTGGGAGCAAGCGCGGTCTCGTTACTTGCCGAAAATGTAAACAGTGCGCCCTCTAGGGTGACCGTGTGGGATCTATTTCCAGACTAAGTCTCTGGGACAACTTGAACACCCCAACTATGCTTTGCTGATGGATGGGACTGTACAAGTCCAGGAGGAGGTGGGAAACGGAATGTCTGTGCATATTGATTTTTATTAGGATTCCTTTAAAAACCTTTTAATAGAGGCTGATTTACGTAATCCTCATGAACATTTGTAAAAGCAAAAACATTTCTCACCCAAGTTGAAACATAGTTAAAAAAAAACAGGAAGCAGATCTTGGGTTGGGAAGGGTTAAGTGGTTGTATTTATTTATTTATTTATTTATTTATTTATTTATTTATTTATTTTTAAAGATTTTATTTATTTATTTGACAGAGAGATAGAACAAGTAGGCAGAGAGGCAGGCAGAGGGAGAGGGAGAAGCAGGCTCCCCACCGAGCAGGGAGCCCGATGCGGGGCTCGATCCCAGGACCCTGGGATCATGACCTGAGCCGAAGGCAGCCGCTTAATATTTTAATTTTTTTAGAAGGAAATGGTTTGTATCACGTATATAGGCCATGGAACAATAGCTAAGCCAGGCTATTTCAGATGCGGGAACTGGCTTGTCTGGGTCACAGCAACACACTGGCTTCTGAAACCTGTCAGTTTCAGTCACTCAGGAGGAGGCAGAAAGGTTTTGAGGAGTGGGTAGAGGAGGTGGGAGCAGAGAAAAAAGAAAAGCAGAAGATGCTTATAACTGAGTGCAAAAGCCATTGTAAACTCAGCCCTATTGCATAGGAACCCAAACACACAAGGCAGCCATTCCCCCCTGTTGCAATGAGGAGACTGGGTAGGAGGGTATCTGATCCTGCCCTGGTTTCTTCTCTCTGTAGCCTCCCCTTTCCAAGAATCGGAGATGTACCCAGAAAACACAAGTATGCTTAGTTGGAAAATGCAGGTACAACTCTGCTCCCTCTCCCCCTCATTTTCACACCCATCCCCCTACCTACCCACCCCAAAAATCTAAAAGAGGATCAAAAATGGCCATGCATTTGTTCTCTTTTCCTTACCAGAAGTCCTTCTTTTCCCATTTTCATCTCCTGTGTTTCAAATGGAAAGATTTCAACTATTAAAATGCAGTAAGGACATTGGCCAAAAATCTATAGATACCTTTATGGAGACTCCTAGGCTTGTAAATGAGAAGGTGAGGTGAAAACCCAGAACGTTCAGGATGCCTGCATGGCTCAGTCGATTAAGTGTCTGTCTATGGTTCAGGCCATGATCCCGGGGTCCTGGGACGGTGCCTGGTGTTGGTCTCCCTGTTCGTAGGGAGTCTGCTTCTCCCTCTCCCTCTGCCCCTCCCCCCGCCACTTGTGCTCTCTCTCACTCTCTGTCTCTCTCAAATAAATAAACAAAATAAAAAAAGAAAGAAAGAAAGAAAACCCAGAACATTCAGTATGGGGAATGAAAAGGCACCAAAAGGGGTTAAAAGCACAGATGTAAGTACTGGATGCTAAGACCATGAAGCCTCATGGATCCAAGGATGGTCTTATCTCCCTTTCAGAGCTGAGAAAACTGGAGCCCCGCCCCCAAAGGAAAACCCTGCCTCAGACCCAGTGTGTGGGTCTGTGTTTACACGCATGCAGGGCTGACCCACAGAGAAAGGGATAGCTGGCCCTAATCAAGTTCCCAAAGCAACATTGGCCAAAATTTTCTCTGGAGAACATTAGTGCTCCTCACAAAAAGTGTCCTGTGTCCCAGTGAATGATGGAGACACTGTGCCCATATCACCATTTGAAGATGCACCAAGCACTTTGACATGTTACAGACACAAAAAAGTTCTAAGGAAAAGTAGCCTACCTAACATAGTTTGACCTGGCATGCCCTACTTAAGCACAGGAAGCTTTTTTTTTTTTTAAAGATTTTATTTATTTATTTGACAGAGAGAGACAGCGAGAGAGGGAACACAAGTAAGGGGAGTGTGAGAGGCAGAAGCAGGCTTCCCGCGGAGCAGGGAGCCCGATGCGGGGCTCGATTGCAGGACCCTGGGATCATGACCTGAGCCGAAGGCAGACGCTTAACGACTGAGCCACCCAGGCGCCCCATTACAGGAAGCTTTTATCAAATTATTTGTTCTTTCATTTGAGAAGCAATGGGCACAATGGTTGGGGGCAGGAGATCACCAAGAAGTGTATCTGTGTGACCTTGGATGAGTTCTTCAACCTCTCTGAGCCTCAACTTCGTCATCTGTAAAATAGGAATCATAATAGTAATGATGAGGAAGTGCAAGTGAACTTTGCAGAATAGTTTCTGGCACAATAAAGAATCTCTGCTCTATTTTATATTTTGCATGTAACTCTTATTTATACTTCTTAGAATTATTGAACATATCTTGGGAAATACTGGCCTCATTAGTGGACTCACTAATTGGAACTGGGATAACAGATCCACCCTTTTTTTCCCTCAGATTTTTAACTTAGAAAGTTGCCCTTTTCTAGAGATGTGATGTGACCTTCCACATTACTGAATTGACATAGTCTATTTGGGTAAGCCACTCTAACTAGCAATAATTATGAATTATTAGTATTTGGCTGACAGTGAAAAGGTATGTAATTTGTCATATAAACTGGGCACTTTTGAGAGCAAAAAAAGGTACTACTAATGATTATGTCAGAACAGCAGTTGTAAACAGGGCCTATGCCAGGCAAAAGGAGAGGCAAAATCACTTTACCAATGAATAATCTGAAATCATAGTGGATGACTATTTTTGGAAATCAGGTGACCTGAATCTCCAGGAATCTGCCAGTTGCTGAGTGAAATTTAATGGCTGTGTAATAGAGTAGAAAACCAACTGCCTGAAGTTACGAGTCTCTGAGTCTCGTTAGAGCAAGAATTCTTTCCTTTTCTTCTTTGGATTGCTAGTGTTCAGTGTCTCATAGGTATTCAATATTTTTAAAAATTCATTTAGTATTTAGTTCAATAGATAGTTATTAAGCACCTACTATATGCCAGGCACATTTCTAGGACCTGTAGAGGTAACAGTAAACAAGCCAGTCCTGTTTGCCGCTCTCACAGAGTACATATTCCAGACCAGAGAGAGACAATAAGGAAGTAAGTACATAAATAAGAATGAATGTGCTAAGCTCTATGGAGAAAAAAATGGGATAGCATGATAAACTATAGTTTATCTGGATTAGACCCAGTGGCCTGGCACTGCCTCTCTAAGGAGGCTGAGTCTTCAATGCTGAGCAAATGAGAGCAATGGGAGCAAATCGGCAATAAGAAGTTCCCCTGGAAGGCAAGGGAACAGAGAATGAAAAGGTCCCATGCAGGGAAAGAGTTTGGCAGGTATGATGAACAGAAGGAGGGCCAAAGGGATTGGGGCCCCCGAAGGGGGGAGAAAATAGGTAGCAGAGCAGAAGGGAGCAGACAGGAACTAAATAAATGGGCCTTGGAGATGTGATCATAGAATTTGGATTTTTTTTTTATATTTTATTTACTTATTTGAGAGAGAGATCGAGAGCAAGAGAGAGAGCATGAGTGGGGAGAGGGGCAGAGGCGGAGGGAGAGAATCTCAAGCAGACTCCATGCTGAGCTCAGAGCCCATTGCGGCACTCGATCTCATGACCCCGAGATCATGACCTGAACCAAACTTGTACGCTTAACCGACTCAGCCTCCAGGCGCCCTGGATTTTATTCCAAGGGTAACATGCCGTCAGACATAGGAGGGCTTACAGCTGGGTAATAACATGATTACTTGACTGAATGAATGAATGAATGAATGGTTCCAAGTTTAAGTCTGCACCTGTCACTTCACTAACTGTAAAACTCTGATGTAACTTTTCATCTTCAATGAGATTTTCAAATCTAAATGATATCTGAAGTCCTAGAAAAGACTAAACTGTTAGACTGCAATGAAAGTTTTTCCCTTAAGAAAAACATTCCTTTGGAAGATGTGAAACCCCATCTAGGGAGCATACATTACCTAATGTCCTTCTTTTTCTTATTCTTCCTGTTTGTCTTCCTATTACTCTATCCTTTCTCTACTTAACCCCTAAGTTCAAGAGAGAGAAAAAAAATAGCAAACATTTCAAAATGGATGGGCTAATAAACCATGTGTATTCAGCATTCAGTTGCCCTAAGAGGTGTGAGCTTAAGAATTCTTTCCTTTGCGGTTAACCCTTTGCTTATTAGGGGGAAGCCACCCCTCCCACAGAAACTACATTTCATCTGACACAAAAAAGGGTTGGTGCCAGGCCTGGAGAGAAGGCTAACTGAGAGAGAATAGCCATCGAAGGGCAGCGTCAAAGGATACACAACAAGAGCTCTGTGTTCTTTCTGTGAGCACTGGACTACAAGTTGGGAAATTTGGGTTTTGGTCCAGGTTATACTAATGCACTGTCTGACCTTGGGCAAACACTGACTGAGTTATTTCCCTTAGTTTCATCCTTACTAGAGGATGATAACATCTGCCTCCTTCACGTTGCAAAATAAGGCTACTTAGAAAATCACGTGCCCTATACTTTTAGACATTTAGAAACACACTGCAGACACCCCCCTTTTCAGGTTCCGTGGATTTCTGGAGCTCTGGGCTCACAGGGGAATATTGTAGGGCATACTCCTAATTGTTTATTCACGGTTGCTGCCTCTCTTCAGACTTCATCCAGCAGAAGCGTTTGAAGGAGCAAGTGCACCGTGAGGAGAAAGCACAGGTCTCTCACAGACATCAGCAGCGGAGCGGGATGACAGAGAAACAAGAACATGGGCAGGATGCCTTCGTAGACGTCATGTCAGAAAATAGAGATCTGAGTCAAGGGCATTCACTTTGAGAATTTAATTAAGATGATGGGTATGCAGTAGCTTCAAATACATGAGGTTCAGTATGAAAATAAGGGCAGATGCGTACTCTGTTCTGAAGTTGTCTCTTCTCTCGAGAGTCCCTCAGCTGGCCTTATGTAACATCAACAAAATGGGAGGGGTTTTTTTTTTTTTTTTTGAGACAGAGGAATGGAGGAAAGGTTCATAAAACTCAGTGGATTGAACTTGTTATCTGGGGAGAATTTGTTTTCTTGGAAGGCAATCTTTATCTGTATTTCCTCTTAGAATTATGGCTGATTGCCCTGTCAAGGGCATTGCAGTAAGCTGTGTAGTCTGTTTGGTAAGGGTACTCCAATCGGATTGCAGAATTTGGTCTTGTTTTTGCTCATTAATGCTGACTGCTAATGTGATTTACTGCTGCTGTGTAGACTTAGCTCTCACCCTTTAGCCAACAGGAAATGGCACAGCTGTGTGAGTGTTGAATAATAAGTGATTGCCCAATTGATCATACTTTTCTCGTTTATAGCAAATTTGACAGAGAAATTGCATTCTTCAGAGACCAGGACCACATAATTTTGGTTCTGTACATGATAGGGCACCCATCACCCTTCCCAACTGTTCCTTCCAAACTTCAGTGTCCTTGACTCCTGATGGCATTTCTTTATTTTATAGTTCAGTATTTCCTAGGGGAAACAAAAAGATCAACACATAAAGGATTAATACAGGATTATAAGACTCATTGATTACTTAATATACTAAATACCCATATATACTTTAGATCAGTTTGTCAGTGCAATACGAAAAAACATTTAAGGAACTTCCCTAAGAAAATATTTTAAAAACGAGTGCATTATAACTTGTTATCTTTGAAAAGCATATAGTACATTCAAAAGATACACCTTTATCAGGATTCTAGGAGTAGTCAAAGAAAAGCAAAGATTATTACTGAGCGCAGATAAGGCCATCTTTCAGATACTGCCAGAGCTGCATTGCTAATCTGATGAGATTTACAGAGCCAAGTTACTTATGGCTCTGTGCATGGTCAAGTGGCTTTCAATATTTTAATCCAAGACTTAAAAGATGGAATCAGAAGTGTCCTGTCAAGTTTCTGGAAAAATCCTTCTGGAAAAAAAAAAAAGGGAAATGTGAAAATTTAGTTGAGGTTGCTGTTTGTTTAAAGAAAAGGCGGTAATTGTTAGATCAAACTTAAAAACAAAAACACCCAGTAACCACTATGTTATTATTCCTGAACTCAATATGAGGAAACAGAATAATTGGCCAGGTTGAACTGAAAGGATTCATTAGCTTAGGCAAAGACAAAGACAGTAGGTTTCAAAGCATTTAACCTTAAATTGCAGATGTTGTTCTATAGCAGTAGCTTTCGGCATATGATTGGGCAGAGGGGCTACTACTTTCATAAAAAAAAAAAAAAAAAACCAACCAACCCACCAACCAAGAAAAAAGTCCACAGATGTTCTCTGGGAGACTACATCTAGAATTAGAGGTCAAATTGCAATCATTTTGATAATAAGCCTCTAAAGAGATGTCTAGGTCAGTCTGTACTATTTATTTAAAAGTTGAGTACCTTAGATGAGTTATTTTAGAACTTGAATGGTGCATGATGCGTGAACAAGGCTTATAATGGATCACTAGTGATTCCAGACCTAGGATTTCAGAATCGCTGCTCTAAACCAGATTTTAGAGGGGGAACATGTCTTTTTTGACACTACCATTTTGAATGCAGCAGAGAGGATGCAGTACTTTAGATCATATTCTCTTCTGGAGGGGTAGCACTTAGAGTTTTTGGCTCACCTGTTAAAGACTATAGAATATACAACAATATCAATTCTTTCTTCCTTTTTGCTGCAGAAATGGGAGCAAAATTATTTTCTTTGCTTTCAGTGAATTATTCAAAATAGTTTATGTTCTTACCCTAAAAGATCCTTCCAGTTAAATTTTCTTTATATCTGGCTATAAATTAAAACCCCAAATCTTATTCTTTCCTTTGAAGGACACCTGTTTAAAGGAAGAGGGCATTATGGAAAATATACCCCAAATGCTCAAAATAATACTCAAGAATATCTAAGGTAATATCTAAGGTAATGCAGGTCCAGATAAGATCTAGCAACCACTGATTTTTGAAAGCATTTATGTGGGAAAGAAAATTACTCTTTTATCCCTGGCCAGCAAGACTCTTCTCTTCTATAAACATCTTCTAGCCTTGTGGGTCCTCTGGACCCTCCTTCTCCACTCCAGCCTCCAAGGAGCCCTCTCTGAAAGGCACTGCTTTTCATAATGCCGGCCCTTACTGAGTGTTGTTGAATGTGATTATGAACTAACTGTTAGCGCCTTAAAACAGGCCACCTAAATAGAGGTCAAATGACTCACCACAATCTGATCCTGGCCCTTATCCAAGACGTTTCTGTCGGTCATATCACTGTCAACAGACCACGACAGACTGGCCATAGGTTAAATGCATGTGTAAGCATTATAATGCAATGTCTGGTAACTAACAAGATGTGTAAGTCATATGGAAAAAAGAAAACAAAAAAACCTGTCTTGTGCTTTAAAAGCAGAGAGGAGGTCCTAATACATCAATTATACAATTCATCTTAATTTTAACTCCAAACAGAAAGCTACCATCAGCACATCGTATGTAGCCATTGATCGTAATAAATATTTACTGAGGGTTTCTGCCAGTACACATTGTTTGGGCTTACAGCCTCAACGGTGCCTCAGAAAATGCCTCCTGGTGCCCTCACATTGTCCCAGCAAGGCAATGGAGTCAGTCAAGTGACTGCTCTTCGGAGCCCCCCGTGTCATCCAGTCCACATAGAGAAGTCTAGCTTCGTGTTAGACAGGCTCACTAAAGGCTCCTAACATGTTGGCACCAGGGCATTTATGGAGTTCATATACAATTAAAACAGACATTGGAAACCAAATTTTATAGTACATCAGAAATCTTGGTGTGGTGTGAAAGAAAAAAAAATAAGGCGAACGTGAATGTGTTTATTTTTATTAAAAAGCAGGAATTAGAAAGAAAGACTAATATTAGCATGCTAAAGAGAGGCTTATTTATTATAATGTACAATGGAAGTCATTCAACTTTGATTCATTTTCCCAAAAAGCTAACTAGATGTTGCCCAATTAATACATCTTAGAAGTTTTCCCCAAATGGTGCTTTCCACATATATAAATTCATAGTTTTATTTCTCCCCAGAGTTCTCAGTTTGGATTTTCAACAGCCTTGTTGAGTGCTACCGGTCCTATGCTTCTCAGTCAGAGGGCTGGAAAGTCAGGTCAAAAGAGTTGGAGAAAAGAGAATCAGGAGCCTCTGCCGCTCCCTGGACCTCACTTACTAGGGCATTCCGTGGACTGTAAGACTTCCGAAGGCCTCTCAAACTGACTGATGCTGGTAGAACTTACCACAGGGCCCTTAAACAGTCTCAGGTGAATGAGGAGAAGACTCTAGGAGCAGCAATTCTAATTGTGCAAATGTCTTTCGGTACTAGCCCCAAATGTCAGGGTGCAAGTGTAACAGGAGAAGTCCTTTACAAAGGAGGGGCAAATTGGATAATTCCAGGCCCCTGATATCCACTGTCCCCCCGCCCCAACACAAGTCCCCAAGGGCTTTCACTACTATGAGGAAAATCTGTTTGTATTAAAATATAAACAGCACGTTAGACTGCAAACCCTATCTCCAAAGGAAAGCTGGGCTGCAAGCATGATCTCTAGGTTTTCTAAAATTTCACAGGAGTGAAAACAACGAAGTTACAGTTTGGAGAGCAACACTTTGCTTTTGTAAATATAAATGACCCTTACGTCATTTTAAAAAGCCCAGTAAAATTACCATTTAAATTAAATGCAAATGAACAGTTGTGTTCACCTTGCAGAACAGAAGCTGGTTCAATTCAATGATGCATTGCACTCCCCTGTCTGATCTTAAAACCTCTACAGAAAAGCTGCAGTAAGAAACTGAAATGTAGGTCCTTGCAATGAAACCCTTTCTCAGTCATGAGCCAGCCCTAGACGCTTATGGGCTCAGGCAAACACCATTAGTTACTCATTCTTTCCTCTCCCATCTAAATCTGGTTCAAATATCTCTCAAAGAAAGACTTAAATGGACTGTGGGAAACTCAAAAGGCAATGTTTCTACTGAAGAGTGTATGCACTGGTGGTCTACTCACTTTTACTTTGAAAATCATGGGTAATTTTACGTATGAGAGGCATCCATACATAACAGCTTCCCACACTGTTGGGAGTATGGTTATTTTGATTACCACTAACTAGCTGTGTGACTTTGAGCAAATATTTAACATCTCTGAGTGTCAAGTTCTCTACCTGTAAAATTAGAAAGCTTACGACCCACATGACCTATTAGATTTTGTACAGCTCTAATATGCCATGATTTAGGACTTGGATTGTTTTTTATTTTTATTTGTTTATTTATTTATTTAAAGATTTTATTTATTTATTTGAGAGAGAGAAAGAGAGTGCACCAGCGGGGTATGGGGTAGAGGGAGAAGTAGAATCCCCGCTGAGCAGGGAGCCCGATGCGGGACTCAATCCCAGGACCCTGGAATCATGACCTGAGCCAAAAGCAGACGCTTAACTGACTGAGCCACCCAGGCGCCCCTGGATTGTGTTTTAGATCAATAGGAAGAACTACAACCTCCATGCCTACTTTCTATCAGCCTACAGCAGCTGGCTCACAAATGTATGGCTTTGGGCACTTTATACCACTTTTCCGGGACTTGGATCCTCCACAGGCACTTTTATATTTTGACTCAGGAATCCAACTACATATGTTGAAGTCATTGGCCTATAAGGCATTTAATTTCTGTCTTGTCTAAATAGTATCTTTTATAAGGCATTAAGAAAAACCCATTCACATCCACTTCAGAAGAACAGATTGCCATATGGTCAAATGAACTGGTCTCTTCAGATGCACACATGCAAACATAACTATAGATTATGTCGTATCATACATGCCCATGATGACATGTATCATACAGATTTGGGTGTTGGGGGAATTTTTTTCTTTATTTTATTGAAGTATAATTACATACAGTAATAAGTGTAGACTTTGAGTGTACGGATGAGTGAATCTTGACAAATGTATATGCTCATGTTATCAATGTCCCAAGAAAGATATAAAACACTGCCTTTGAAATTTCCCTTAGCTTTTTTCCCAATTTCTCTTCTGAAAGGAACAACTATGGTTTTGATTTTATCCCCATGGATTAGTTTTGCCTATTCCTGGACCGTGTGTTGTTTATGATTGTTTAGATTGATCTATGTGACTGCATGTATTTGCAATTTGTTCCTTTTCCTTACTGCATAGTATTCCATGGTGTGAATACACCACAACTTATCTATGCTTCTGTTAATAGACAAATTGGCTTGATTCCAATTTTTCACTCTAATGAATAAGGTTACAGTGAACATTCCTGTACATGGCTTCTTGGGGACTTACATTTTCTTTGGCAGGGGAGAGGTGTGTGTATATTAATACCTAGGAGGGAATTGCTGGGTCAAAGGTTAAGGAGATATTTAACTTAATGAGAAATTGCCAAACAGCTTTCCAGTGCTGATGTACTCTTTTACTATCCCATTGGCAATGTGAGTAATTCCATTGCCCTACATTTTTTCTGACATTTGGTATTTTTACTTTTAGCCATCCTAATGGATGTATAATATCTCTTTGTGGTTTTAATTTGCATTTCCCTTATGTATTTCCCATATTTTCATATGTCTATTGGGAATTTATATATTCTCTTTTATGAAGTATCTGTGCAAAACTTTTGCCCATTTTTATTGAGTATTATCTTTTCACTGTTGATTTGTAGTTTTAAAAACTATTCTCCTATGTAAGTTATTTGTCAGGTGTATGTACTGGGGAAATTATATCCCAGCCTGTGGTTTACTTTTTCATTTCTGTAACAGTATCTTTTGAATTTTGGTAAGTTTTGTTTATCAATTTTTTTTCCCTTTTTGCCTTCTGTTTATAAATATTTTCCTACCCCAACTTCACAAAGATACTCTCCAGCTGTTTTCTTTATAGGCTTAGTTTTTAGCTTCTGCCTTAGGTCTGTAATCCTTTTACAGTTAATTTTTGTGTATAGTGTAAAAAAATATATACGAATATCCAGTTTATCTAGCACGTTTCATTGGGGAAAATTATTTTACTATTAAATTTCATTGACATCTTTGTAAAAAACATTTTGATCATAAATATACAATCTATTTCTGTACTCTCTGTATCGTTCCATGAATCTATTATCTATCCTTACACAAAAACCACATTTTCTCAATTATAACCTTACATGAACTCTTGATCATATAGTGAAAATTCTCCAATTTTATTCTTCTTTTGGATCCTTGTTTTAGTAATTGAAGGCCCTTTACATTTTCTTTTTTCTTTTTTTATTATGTTATGTTAATCACCATACATTACATCATTAGTTTTTGATGTAGTGTTCCATGATTCATTGTTTGCATATAACACCCAGTGCTCCATTCAGTACGTGCCCTCTTTAATACCCATCACCAGGCCAACCCATCCCCCCACCCCTCTCCCCTCTAGAACCCTCAGTTTGTATTCCAGAGTCCATAGTCTCCCAAGGTTCATCTCCCGCTCCGATTTCCCGCCATTCATTTTTCCCTTCCTGCTATATTCTTCTTCTTCTTCTTTTTTTTTTTAACATATAACATATTATTTGTTTCAGAGGTACAGGTCTGTGATTCAACAGTCTTACATAATTCACAGCGCTCACAATAGCACATACCCTCCCCAATGTCTATCGCCCAGCCACGCCATCCCTCCCACCCCCCACCACTCCAGCAACCCTCAGTTTGTTTCCTGAGATTAAGAATTCCTCCTATCAGTGAGATCATATGATACATGTTTTTCACTTATTGACTTATTTCACTCAGCATAATACCCTCCAGTTCCATCCACATCATTGCAAATGGCAAGATTTCATTCCTTTTGATGGCTGCATAATATTCCATTGTGGGGTGTGTGTGTGTGTGTGTGTGTGTGTGTGTGTATACATATATATATATATATATATATACCACATCTTTATCCATTCATCTGTCGATGGACATCTTGGTTCTTTCCATAGTTTGGCTATTGTTGACATTGCTGCTATAAACATCAGGGTGCACGTACCCCTTCGGATCCCTACATTTGTATCTTTGGGGTAAATACCCAGTAGTGCAATTGCTGGGTTGTATGGTAGCTCTATTTTGAACTTTTTGAGGAACCTCCATACTGTTTTCCAGAGTGGCTGCACCAGCTTGCATTCCCACCAACAGTGTAGGAGGGTTCCCCTCTCTCCGCATCCCTGTCAACATCTGTTGTTCCCTGACTTGTTAATTTTAGCCATTCTGACTGGTGTGAGGTGGTATCTCATTGAGGTTTTGATTTGAATTTCCCTGATGCCGAGCGATGTTGAGCACTTTTTCATGTGTCTGTTGGCCATTTGGTTGTCTTCTTTGGAAAAATGTCCGTTCGTGTCTTCTGCCCATTTCTTGATTGGATCATTTGTTCTTTGGGTGTTGAGTTTGATAAGTTCTTTATAGATTTTGGATACTAGCCCTTTATCTGATATGTCATTTGCAAATATCTTCTCCCATTCTGTCGGTTGTCTTTTGGTTTTGTTGACTGTTTCTTTTGCTGTGCAAAAGCTTTTTATCTTGATGAAGTCCCAATAGTTCATTTTTGTCCTTGCTTCCCTTGCCTTTGGCAATGTTTCTAGGAAGAAGTTGCTGTGGCTGAGGTCAAAGAGGTTGCTGCCTGTGTTCTCCTTTAGGATTTTGATGGAATCCTGTCTCACGTTTAGGTCTTCCAACCATTTTGAGTCTATTTTTGTGTGTGGTGTAAGGAAATGGTCCAGTTTCATTCTTCTGCATGTGGCTGTCCGATTTTCCCAACACCATTTGTTGAAGAGACTGTCTTTTTTCCATTGGACATTCTTCCCTGCTTTGTCGAAGATTAGTTGACCATAGAGTTGAGGGTCCATTTCTGGGCTCTCTATTCTGTTCCATTGATCTGTGTGTCTGTTTTTGTGCCAGGACCATACTGTCTTGATGATTAAGTTTTGTAATAGAGCTTAAAGTCCAGAATTGTGATGCCACCAGCTTTGCTTTTCTTTTTCAACATTCCTCTGGCTATTCAGGGTCTTTTCTGGTTCCATACAAATTTTAGGATTATTTGTTCCATTTCTTTGAAAAAAGTGGATGTATTTTGATAGAGATTGCATTGAATGTGTAGATTGCTCTAGGTAGCATTGACATCTTCACAATATTTGTTCTTCCAATCCATGAGCATGGAACCTTTTTCCATTTCTTTGTGTCTTCCTCAATTTCTTTCATGAGTATTTTATGGTTTTCTGAGCACAGATTCTTTGCCTCTTTGGTTAGATTTATTCCTAGGTATCTTATGGTTTTGGGTGCAATTGTAAATGGGATTGACTCCTTAAATTCTTTTTCTTCTGTCTTGTTGGTGTATAGCAATGCCACTGATTTCTGTGCATTGATTTTATATCCTGCCACTTTACTGAATTGCTGTATGAGTTCTAGCAGTTTTGGGGTGGAATCTTTTGGGTTTTCCACATAAAGTATCATATCATCTGCAAAGAGTGAGAGTTTGACTTCTTCTTTGCCATTTCGGATGCCTTTTATTTCTTTTTGTTGTCTGATTGCTGTGGCTAGGACTTCTAATACTATGTTGAATAGCAGTGGTGATAGTGGACATCCCTGCCATTTTCCTGACCTTAGGGGGAAACTTCTTAGTTTTTCCCCATTGAGAATGATATTCGCTGTGGGTTTTTCATAGATGGCTTTTATGATATTGAGGTATGTACCCTCTATCCCTATACTCTGAAGAGTTTTGATCAAGAAAGGATGCTGTACTTTGTCAAATGCTTTCTCTGCATCTATTGAGAGGATCATATGGTTCTTGTTCTTTCTTTTATTAATGTATTGTATCACATTGATTGATTTGCGGATGTTGAACCAACCTTGCAGCCCAGGGATAAATCCCACTTGGTCGTGGTGAATAATCCTTTTAATGTACTGTTGGATCCTATTGGCTAGTATTTTGGTGAGAATTTTTGCATCCATGTTCATCACAAGCCTTTCTCAAGAAACAAGAAAGGTCTCAAATACACAACCTAACCCTACACCTAAAGGAGCTGGAGAAAGAACAACAAATAAAGCCTAAACCCAGCAGAAGAAGAGAAATAATAAAGATCAGAGCAGAAATCAATGAAATAGAAACCAAAAGAACAGTAGAACAGATCAATGAAACTAGGAGCTGGTTCTTTGAAGGAATTAATAAGATTGATAAATCCCTGGCCAGAGTTATCAAAAAGAAAAGAGAAATGACCCAAATAAATAAAATCATGAATGAAAGAGGAGAGATCACAACCAACACCCTTTACATTTTCAATATCAATTTTAGTTTCAGCTTGTCAAAAAAAAAAAGACTTGCTGGGTATATGATTGGAATTGCATTCAATCTATAAATGAATATGGGGAGAATTGGGATCTTAACAATATTCAGTCTTCTGACACAGAAATCTGGCTCACCTCTCCATTTTGTGTGTGTGTGTGTGTGTGTGTGTGTGTGTGTTTAACTTTCTCATAAGTATTTTGTATTTTTCAAAGTATGGTTCTTGCACATATATGTTAAATGTATTCCTAAGTATGTCATGTATTTTTGCCATCATTTTGAAATGTTTATTTCTGACTATTTATTGCTAGTATATAGAAACAGAATTGATTTTTTTGTATGGAAATCTTAAATCTTGTGACCTTGTTGAAATCACATAATCATTTATTATTTTTAATAGGTTTTTTTGGTTTTTGTTTTGGGGGTTGTTTTTGTTTTTTTGCTAAATTACTTAGGATTCTCTTCATACAAAATCCTGTTGTCTGAAATAAAGACTGTTTAAATTTTTCTTAGAATCAATACAGTGTTGGTTAGGATTGGTGAAAGCAAACATCCTTAGCTTGATGTTTGCCTTAGTGGAAAGTGTTCACTATATCTCCATTAAGTGTGATATTAGCTACAAATTTTTCATAAATGTTCTTTATCATATTAAGGAAGTTTCCTACTGTTTCTGATTTGCTGAGAGTTTGTTGGGTGTTGTCAAATGCTTTTTCTATACCTATTGAAATTATTGGGTGAGTTTCTCATTTATTTTAATACAGTGATTTCAATTGGTAGATGTTTAAATATTAAACCAATATTGCATTCTTTGGATGAATGCTATTTGCTTATAATGTATTATCTTTTTAATATATTGTTGAATTTTGTTAAGGTTTTTGTGGGTATGTGTGTTCATGAGGAATATTGGTCTGTTATTTCTTTTTTTATAGTGTCATTTTCAAATTTCAGTTATAAGATTATTCTGGCCTCATAAAATATATTGGGATGAATCCCTTCCCCCTTATTTTCCAAAAAGTTTTGTATAAGATGTTTTTTCTTTTAAATGTTTGATAGAATTTACCCTGAGCCAAGTGTCTGAGCCAGAAATTTTCTTTGAGGAAATTTTTAATTATAAATTCAATTTCTAACACAGATACTTTTATTCAGTTAATACAGCTTTTATTCAGGTTATATATCTTCTTGTATCCATTTTGGAAATAATATTTCTCAAAGAAATAAGGCACTTCATCTATGTTGTCAAAATTGTTGGCATAGAGCTGTTCATAGAATTTTCTTACTTTCTTTCTAAGGATCTGTAGTGATAGTCCCTCTTTCATTCTTGCTTTTGGCATTTGTAAAAAAATTTTGACTAGTTTTGATAGAGGTTTATCAATCCTATTAATATTTTAGAAAAACCAACTTTTGATGCTTCCAAATGTGTTAATTTTCTTACTATTTAAGATTTCTTCATTGATTTTTGTTCTTACATTTACTATTTCCTTTCTTCCACTTACTTGGGGCTTAATTTCCTTTTCTTTTACTATAATTTTTTTTTTTTTTTGAGAGAGAGAAAAAGAGAAAGAGTGCAAGTGGGGGGTTGGGAGGCAGAGGGAGAAAGAGAATCCCAAGCAGATTCCCTGAGGACCAAACCCCATGTGGGGCTTGACCTCACAACCCTGAAATCATGACCTGAGCCAAAATCAAGAGTCAGATGCCTAAATGGCTGAACCACCCAGGTGCTCCTTTTTCTATAATTTTAAAATGCAATTAATTTTAGACTTTTATTGTTTTTCTAATATAAGTATTTAAAGCTATAAATTTCCTTTTAAACCCTCTCTTAGCTACATCTTACAAATTTCAATATTTGTGTTTTTTATTGTTCTATTCAAAATATTTTCTAATTTCTCTTCTGATTTCTTCTTTGACTAAAGGGTCATTTAGAAATATGTTCTTTAATATCCAAATACTTGGAGGAATTTATTGATTTTGTTTGTTTGTTTGTTTGTTTGTTAAGGATTTCTAATGTAATCTTGCTGAGGTCAGATAAAATACACTGTGATTTCAACCCTTTAAAATTTACTGAGGGTTTTTAATAGACTAGCATATTGGTTTTTTGTTTAACATTCCATGTGTGCTTGAAGAGAATGTGTTTTCTGCAGCTGTCAGATGTACTGTTCTATAAAAGTGTGTTAGGTCACTGGTTGATAGTGCTGTTCAAATCTTATTTTTCTGTTGAGTTTTGAAAAATCTCTTTGTTCTATCAATTTATGAGAGTTGCCTCTTAAAGTTTCTAGTGATGATTGTGAATTTATCTCTTTTCCCCCATTTAGTTTTGTCAGTTTTTTTTTTTATGGACTTTAAAGTTCTGTTATTAGGTGTATTATGTTCAGAATTGTCATGTCAGTTGATACATTCAATGTTTTATCATTATAAAATATGCCTCTTTATCTTGGACAATACTTCTTGTTTGAAGCCTACTTTGTCTGATAGAAATGCAATTACACCAGCTTTCTTATGATTTGTGTTTGGATGGTGTATATTTTTTCTATCTTTTTACTTTTAAACTCTTCGTGATTCTATATTTAAAGTGTGTATTCATATTGACAACATACAGTCTTATATTATTATTCATTCTGATAATCTCTGTTTTTAATTGGAAATTTTAATCCAATCATATTTAATATAGAAATTAATATAGTTCGGTTGGCTATAATATTTCTGTTGTTTTTTCTTTTTCCTTCCATGCTGTTTCCTTCTGTCATATATTATCTAAATAGGTTCCTAGGTGTCATCCTCTTGGCTTAGGCTGCTTCTCTATCTCTCAAGAAAAGTAGATCAATACAGCATATATGCACTAAATATAATCAAATAAATAGGTAAATGGAAAATAAGTCTATTGGGAACATAGTCTAGGGTGGATCACACAACTCATGGTCATTTTGCAGAGAGGACTTTATCAGAGGATCAGTGTCAACATTAGTGGTACTACTCTGGGGCCAACACCAGCCCTGATACTGCTAAATGTTTTCCTTGGTGATTTGTGAGAATAGTAATTAAGGAAGTAAATGATAACTGCCAGGTGGAAAGGTTGGTTAGTCCATGGTTGCCCAGATTATAAAAATAAAATAATGTGTTGGAGAAATAATCAGTAGCAAACAAAATGAATGTTAATTAGATATGTCTTTAGCTGATACACTTAAAAACAAAGCTAAAAAATAATTTAAAGCTAGTAAGGATGAGAAAGATTAGCAGGAAAAAAGTCTTGAGATCAACATGGATAATAAAATGATTCTTTCACCACTTACATCCAATAATTTAAAAATATTATGAGACCAGGATTCAGAAGTAGTAATACAGCATGTCATGGTGATGACCTAACTTCTGTGCTTAGCACCAGCATGCTGTGTCCAGTTGTAGCTTCCCTAATTAAGGTGGAAGAACTAGATAGATTTCAGGGAAGCATCAGAAATTTGGTTTTAGAGATAGATGAATAGTTAGAGATGATTGTGTCCAAACTCCACATTTCGGGGCGCCTGGGTGGCTCAGTCGTTAAGCGTCTGCCTTCGGCTCAGGTCATGATCCCAGAGTCCTGGGATCGAGCCCCGCATCGGGCTCCCTGCTCTGCGGGAAGCCTGCTTCTCCCTCTCCCACTCCCCCGCTTGTGTTCCCTCTCTCGCTGTGTCTCTCTCTGTCAAATAAATAAATAAAATCTTTAAAAAATAAATAAATAAATAAATAAATAAATAAATAAAAACACAAACTCCACATTTCACTGGTGACAAAGCCCAGAAAGTTGAAGTATTTTATCCCAAGGCATACAGTTAATTTGTGGTAGAACTATGACTAGAACCTTAACTCTTAATTCCTTATCTGTTCCTTCCAATTCTCAGAGTGATCTAGGGATTTTGAAATGAGAGAAGATGAGGAAAGATGCAGGGAAGTGAAATTATTCATTGTAGAGAAGAATATATATACAATACCTATTATCAAGACTATGAAAATTTCTTAAAGGTTGGTGACTAGACACTCTTCATCTCCACTAACAAGGAACTTCATTTTTTTTTAAAGATTTTATTTATTTATTTGACAGAGAGAGAGAGACAGCAAGAGAGGGAACACAAGCAGGGGGAGTGGTAGAGGGAGAAGCAGGCTTTCCGCTGAGCAGAGAGCCCGACGTGGGGCTCGATTCCAGGACCCTGGGATCATGACCTGAGCCGAAGGCAGATGCTTAACAACTGAGCCACCCAGGTGCCCCAAGGAACTTCATTTTTTACCGAGGACTAAATGGGAGGAAATGCACAATAAAGTGCAACAGGAGGAATTTAAGAAACACATAAGGGAACTATTTCATGCAGCAAGAATCATTACTTATTAATGTGGTAACTTATAATATCTGTTACGGTCCAACACCATTCCCAGAGTGAGCTGAGTCCCTGTTGAGCCTTTATGATTTCAGTTTTCATCTTCTACTATGAACTACAGGGTTGTGGTGTTAGGTGAGACAATTTACCTAAGCACTCCCTTGGCTGGCCAAGATCTATTGGAGAATATGACACTCCCTGTCAGCAGCAAATGGAATTCTCCTTGATAAATGCTATAGCAAAATTTTAAATTGCCAAATTGTGAATTGTTCAAAATAATAATTTGTGACCAGTTTATTGAGGAAATTAAAAAAAAAAAAAAACCTAGATACTACAAACTACATGAAAAACTACAATTAGAAGTCATTACCTGTGGTGGATTTTGCTTCTAAGACAGAGTTTTTAAATGGAAAGCAAGTTCAATTAACATTAAAATCTGTTATTACATAAGTTCAGACATATAAACTTAGAGCAACCTTAAGTCTCTGAGAAATTCAGAGATTGCTTTTTGTTGTTATTGATCTTCTTCCCCAAAGATCTTGTGCTACAAATAAAACAATTTTCCCCCTTTTTTCCTTTCTTTCCTTTTTATTGTATTTATATGCGATGACAGATGTTAGCTGAACCTATTGTGGTTATTATTTCACATATGTGTAAGTCAAACCATCATACTGTATGTCTTATACAGTAATGTATGTCAATTATTTCTCAATAAAACTGGGGAAAAAAAACCAATATAGCATCCTTGATAGTTGAAAGTTAATTGAAATTCTTTTTCAGGCAAGTACTTTCAGTCAAGAAAAATAACTGTGTTTTAGTTTATTTCAAGGTTGATTCTTTTCCATTATGGAAGAGTGTTTACAAATGATTTTGACAAAGATCGCACAACCAAATCATTCTTTTTCTTTCAAGAATGTACCTCTATAAGAGATAACAAAATAAGAACCAGCCAAGGAAAGTAAAAAAGTTTGTTGACTTCCTCTGAATATATGTGAGGACTGTTTGACTTGTCCACATCCCGGATAATTTATAAAGGAAGGGAAACAATTACACTATAACACGCAGCTGTTTGAAATGGCTTCAGTGTTAAAAAGTATCTCGTATTTCAGGTTGTTTTCCATCGAGTAACATGCACCCATTATACGATGTTATAAAGCATTGTGATATGCCATGGAATCTGTGGCACGTCTTGTATGCCCAGTCATATTCTTCATGTAGAGAGAGGAGTTTTGTGTCGTGGCTGGGTAAGAGCGTGGACAATGCAAGTCGAGAGACTTGGTTTCAGATTTTGACTATATTTCCTGTGAATGAGCACTGTGGGCAAGTTACTTAACCTTTAGCTTCTGTGTGCTTGTGGATAACGACTCAATTACATTCTTTTGTTTCTAGTAATCGTCTCTGACTCCTGTAATGTTTTCTGTTTGTCTCTATGCTTACCTGCATGAAAGAAGGCAGAACAACGTCCGCAGATCCAGGAAAGCTGGTCAAGACAATGTCTTAGCTCTACTGGCTCCCCACGGTGTTCTCCTGCCCTGAGGGAGCAGCTCGCCCTCTCTCCATCTTGGGCAAAATGAATCTTAAGGGATCCTCTTGAGTGTTTGTGAATAGACAGACTTCGCCATTGTTTAGTTTAAAATGACGCATTTGGTTTACATTCCCGGAATATTAATTCCACGAAGTTTAATGGGAATTAGAGCAATACCAGGGTTAGAACTTCCTTCTGGCCACCCAATAAAGTGAGTTTTTAGAGTTACATGTCATGATTTCCAAACAGCCAAGCATTCTAGACAGAACAACATGACAGCTATTCTGAAGACCCCTCCCCCGCAACTTTATGGCATATTTTATTCATTTCTGTGCACTTTTAATAAATATGGAAAATGTCTTAGCTTGGGCTGCCATAACAAAATACCACAGACTATATGACTTAAACAGCAGGAATTTATTTTCTTGTAGCTCTGGAGACTGGAAAGTCTAAGGTCAAGGTCTGACAGGGTTCTGTTTCTGATGAAGCCTCTCTTCCTAGTTTGTAGGTGGCCATCTTCTTGCTGCGTCCTCACGTGGCTTTCCTCTGTTTGCACAGAGAGATGGAGACGGAGAGACAGAGAAAGAGGTCTCTTTCTCTTCTTCTAAGGCTATCAGTCCCATCTGATTAGGGCTCCACCCTTATGATGTCATTTAATGTCATTACCTCCTTAAGATCGTATCTCCAAATACAGTCACATTGGGGGTTAGGGCTTCGACATATTATTTTGGGGGGCATAATTTAGTCCATAGCTAACAATAAATATGGAGATTTATTGGCATTGTCTCAATTTCTTAATGCATTTTTCTAAAGAAAAGCAATTATTTAAATGCATGATTAAATGTGATTTGATTTTTTTTAATTTTACTAGATTTTTTAAAGATAAAATACTTCTATATATTTGCTTGACTTTGCTAGAGTCTTATACTTGTAAAGTATATTTAGATATACATCTGAAAATGACCTTTGTTACATCACCAGCTGTTGGGTTCAAAAAATCACCATAGCTTTAAAAAGTGCCTTTAGAAAAACTACATGGGGAGCAAGACACATAACACCATCTTGTAAGGCCAGAGAAATTGAGTTCACTGCTGCTTGAAAACTGCAAAGCTCGTGAACCTGAGGTCCAAGGAAAATCACAGACAAATAAGTAGCTGAGGCACTTCTGTAAACTTGATCAGCTTTCAGACTCTCACTGAACTTTGCCTTCCTCATTAATTCATTCACAATCCTTCTTTCTCCTACCCACGTTCTTTTAAGGTCGAGAATTAAATGTAAAACTCTTCCGTGGAATGCATACAAGGCATAACCCGAGCCTCTAGTGGAAGAAATTCTTGTGCTGTGAGAAGCGGTGGCACAACTTTGACCTTATAAATTGATCCAATAAATCTGAATTTCTAAGTGAGTAGAGATTCTTAGGCATTCAATAGGTCACAGTATGATCTTATTTAGAAGAATAAATAATGTAATCATATACAGCCCTGAAGAGAAAGACATCAACTCTGAAACTGAAGCAAGTTAGTTCATTGCTGGCATGTTTAACACTCATCAGATGGACCAGAATACTGAGAAAGTATTCTACAGGTTATTTTATAAAATACATTTCTAGCAGTTATCTGATCAATAATTGTTGTTTATTGAGTACCTACTAGGAAACAGTATCAAATAGAAAAAAATGGCATAATTGCTCTGCTTTCCAAATTGAGACAACCTTCCAATGTCACTTAAAGTATTTTAAACTAATATGAAACATACATGCATTGTCTTATAAACAAAGGATTTCATAAGAAGGGCAAAATAATTAAAATTTTATTTATTTATTTTTAAAGATTTTGTTTATTTATTTGAGATAGGGAGAGCATGAGAGGGAGAGAGAGCATGAGCTGGGGTGGGGGAGAGAAGCGGGGGAGAGGGAGAAGCAGACTCCCCACTGAGCAGGGAGCCTGACATGGGACTTGATCCCAGGACCCTGAGATCATGACCTGAGCCGAAGGCAGCCGCCTAGCCCACTGAGCCACCCAGGCGCCCCTAAAATTTTAAAATGAAAATCATAGACAGTGAATATTTTATTACATCCCAAACTATTGAGTTGCATTGTAGTGAAAGCCATCAATTCACTACTCAGAACAGGTCAGACATGGGGGTGAAGAGGTACCAAAGGGAAAGGAAAGAGCTCTAAATAAACGCTTGTCCTTGCTAAAGAGTCACTCAGGTCTCTCTTTGGGGTGCTGAAATCCACCTGCCCTCAGCATACTGTTTCACTTAACTTCCATTTGTCTCTTGCCCCAGCCTGAGTGCCTCAGTGAGATAGTGGAGAGAAGTAACTCGCGGCATCAGCTGGGGTTGTAAAGTACTTTTGCTAATAATAGTGTAGGTAAGCACCTGGTTCAGAGGGGGTTAAATCAAGGGCATGGAGCATTCTTGCTTTGGGTGGCAGAAATCTCAAAGGTGTTACTGAGCTCAAATGTAATGTAAACTGCTGAAAAGCAATAATTAAACTTACACCTTTAACTTTGTTAAATGACTGATCTAAAAGCTCCACCCCTCTCTCTGAAAAAAAATAAATTAAGTAGCATGAGTCTGCTGTTGGCAACTGCAGTGATTATATGGGACATGCAGTCTGGGATTATTTGGATTAAGAACAAATTGTATGCATGGAGCATTCAACCACTGAGGAAATATTATGATTCTTCTAGGACATGTTCACTATTATATGATATAAACATATATCAGTTAAAGCCAAAATCTGCCCAGAAAGTAAACAATTCACAATTCATAGGACTGTACATCCAAAAAAGTGAGAAAAAATTAAATGTGCTTTCTTTTAGATCTTAAAATAATAAAATTCTATTATAAAATTTCCCTTAATGCCACTTACAAGGAAAATATTGTCATAAAGGCCAAGTGGAGAAAAAGTCAAGATTTATATTGAAACTCTATTGAACTATATTGAAACTATATTAAACTATATTGAAAAGAGTCAAGATTTTCACAATACAAAGGCAACAAACCTCAATAGAACAACAGCTCAAGAAACCAAAGAAACAGAGACCTCATTTAATCTGAGAGACTGATGGCTAAAAACAGTCAGGTGTTACATTCGGCACCTTCTGTTGAGGTTACGGAGATGGTAAAGAAGAATCTATGACCCTGTGCTTTTCCTTTAAATTCTGGCTAAGAAGCAGCGCATTTGAAGATTTTTCATTGGGCCTCAGATTCAGCTCCTGCCTCCTTCCTCTATATGGATTTGTCTTTTAATGTAAATGATAAAATTCTCTCTGGCAGACACCACACAACTTTGTCTGCTGTGGTACATACACACTCACATTGAGCCCTCAGCATGCTAGACGTGGCTATCAGAGTCCCCTCTCTCTGAAACAAGAGTGGCCTCTACTAATTGATCGTTCCTAGAGAACTAAAGAGTAATCTTCCTGGGAGAAGTGATTCTGCTCACCTAGGAGAGATGATTTTGCTGGGGAAGAGTTTGCCCTCCGTGCTGCTCCACTGACTTGGCACTAACAGAATTCTTTGAAGAAGCCCATGGCCTCACCAGTGCTCAGTCACCCCACGTTCTGTAGATAATACCCCACAATCACCTAGAGGCATCTCAACTAAGTAAGCATGACTGTCCCAATTAGGCAAGAGTCCTCACTATTAAATATTATTAGACTTAATTTGGTGCCCCGGGAAAATTCTTGATGAAGCCCATCCCACTAAGGACAGGGCACTGTAAAGCCACAACAACGTGCTCAGAAAACACTTCGACAGTCATGTTGATTATGTCGCAAACAAGATCATTTGGTGACATGGTCACTAGGTATATAGAAACATCAACCATGACCGCTGGAGAGAACTTTGGCAATGCCATCACATCTGACCTTGTCACTTTACAGATGAGGAAATAAAAGTCCATGGTGGTGGGCGCCTGGGTGGCTCAGTTGGTTGGGCAACTGGTTCGGCTCAGGTCATGGTCCTGGAGTCCCGGGATCGAGTCCCGCATCAGGCTCCCTGCTCAGTGGGGAGTCTGCTTCTCCCTCTGACCCTCCCCCTCTCGTGCACTCTCTCTCTCTCTCTCTCAAATAAATAAATAAATCTAAAAAAAAAAAAAAAAATTCCATGGTGGTGTGGTTGACTAGTTAGGAGAAATAAGACTTGATTTTAGGCCTCCTGACTCTTCCAGTCCTCAGCTTTTTACACAATACCGTCATACATCCTAAAATATGCCAGAGACTGAAAGCACATCTCTAAAGCTGTGATCTTTCAATATAGTTGTTGTTGGCGGTGGAATTATAGTACTTAGCTTTGCATTTCTAACCAGTGTTTTAACCTTGAGGAAGTCAATCTGACTGCATCTCATTTTTAATTGTAAATTAGAGATAATTTTGTCTATCTCAGGAAGTTGTGGTGAAAACGTAATAAATATTGCATGACAAGGTGCTTTCTGTAAATATATCCATTTTAATGGATATCCATTTTAATGGGTAAATATCCATTTTAATGGAAAAAATATCCATTTTAATGGAGATGAAGATTTGTCTTTGGAAGCTTCTCTGTGACTTTTGGTTCTAGATGGTGGATTGAGTACATGTTTTGTTTTATGCAATGGACAAACGTGAGAGCTCACTATTGTCTAATTATTAGTGGAATTTATCTTCTGTTCATATGCTTATTAACCATTTGTATTTTTTATTCATATCTTTCAATTATAACTATTTTCCTATTTAGCTGTTTGTGGTTTTCTTGTTATTTTGTAGTTCTTTATCTCTTAGAAATATTCTTTTTATTATATATGATGTAAGTATTTTCTCCCAGCCTGTTGTATTCTGTGCTTTTAATTTATAAGTGTCACAAACTGCCTATGGATTATCAGAGAAGAAGTCATAGAGGGGAAAGAGCTAGTTTGTTATTTCTGTGAGTTCTTAATTTTTTATACACATCAGTTTGCCTTGACTTTTACTATATACTAATACTATATGAATCAAATCTAATCTGCAACTTCTTAGTATATGTCACATTAAATTAAAAACAAAATTTAATAAAACTCTTTTCAAAGATTGAATTTCCCAAGCAAACTTTTTCAGAAGTTTTTGAGGATCATCTTCAGCAAAATGAGGGAATGGACCAAGAAAAAAGAAAAGCATGAACTCAAGTGTATCCAAACTGGGAGAACAGTTGAAGGAAGACCCAGAAGCAGCTGCCTAGCAGGCTCACAGAACAACCAGCACAGATGGAAGGAAGAACGACCTTCTCTTCCTGTATAATGTGATTTTTTAAAGCATATGCATGTACTATATTCACTAGAAATACTTAAGATAAAATACTTAAGATACTTAAGATAAAAAAGTGGCATATTTGATGTTACTAACTTTAAGCACACAAAGCCCCCCCTCTGCATTTTTATTTTTAAAACATCGTGTTTTTAAAAATTTAAGTGGCGGGGTGTCTGGGTGGCTCAGTTGGTTAGGTGAACGACTCTTGGTTTTCTCTCAGGGTCCTGGAATCTAGCCCTGCATGGTGCTCCACGCTCAGCATGGATCCTGCTTGAGATTTTCTCTCTCTCTCTCCATTTGCCACTCCCACTTGTGCTGTCCCTCTCTCTCTCTAAAATAAGTAAATAAAATCTTCAAAAAAAATTACATGGCAACATCAGTCAATGCAAAAGTAAGTATATGGAAGTAAAATGAAAGTCTCTGGCTGCCTCCTAATGCTCGGGAGTCAGTAACTGTATTATGCAACTTCTCAAACTCTAGTACACATAGTTTTTATTATGATTATATGTTTTACCAAAAAAAAGATCATACTGTATATCTTCCTTCACAACTGGCTTTTTCCCATAACGCCATGTCACAGATATACTCCCTTGTCAATGAACACATATTCAGCTTATTCTTTTTTATAACTGTACAGATTTCTGCAGATGGACAGACCACAATTTATTTAACCTACACCTTATTAATAGATATTTAGATTGCCTCCAATTTTTCACTAATGCAACAAATGCTGCCAGAAACATTCAGACACATGCTTCTTTGTACAAGTATTTTCTTAAGATAAATTTCAAGATGTGAAATTGCTGGTTCAGAGGACACATGTGTTTTAAATTTTAATAGATTAGAAAATGAAAACCCCTTCCCCCAAAATTGGCTGTACTATTTTACACTCACACTAAAAATATATGAGTAGTCATTGCCCCACATTTTACCAATCGCTGATACTATTAACCTTTTAAAGTTTTGTTTCGTGAAACCAGCAAACACGATAGCTCACTATTGTTTTAATTTGGCTTTTTATTATTAGTGGGGTTTATCTTCTTTTCATATGCTTATTAGCCATTGGTATTTTTTAATTCATATCTTTCAATTATTATTATTTTCCCATTTGGCTGTTTGTGATTTTCTTGTTATTTTGTAGTTCTTTGTTCCTTAGGAGTACTCCTTTTATTATATATTATGCAAATATTTTCTTCCAGGCTGTCGTCTTTCTTTTCAGTTTTTAATTTATAAGTGTCCCAATATCACCAGCCAGAACTTTAAAGAACTTGATTAAAACATGACTTTTCTCTTTGTCTGCATTAAAAATAAATCAAAGCAAAACTAAGCTATTGAGCAAATTCTTATTGAATGCCCACTATATTCGGTAATCACAGAGGATACTAAGGTAGAAAGATGAGCCCTGATTATAAAGATGATCTAGTACAAGGAGCAGAAAAACCTGAAAGTACCACAATTCCACTATAATAAATTTATAACATAATATACATTGCAGACAGGGGAGAAAGAATGCCAAAAACTACCCATGGATTATAAGAGAAGAACTCATAGAGAGGAAAGAGCTAGTTTGTTATTTCTATGAGTTCTTAAGATTTTTGTACACATCAGTTTGCCTCCACTGTTGAATTCTTATTATATGCTAACAGTGTATGAATCAAATATAATTTGCAACTCCTCAGTATACTTCACTTTTAAAAATTGTTTATTCTCAAAATTTTAATAAGCAAATTCTTCAAAATTTATATATCTTATTACCATTAAATCATATAGGTATTTTTAAAGAACAATTGAAGAGTGAGTCATATGAATGTGAAACACAAAAACGATTTCATTTTTAAAGTATTCATTCATAATCAGAGAGGGAGACAAACTGTGAGAGACTCTGGACTCTTTGAACCAAACTGAGGGTTACAGAAGGAAGGGGGGTGGGGGATGGGGTAACTGGGTGATGGGTATTAAGGAGGGCATGTGTGGTGATGAGCACTGGGTGTTATACGCAACTAATGAATCATTGAACACTACATCAAAAACTAATGATGTACTATATGTTGGCTAATTGAACATAAAAAAATAAAATAAAATATTTGTTCTAATACTTCAAATTTAATAATTTTTAAAAATCTGAAATTCTTCATATTTACAGAAATATGAACCACCTAGCAATATTCTCTAGGAACAGTTTATAAACCCATGTTATATGAAAAATAACACTCCCCTCCCAACACCCTACACAGCTCCTCCATCCAAACATACCCACTTTAAAGGAGGAAAATATGATAAAGTACTTCTTTTAAATCTTTGAAAATTTTCTTTTATTTGTTCCCCCCTCTCTGACTCTGGCATTTGCCTTGTCTTGCATGAACTATTCCACAAGGAACTCATAAAATGATGACTGCAACTGCTTATAATATCTCAAAACCTCTTCCATTATTTGAGGTGTTAAATACAATTGGAAGGCTAGCTTACCATCAACAAGAAACCATAAGGCATTGAAACACTTACCACATGCCAACCCACAGCCCTGTTCTGCTCCTGTGACCTTTACAGCATTTTTCATTCTTCTCTACCCCACCCCCTGCTTAGTTCAGCCCTTTTCCAGTATTCATCTGAAAAAGATTTTCAAGGAAGCCTCTGTTGCATGTAGAAGGTAAAGCGTTGACCTAGGCAAAATTTCTTCTCTAGATGTCTATTACCCCATCCCAAGAAAGACAGAGCATAACCTTCGAATACCTTGAATGTTTTAATAATAATAATAAAAAGTCCAAGTAAATTGGCTCTACCTATAGTTCTAAGCAATCAGAGATTTGTTTCTAAATAGCTCTGGGGGATTTCACCATATGAATCCTATTAATGGAAATTGCTGAGCTAATCTCTCCATGTGACATTACAAATATTAGCTTCCCATCCAACTTTGTTTGAAGCTTTTCTGTATTTCTTTTGCTGTTAGAACAAGAACTGTAAATCTGGAAAGAATTTTTAAGATCAATCAATTCAGTCTTTTAATATTACAGATGAAGGAATAGATTGCTACTGATTATCAAATGGCTGTGTGAGTCTGGGCAATTTGATCCGTGGACTTTAAAGACTGGCTTGGAATTTAGGAAGCTGTTTGTAGGCACCACCTACATAAAAGATAAGAAGTGAGGAAGCTTGAAGAATAATCTAGATTATCTAAATTCGGTGTTGCAAGGGTTTTCTTTTATCCTACAAGCATTATTACTAATGATTGTGTCAATATTTGGAAGTTGTCCATGTAAAAGACTATATTAGGGAGAACACGGTAAGGGTCACCAGATCAGCCAACTAAAGGGTCGTTATTAGGAATAGGGGCTAACGTGTTAGAATAATCTCTCCAGAATGTACTTTGCTATGGCTACCTGAATAAAAAATTGCACGTTACAGCAACATCATAAAAGCTAGATTTTAATAAGCTTTGTTTGAGTGAGTTCCTACCATAGAGGTCACTATAAAGCTTTCGAGTGGGTGATGAACCAGTCACACGATAGTGTAAGCAGCCCTGCTTGTATTTTGCATGCCAATAATTCTCAGTCACATTGCAATCCTCCTTGCAGAAATGGAAATTCTTCCACATTTCTAGGTTCAGTATGTTTATTTAGAGCAAATGAAATGCTTGTTTTTCTTTCATGATATTCTGTTTTTATTTTTTTACTTTGGTTTTTGGTATGGAAGAATTAGGTTCTTATCTTTTGGTGACTTTTTTTACAATTGAATATTTTCACACATTACTAGGATTACACAGGACATATGGCATACTTTACAAGCTATTGTTTCCCATTCAAATATCTCCTCAGGTGGAGAAAAAACATTTGGCATTCATTCATGTATGATTCATGATCTTCTGACTTTGTTTTTGTGGTGGCCATAGTGACCCAGGTCTGAAAAAAGAACGATTCAAATCTGACTCTTATCTTTGTCTCTTTAGCTTCTATTCCAATGAAGGTGGAATATTATGAAAACCAATAGTTCATCCAGTTAGTTTTTCCTCAGGGAGGGGCAAATGGGTGACTAATTAAAAGAAAGCCCATCAGTATTGGTGCTGTATGTTTAAACCTAACATTTTCTACAAAAGAAATACTTTCTAGTGTAGATATTTCTATCTGGAAAATTGTTCTTTCATCAAAATATTTCTTTTGAGTAATGAGTGATCCCATACTTAAAGCCACAAATACCAGAATTTTACATGTGGAAGGTTTTTGGTTTTGTGTTTTTAGAGACCTTAATTTCTCTCACTGCATACAGAACCGATGGCTTTTATTTCACCATATATGGGGCTTTATCACAGCGGAAAGATGATTTAGTAATTGAAGCATAACTCTTCATGTCATTTCTACTTTGTACTTCCTTAGAAATGGCTCATGACATGACATCAAAGCCAAATTCTGCAATTAGAAAAGGGTTTGCATCAACTGGATTTTGAAAACAGAAAACAACAACAAAACCACCCCCAAATTCTTGAAATCACAAAAGAGAAAATGCAGCCAAGAGGAAAAAAAAAAAAAAAGTCTTGGCATTTGCTCACCTCTTTTAACCCTTGTTCCTTCATAAATAAAAACATGTTGGAAAAATTGTTGTGAACAAAGGGTCTTAATTGCAAACAACTCTTTAGGAATGTTTGAAAGGAAACGACAAGAGTATGTTTATTAAGCCTGGATCAAGCCCACTTGTCTTCCATTATTTAGCTTTGATATACCTAAATCTTCATTGAGACTTGACATTATGGGACTCTGTCACATATGCTATACAGAGAATAGTGGGGAACAGGTGACATCAACCAACCAAAGATATAAAAGCATATTTAGAAACACAAGCTGTGAGGCCCACCTCACGCAAAGAAATTTCATCCCTAGGTATGTATGCGCTTGGAGGCAAGAATCAGCACCCGAAAGCCGGAGCCCCTGTGCTGTTAGGAATGAGCCCGGCTTCTGGCAGTGCCTTTTTAAAAGGTACAGAGATTTGTGGAGAGGAGTGCACTGATGACAAGCTGGCTCTTCCCTTCTCAGTGGGATGGAGCGGGAGAGGTTGGCACAAAAGCTTGCAGCATTCAAGTACTATGATTTTTGTTCTTATAAAGATGGAAGCTATTATTTTTTAAAGCATGTGGTTTCAGTGGTGCATACTTGATTTATGACTAAGAATTCTTTTTCTCCACGCCATATTAGCACCCTCGTATAATTAGTTTCCCTTTTGAAACAGCTGAGGCTGAATTCTGTTTTACCAAGGTAGTGACTTGGTGTGGACAACCTAGGTTTCAAACACATCAGCCGTGGGGAAAATTGGGGCCTTTTCCTTCTTGAATTTCACAGGATAAAAATCTCGGTCCTTCCACTACATTCTGCAGGCATAGCTACAATGTTGGTCTGAACAACTTAGAGAAGGCTTAGTCTCATTGGCACCTCAGTCTTGTCAGAATGACATGGGCGTGTGAGCTTAGCTGGATTTAACAGGATATGAACCTGAGCACATATTACAAATGCAAATCAAGTCTCCATTTTTTTCACCATAAAAGGCATGAACATAAATTCCAAAGATGATTCCACATTAAATGACGTGGGATAGCAGTAGTACGTCCTTTTGAGGACCTGTTTCTCCTCCCATAAGGCTTAAAACTTCTTTACCACTCTTGAGCTTGTCAGTGCAAGCCCATAAACATTTACCTGTATAAACTTATAATTAAAAAAAAATGTGTCCTAATCCTTCAGCAAGTAATTATATTGAGTATTATTCAACCCTTCACAAGAAATCCCTTTAAGATCTAAAGGGTGACAGCCTCATCAAGTTTTCATTGCCTACCTTGATGCATTTCCATTTTTGGAAGTATCCTCTCACTTTCTGCTTCACATACAGGAACACAAAAAGAAATTCAAAGGAAGGTACCTTGAAAGAAGAACTTCATTAAATAATTATCAAATTAGAAAATTACATACACAAATATTCCACACATTATAGTAAGACGAGATATACATGTGTTCGCATGTCTGTATGGGATATACAGTCTCGGCATATATAAATATGCATAATTTTCTCCCACAACGTAATTAGAGAAAATTACATATCTAGCCAATTAGTCTTCAGAGCAATTTTCTTCATATTTTCTTTCTCCTCAGCTAAAATGGACCTAAGAGCCCACCGCCACCTCCACGTTCAGCAGTCTGACTCTCCCCCACTCCCTGCTGCCAGCTCCCCTCCACCATGCTTAACATTTTATGCCTTCCTTGCAGGGCCACCTCTTTCCTTGCTTTCCGGTTCTGTTCATTCTCCCACCCTCTCCTCGAGTCTCAGATACTGAGCAAGACTCCAATTGTTTGTAGGTGGACAAAACAATTACACAGAAACTCTAATAGAAACAAAGAAGACTCCCCATCTGATGTCATGGATGGCCCCAGACCTCTGCTTGTTCTCTCCATCTGTTTGTCCCTCAGTTACAAAGAAGAGGATATGTCATCACTCCATGCAGAATTTGGTTACCAAAGTGTTCTTCCATTCCAGTCCCCCGGCTTACAGGAAGCCCAATGCCACCGAACACATCCTTCTCGAATATCTCCATATCCCATGAGAAGGGAGCCTTGCAGGCTCTGGAGAGAGAGCATTCATGGCTAAGCTCAGCTTTGCATGTTTGTCCCCAAATACAGAGAAATATCGGGGAACCCCAGCCCTGTCTGTGTAAGCCTGAACTCTAATGTAGGCCCTGGGAAATTCCCACCTTCAAGTTGAATGCACGCTTGTAAGGGGCAGAGCCTGCTTCTTCCCCAGCCGCCACTTGGCCAGCTCACTGCATAGCCTGGCAAGACCCAGGAATTTCATATTCTGCCATCAGCTCTCTGAATACCTACCTCAGCCTTATCAGAGCGGATGCTAAGTATTCAGGCAGCTCTGCCTTGGCTCAGAGGATAGAATCAAGGTGGGCTCACAGATTTCTCTCTCTATTTCCACTGCGAACCCACGGGGCAAGTCTGAGGTTCCTAAGCTCCTATGACAGTGTTTCTCAGTCCTTTTTTCATCCTTGCTCTCCTAAGGAGCTTCTTAAGACATTTTTTTCTTAATAAATTAGTAAGTTAATAATATTTCCCTCATGATAATTTAATACCACAGATAAACTGTTTATATACGGTATGTGTTTCTGTGTTTTACACATAACCAAAGGGGGATGCTTTTCCTCCCCAAGAACCAATCTTCACCCTTTGGAGGTGATATCCCCACTAAAAATGCACGCTCTGTGGATTTGTGTCTCCGAGGTAGGACCGGCACTGAGTTTGACGGAAGCAGGGTCTCTAGCCTTTAGATTTTCTTTTCTTTTTTTTCTTAATTTTATTTTATTATGTTATGTTAATCACCATACACTACATCATTAGTTTTTGATGTAGTGTTCCATGATTCATTGTTTGCGTATAACACCCAGTGCTCCATTCAATAACTGCCCTCTTTAATACCCATCACCAGGCTAACCCATCCCCCCACCCCCCTCCCCTCTAGAACCCTGAGTTTGTTTCTCAGAGTCCTTTAGATTTTCTACTTGACATACTTTCCTGTGCGCATCATCCCACTGCCCCTCAGCTGTAGTGCATTTCATTTTGTACCCTCTCAACCTTAGGAAGCACCAGGAATCTCCATGAGGCTGTTTGGGCCAGAGATATGCTGTGGAGAAACAATAAAGTGTGGACATTTCTCTGGAGTTAACCACTGGACTAGCCAGAAAGCATTCCCCTGATACCAGGCTGATTGTCGCCTGGTTCTTTATCTAAAAACCTAGGGATACATGCACTGCTTATGAAACATTCCCAATGGAATAGGACTGATGCTGGAGGGGGCTCGTCTGGACAGCCAGCACAGGAAAACTGGCTGGGGGGGCGTCGGGGCGAGGAAAGAAATGTTGTGGGGCAACATGAAGAGTCAGGAGATGATAGTCCTCGCACAGGTCCTTCTGGAGACTGCCTCCTCTTTTTTTTTTTTTTTTTTTAAAGATTTTACTTATTTATTTGACAGAAAGAGAGAGACAACACAGCAGGGGGAGTAGGAGAGGGAGAAGCAGTCCTCCCACTGAGCAGGGAGCCCGATATGGGGCTCCATCCCAGGACATGGGACCATGACCTGAGCCAAAGGCAGACGCTTAACAACTGAGCCACCCAGGCTCCCCAGGAGACCACCTCCTCTTAACCCTCCACTTTGCACTTGCCGTAGACAATGTTCCTTGTATTCAAGATATAATATGGTCAGGACTGCATTTTAAGAAGGTCAATCAGTACTTTTTTAACAATCCATTTAATGACTTTCAATTATCTACAGATTGAAATGCATTCTTATTAAACCAGCATTTTAGACTCTCCATAGAATGACCCTACCTATTTTTCTGCTACTTTTCTCTGACCTGCAGTCTACCCCCTCCAGAACACCAACTCCAAACTCATTAGGACCCAAATACGAGCTTCCATGCCTTTGTTGGTGCTACGTTCTCTGCTTGTAATAAGCTGCCCTTTGATTGCCACCTATTCAAATCCTGCCCTTCCTACACTTTCAAGGTCAGCCTCTAGAAAGTAATTTCTGATTTTTCCAAATAGATATTAATTCTTTTTCCTTCACGCTCTCACTTCATTCCTTGTGCAAGCACCAGAAAGGAAATCCAATTACCACAAAAGGTAGAATAATAGCTCCTTGGCTAAGCTGTGTATTCCCTGAGAACAAGGACTCAATTACACCCATCTGTGGATCTTATACGGTGTCTAGTGCTCATACCGAGGACACAATAGAAGTATTGAACGTCTTGTGTTGATTGGGTTGTGTCGTTGTTTCGGGGCCAGAATGGGACAGAACTTTGCTGGAAACACCCACCCCATAACATCCGCATAATGGATAATGAGACCTGAGACAACTCTAAAACCAGAAACATAGACTCAATTAAATAAACAGGGACAAGGTGTATGCTTTGTTGTCCTTCTTAGTCTTTTTGTTTTGATTTGTTTGCCTCACTTTCTTATGTTTTCTTTGAGGAAAAAAAAAATTACAGGACCAATGGGCCATATAACCTAGATGGTTTTTCCTCTCATGTCTTAGTATTTCCTGTTAACTACTAATATTCCCTTTAACTGGAGCTGGTGGGGATCATTCATATGGTTTATTAGCCTCAACAACTCAACTCAAGGAATAATTCATTTCATTTGTTTATATCATTATTTTAAAAATCTTCTCAAATCACTTTTTTTCTAGGTGATCTTCCTGCTCCCAATTCCCTCAGATTATTTAAAATTAAACAATATAGCTAGATGCAAAAATCTAGCTTTTATTATTATGTGTGTAGAAGATATGTGCTGTTGTTATTTCTTTGAGGTAATTTTTTTCATTGTTTTTAAAAATAAGTCATTGCTTTTAAAAATAATTTTTAAAAAATTTGATTCATCCAGAATCAAATGAGAAAAACCAAAACCATCCGGAAGACATTGTTCAGGTGAAGGTCACTTAGTGCTTGGGATTCAACAGCATAACAGTTGAAATCTGAAGTACGTTGGGTTTTTTTTCTTCCCCTTTTGGTAACTATGGGGATAGCAGAGTATCTTAAATATAAAGCTTCTGGGAAGGAATAACCTTGGAAATTCTTCTACTGAAGAATGACTTAAGCCCTGTTCTGACACATGAATCATGGGGTGGTGCTTTCGGTCAACATTCTTTGCTCTTCAGAACCAGAAAAGCCAGTATCTGTCTGGTTACCGGTGCTGCCACCACTACTGGGAAAATGGCACCGTGACAGGGGAGTTTCTCTGAAATCATTTTGAAATAGTCGCATATGCCCAGGAACATTCAAATGACATTTTCACCATAGGTTATCTTTTGGACGTATTACTGCTTTTCTGCACTACATAAAATGACATTTGGAACAACTTAATTTTTATTCTTAACTGAGAGAAGGAGAAAATATTCCAAGAAATTCTTTTAGCATCTGAAAATGTCTAGGTGTTGTGCATGATGGAAAGGATGTGCTTCCTTTGTTAATTTCAATTCAATATTACCTTCAATATAAATACCTTAAAGTAGTTGTATATATATATAGTTATATATTGTATATATATGTTAATTCAAATGACTTGTATTGTTTTCCTTTGTAGAAATCGTTGTTTTAGATCACCCCTTTTCTTCAAAAATGAGAATAAATGTAAAGATATATTAAAAACATTCTAGGGGCACCTGGGTGGCTCAGTCTGTTGAGTGTCTGACTCTTGGTTTCGGCTTAGGTCAGGATCTGGGAGTTGTGAGATCAAGCCCCGTGATCGGCTCTGCTTGAGATATTTTTCCCCCCTCCCTCTCCCTCTGCACCTCCCCCCACTCTCTTACTCTCTAAAATAAATGAATAAATAAATGAAATCTTAAAAAAATTCCAGAAATTATTAAATTAAGCCTCTTTATTAGTTTTTATCCATTAAAAAGGGAAAGGAATATCTGAGAAAAATATATGGCAAGATCATGCAACCAAACTAATTTTTAATTTACCTATCTGAACATTTTATCAGAAATAATTGTGTTGTCTTTGCTGGCTATAATTCCTTGTATAATTGCTTCTCTATCTCACTTCACAGCTGTCCCCCCTTTTCTGCAGTTTCACTTTCCATGGTTTCAGTTACTCGCAGTAGGGTAGCAGATGGCCCTTCTTCTGACGTATTATCAGAAGGTCAGTAGTAGCCTAACGCTACGTCACAGTGCCCACGTCATTCACTGCATTTCATCTCCTCATGTAGACATTTTATCATCTCACAAGAAGAAGGATGAGTACAAAATAGAATATTTTTAGAGAGAGACCACATTCACATAACTTTTATTACAGTACATTGTTATCATTGCTCTATTTTATTAATTATTGTTGTTAATCTCTTATGATACCTAATTTTTAAATTAAACTCTCTCATAGATATGTATGTATAAGAAAAAACATAGTATACACAGGGTTCGGTACTATCTTAGGTTTCAGGCATCCTACTGGGCGTCTTGGAATGTGTCCCTCCCAGATAAGAGGGGATTAATATACATTTATTAACACAACTTCATTGTAAATTGTTTCCTCCTGACCCCCGAGAAAACAGCAACAAAAGTAACTTTGAAAAGTCTTCTTTCCAAACTTTCTTCATTGCAAATTTCCAGGTATAAATAAATCACAGAGATGAAAAGTATAGCACAGGGAATATAGTCAACAACACAGTAATAACATTGTATGACAGAGGGTGACTACACTTACTGTGGTGAGCTCTGAGTAATGTAAAGAATTGTCAATTGACTATGTTGTATACCCAAAACTAGTGTAACTTTGTATGTCAACTATGCTTCAATAACAAATAAATAAATAAACAAATAAATAATTTTTAAAGTCTCCCTTCCATGTATCAAAAGATTATACTTGTTTTTTCCATCACTGGCTCTTCACTTTCCACCATACCTTAGCTGATTTTCTTTGAGGCAACTCAAATACATATTCATCAGGACATTGTGTTCAATGTCAGAACTCACAGAACACCTTTAACTCCACTTTCCCACCCCCAGCCAAAGGTTCCATAACATGATGATCTTACGTTACACCTCAAAGTCACAGGTAACCTACTAATTTTCATCCATATTTATATTAAAAATATAGATGTATATAAAAAATATATATACATTGCTGATACTGACATGGATTGTTTCTTTTGCCCACTTAGCCCCTGAATAGTGGGTAAATTTTTATTTATAGGTGCTTGATTTTGGTATCCAGATTCTAGGACCCCACATGTAATCAGGCAGGGAAAGCAGACATTTCTTGCTGTTGATTCATCTATATCATCTTCCTGTCACAAACCCTTCATTGCCACACCACTGGACTCTATGAATCCACTCTGCCTGTGAACATTGAATATTGGAAATAGGCCCCGCCACCCAAATAAATTTTACATTGGCCCTGTTTCTTTGCATCACTCACACCAGACTGCAACATTGTTCATAATACCTTTAAACACTCAATTGTCTTCGTTTCTTTACAAATTCGTCTTCCCAACAAGACTGATTTCCTTGAGGACAGAGACAACAACTGATTCATCATTGTGTGCTTCCCGGTGATTTGCTCAGTTTATTATATATATGTCCAATAATGGACACAGGCAGAGGGTTTCCTCTCTTTTGCCTGGCTCGCTAAAAAAAAGCCTGTTGGGGCACCTGGGTCGCTCAGTCGGTTAAGCATCTGCCTTTGGCTCAGGTCATGATCTCTGGGTCCTGGAATTGAGCCCCACTTCAGGCTCTCTGCTCAGTGAGGAGTCTACTTCTTCCTCTCACTCTCCCTCTCTGCTCTCCCTCTCTTTCTCTCTCTCTCTAATAAATAAATTAAAAATAAAAAAATTAACCTTTAAAAAATAAATAAAAAATAAGAAAAGCCTACTTTTGTTACCACTTTGAAACCAATGTGGGCTCATAGGAAGTCTTTAACTTATACGTTAATTGTATTTGAGAAAGCACTTCTGAGGTTTGAACCAGAAACCCACTGACCATCTCTGTAGTTAATAGTCATCAAGATGCTATGTTGGATCAGGTCCCATGAGTGTGGTAAAGGGACTGTGTCGAATTGCTCTCTGGGAGCAGAAGGCCATGGAACAGTGAAGGAAGAGGAAGACAGGAAAAGCAGATAGTTTTTTGGTACCTGGTGTGGCTTTGTCCAAATTCTAAAATAGATAAAAGTCATTTGAAATATTCTTCCCCATTCAATTTTTTATTATTTGCAACTGTGTCCCAAACTATTCAGTGCTGTTCTCACTCACCCCTACTTCCCACCCCACAGTGAACTTTTGCTGGTCTACCCCATCACTGCAAATTCTCTGCAGGAATGGGCAATAAGAAAGACTAAAAGAGGAAGTTGATTTTAATGAGAATGATGCCATCTCTGATTAAGCTAATATCCACTCAGGTTTGAATGACTAATAGCATTTTTAATTCTTCTGTTATTTGCATTTTGATGACTTGCCCCATAGCAAAGTAGATCAGTTCCTGCTTTTCATAGATTCCTTCCTCCACATTTATACTACACAACTTTCTCCAAGTTCTGTCTGTTGGTTTATTGCTGTGAGGTGTGTGAGCATGTGTGTGTGTGTGGGGGGGGGGTGGTCTGTGTGTTTGTTTTGGCAGAATCACCAGGGTCTTTAGCATGAGAGAAAAGATAACACTGAAGAAGAAAGATCATAATGGTTCTAAGTATGGGTCATTAGTAAATCAGGTGTGTAAAACCGAAAAATTGCTTACACATTTAAATATCCTTCACAATGTCTATGTTATGAATCAACATTTTTGTATAAAGGTGAATGTGGGTTTTGTGGAGACGGTAAGCTTGGAATTCTGTGAGCCTGAAACTCTGATCTATGACTTTGTGTTTAGAAGTCAGGAATGTGCAGTATGTGGGAAAGCGTTATTGGGGCTCAGATCCCATTTTGGTTTCCATTTCATAGTCTTTGCAGCTTAAAAAAATAATCCACTGAAAACCTTTGGTGGGGAATGTAGCCTTCAAACAAGTTTTCTTTATTCTTCTGTGATTCTAGAAATTTGATTATATCAATTAGAGAGAGTTCACATTTCCTAAATGTCCCTAGGGAGTTTCATGTTATATTCTTTAGTAATTTACATAAAGTTTTGAGTGCAAATAAGCCCCAGACATTAGAGAACATCGCCCGCTTCCTTGAAGAGTCTATAAGAAAAGAATGTTCTTTGGGTCAATAATATGCGATATAAAAGGACTTTGTGAACTGTAATGATATTGGTCTCCTTTATAAATAATGTAAATCTCTATGTATAGAGAAATTTATATAACATAACAAATCTAATTTGTTATATATACACAAATTTATACACAGGATGTAAAAATATATAACTGAACAAATATATATGAACAAATATGTATTTGTTATATTAGTTGCATATATTTATATATGATATATATATAATTCTATGTAGACAAACTGAAATATGGTTACTTCTGAAGCACACTGATTATGTTAACACTAGAAGTTTGAATATAAATTAATTTATAGCCCTGTAACCAAGTTGAGCCCAGCTCTTCTTCCCAACAAAGGAACGTGCTGGGAAGGGCGCAGCCTGAGCAGCTGTGTGATTGAACACATTCCCAGCCCTTTCTTGCCCTCCACCATGTACCTTTAATCCATTTTGAAGTTGGATTAAAGTAGGGGTTGGTGTATTATTGTATCCTGTTGACATATTCCTCCTTGCTCAGCTGGCATCCCTCTGCAGTCTAAAACCAGACTCCGCTGTAACTATGTTTCTGTTACTTTTAATCATGTTTTCTTTGTTCCCAAATATCTATCAAAGGCCTACTATGTGTAGATACCACAGTGAGGAAGACATTCTTCTTGCCTTTAGGGAGCTCATCATCTGGAAAGAGTTACTGCCTTGTATTGTAATGTGTATATAACTTTGTACTGTAACTATGTGCTCAGGTTTACAGAATTAGGGGTTTTCTGCAAAGGGTCTTTTTGTGCACATGTATTCAAATATAAGACAGTTACATTACATAGTTGCAATGGATTTTAACTGCAGAGCTAGGAACCAATTTTTTTTTTTGAAAGTCACTGTAATGAGAAGATAAAGTGAATCTTATAAACAAAAAATAGAGTTTTTAGCCTGTGAAGAGAAAAAAAAACAATAGTGTACATTTTTCTGACAGTGATTGGTGAGTTTCTAAATATCTCTAGCCTAACTTATTAAAGTTAAATAGTAAAACAATATATCTTCATAAGTCCTTGTGTAACTTTGACTCTATAACTAACTGTGTTATTGATCAAATATGGTTTCCCTTTACTAAGAAAAAAAGGCCCTTAAAAATCTCATATAACTTATTGGTGATCAAGTACTTTGTAGAGAATAACATTTTGATAAAAAAAAAAAAAAGCGACGGTAACTCAGGAACATATGGATTACATTTACCTCCAAATGCATAAACTTTTAAAGAAGTTACAAGGGAAATTCCTGGCAAAAATGTCCCTTTATTTGGAGTACGAAACATATCTGAAAAAGACAAAAAGGTGGGTAACAGGAAAATTTAATATACAGAGTCTGCAAGACGTTGAATCACTTCCTTATTCAAAAATGTCTAGGACTATTCTAAAAACACACAGCCAACTCCTGGAATGATGGCCCTGTGCTAAAAATGCAATTGTGAGTGAAATTTGTGGAGTGGTCCAAGGGGCAACCAGTTGCTCAATTGTACAAGCATCACCCTGAATAAAAATAAATGTGTAACTTGGAAAACCTTTTTCTAGTGGCTAGGGGAGTATATGCGTGTGTAAAACATCTTGTAGCAACATGCTTTGGGAAATGGAGTATTTCTATGCCAATGATGCATTCTCTCATCACTTTTTATGATGCATCTGCATGAGTTTCACTTACATGTGCAAGGTTATTCACTTTTTTTTACCTAGTTAACATGTCTAGTAACCTTCCTCAGTGGTGGGGGTGCACACCTGAGCCTTCGGAAGGGGAGGAGGGAGAAAGAAACTAGGGCACCCTCGCCCTCCCATGTAGGGACAGTGGCATTGTCTGTGGGTTTCCTCTCATCTCTGCTCTACTCTCAGTCACCAGGCGCCAGGGAGCAGTGATTCCAGGGTTTCTAACAAGCACCCAGTCAGCGTTTCCCCCAGCCAGCTGCTGGAAAGTTACTCACAGCAGGATGATTCTGGGTGTTCTGCGACTCTTCATGCAACCAGCGTGCATCCCCCTTCTCTCTTCCATTTCCTCCTAGGCAGGAGAAGGACACTGAGAAGTTCCAGGGATGGTGGGAGGAGAGAAGTATTCAGAAAACAACGCAGAAGTAAGGCAGCAAGGCAGAGGCACAGCGGCGGGTGGTCCTCGAGCCTGACGGGTCCATGATTACAGTGTGGGGAACCGGGGAACTGGGGCTGGCTCAACACCTGGGGCCTCCTGGCTTTACTTTCCCATACCTTCCAAATGTCTCACGCCAACGCATTGTACCCAGGGCTGACTCTAAACTTCAAGGAATTGCGCTTGTGGTCTTAAAAATTGAACCTGAGGCTGAAGCAGAATGGTGCTCAGAATCTCCCAAGGCATTGTCTCTTGACAATGGGGTGAGCCAGATGCCCCCCTCCCTGCGCTGGTTCCTCTGAGAGCCTCAGCTTCCCAAGGACCCAAGATGTGCCAAGAGCAGCTACTGACCATGAGGAATAGGCTGAGCTTTTCCCACACTCCAACAGAAGCCTCTCCGTGCAAATTCTTCATTTGTGTGAATGTTTCTTTTGTTAGTAAGTACAATTCCACCTTCTCAGATGGTAACAAAAATAACTATTACATTTTTTTGACGATGGCAGACATTCATCACTTTCTGTTGCTCATGTCCTGATTAAACATTCTTTCCCCAGGACACTGTAGGATTTCTGATCTTAGAACACGGTTTTGGAATTTACAAAACATCTGTCTCCTTCTTCTCTCAGCCAGAAAATACAGAGAAGGCTGATTTTTGCTTTGGCTCCATGAAGGAACTAACACCACAGCCTTTGACGCACAGGCAAGAGGAAAACATAATTTTGCTCCCCCACCCGAAGATCTAGATCTCTCTTCGTCCCAGCTTCCACTCCAGTGTCACTGACAGCACATGCAAATCCTGGCTTAGGAGCCTCGTAGGCAAATCCTAGAGCTTCCTGGCAACCATATCAGCAGGAGGATCACCGAGAGCCCCTAGCAGTGGGCCCACCCTTCCAAACACTCTAGGGCTTGTGGGCATGTGTATGGCCATGGGATTGGTTGGCCCTGAGCTTGGGCACCACCTAGACCACTGCATCCTAGGGTGATTTTCTCCGTCTTCCCTGGAATTCAGCCACAGAAACACCTGCAGGGGATAGGCTTTTGGCCTTGGAAAGCCCAGTCTTCCAGTCTCCTACAAAGGACAAAGCTGGAAGGACCACATGATTCTTTGCTATGAGACTCCAGACACATCTGCCAGCCGGCTACTTCTCCAGCCCATTCTCTATCAATGGCTCTCAAAGATTTTTGACCATGACCCATAGAAAACTAAGCCCAGCATGAATATACGTGTATAATGACATACACACTATGCATAATAGAAATAATAATTTCACAAACATCACTTAGCTTTTCAGTACTCTATATAATGGGGCTTACTTGCATGTTGGAAAACATTTTAATAATATAATAATGATACTTGTGATTTATTTAGCATCTACCACTAGTCAGGCAATAGTCTAGGTGCTTTACATATATTACTCTAATCCTTACAATAATTTTATAAGTTAGATGCTATGCATATTTTGCAAAAGAGATATTCAACTTTAAATAAAGTATTTTACTTTAAAATGTTTAGACTTTGTAACGTAGTTCAGCTTTTTGAAAAATCTCTATTCACAATGACTGAGTGAGGGGTATATTTGTGTGTGTGAGTGTGTGTACAGATATACAGAATATACGTATCCTATAAGACAGAGGGAATCAGAAGGAGTGGGCTGCCTGGGCAGGAGAGGGTCTCTGGAGAAAAATGATCCAGTGAACTTGGTGCAATAATTCATGAAGCAATTTTACGGCCCGAGGTAGTGCAGCTATAAAAGGAAAGACTGTCATGTATCAACCAGTACAATTTTTGTAGGCTAAAATTTTTCTCTTCCTGAAGAGAAAATTTAACATATTTGATTTTGTCTCTCTTTTAAAATTTTATAAACTGTTTCTTAGACCTTGTGTATAGAAGTGAGTGTGCTACCTAAACTTATTTCAACATGCTGCCAAAAGACTAATTAAAAGTAGAAAAAGGCACCAGAGAGTTGATGTTGTTGGATCAACTGGTCTCTACACACATGGTTGGGCTGACCCTCTTCAACAGGAAATGATTCAAAGACAGCAATATTTACTGCTTTTACTTTTGTTCTGTTTTGTTTTTAATCTTCTCAATACCACTGATGCTGTGGAGTGAGTCACAGTGATGTTTACAAGTATTATATCTCTCTGGCCAAGTTGTGGGATCACAGAGGAAAGTCGCTCCCTTCATGAATGTCCCTGGTTGTGGTGCTGGCTCCTGACATTCCTATTCTGTGCTAGGGTAGATGTGAGCAAATGTGTGGCTTTTCCACAGGCTTGACACTCGGCATCTCTCCATACTTAGGATTATTGTACTTTGTAGGTGACATAAAAAAGCAAGCAATCTGTGTGGATTGTTCTTTATGCCCTGGAATGAGCCTTCTTGGCCAACAGCCAGAAAAGCACAGCCTGCTGTGGGTCTCCAGCCAAATGCTAACTACCTTGTCCTCCTCCTCCTGGTTCACGACGCTTCCCTTCCTCCTGCTTAGAACTTCTCAATGACACCTGAACTCTGTATGGCCGATGACAATCATAACACACCAAGCAAATCAGAGGCTGCCCAACCTTAACATAATCTGCAGACCCAAAACCACAGGAAGGAAGCAAGCAGGAATATTTTGATCATTCTTCTTTCCCCTTTTTTTGGTGGTGGAGGGAGAAAAGGAGGAAACCAGTCATGATTAAATTGGAAAGAAGTAACACATATAGGCTTTTAAGGAACTTTCAGGCTCTTCCTGAAAAGTCATGTGAAAAGTCTCCAGAAGAGAGTGGTAAAAGTGCTACCTTAGAAAAATGAGACCAGCATGGATGCAAGTAAATTCTTGGATACAGTGATCTTAGTGAAAACATCTACCCACACAAGAATGTACAAGGAGTTCACCCTAGAACAATTACAAGGAGTAAATTGTCTTCCAGCACATCAGCAGCAGCATCTTTCTAAAAGTCTAATTGTTATTTATCTAGAATTCCTGCAGCAGTGATAGTATAGTGATATGCAGTAGTACACATGTGCTTATTCATCTCTTGAATATGCTCCTTAGCATGGTGACAGTCCAAAGTTAAAGGATCCTGGATGTATCTTTAATTTTACCTTCTTGGAGTTTCCCTTGTACTATTTTTCATAGAAGAGTGAACCCTAAGATATTTTTCATTTGTTTATCACACAAGTTTCCCTGGATTACAAAAGAAATATTTTTCATCTTCTTGCCCCATAAATCATAATCCACCAATGTGTTACTAAGACAGGTCAATCACCTTGTCCTCTCTTCCTCTGCCGATGGGAATCTCCTTTATCAGGGCCTTCTAAGGACAAAACTTCTCCCCCTCATTCAGTGATAATCACAAGACACCAAGAAAATCATATGTCATCAAGCACATAAATTGCTGAAAGGAAGTCTGACAAAATTTTAAGAGGATATCAAGCCTCCACAAGGCCATCTGCAATCAGCAGTTTAGGACGACGTGTAATGAACAGTAGCCCTCACCTTCCTGGAGTAGCAGCTACCGAGAGTAGCCCAGAAATGCTACCGAAAGCATGTAGACAATGGCTGTTAAGGCTTAATACTTCATACAGGATGCACTCCAGTTTTGATCATAAAGTCTTACCTACATTTATTCACTCAAAAGGCCATTCACTGAAAGTACAATTTGGATCTTTTCTTGCCAGTGATGCCAGAATGGTCAGACCCCACCAAAAGATCAGAACACTGAGTAATTACCACCAAAGCTGGCCGAGGCTCTACACACGTCAGGGCTACTTTTTAACTTAATGGAAAATTTTGTCTTTATTACGTAAAAAAATTTTTAAGCCTCGATAGTTAACTCAAGTCGTGTGTACGTTTTGTAACTTCTCTCAGGAAATTTCTCATGAATATCTACATTTTAAGACTGTTTCATGTAATATGACATCATGCAAAATAAACCAAAGCAGATTTTCTGAACATACTACACATGACAACAAACACCGAGATATGGCTTATGTCCAGCACGGGTTCCGCTTCAAACATTTGGCTGGAGGAGCAAAGAAATTATAATAAAAAAAAATAAAAGCTGGGATTATTTTTACATAAAGCAGAGAGCAGTTACCAAAATCATGATTTTTTGTTTTGCCTTTAGCATTGCTGGGTTTTCAGAACATTCTTTTGGTCACACTCATCTGTATTTTAGACACAGGATGTAAGACAGCCAAAGGCAACATTCCTTACTCACGGGAGATCTCATGAGGAGCAGTAACAGAAGTCATGGTATAAACAAAAACAAGTCGTGACCCTCAAAACCATGGATTTTAATTACTTCACACAAGTAGAACATTGCAAAAATGTATGCTTATATCTTGGTGAGACCATGGCATGGGGAACTAAAAGCATCGTTTCCAGATGAGAAGGGTGTGGAATGCAAATTTTCCAGTTTCATTTTCTCCTGATCCTGGGTGAGAATTTTGGGGTGACAGCTATCTTTAGACATGAGATTTTCAGGTGTGAGAAAGAAATACTGAATCTTTCTTAGTCCCCATCTGACTACTGGCTTCACCAACTTAGACCGGTTTCCCTACCTACAAATGAATGCTGTGAAAAAGACAGTACCTAGCATTGCTTTTATTCTAAATTTGGGCAGTGTATGAGTCTTTCAGACCTTCCTCATGAATTCTGTGGGTGTGTGACAAGCTTTATCTCATTAAAAGAAGTGCCATTTTAATTCACTCACTGTACTGTTTGCCTAAACGCATTAACCTCTATGCCATGATTCTTAACATTTCCCCACTGCAGTTTGCACACTGCAGATGGTTAATTCGGTGGCGCCATCCGGGGAAACACCTCGGCTCCACAGGAGGCAGCGTCCCTGACCAGCAGCCACAGTGTTACGTGGCCTTCAGGTTTTGCCTTAAGATTTCTTAGAAACGGAGCCGGCGATAGATACTTCACAATCCAAATAGAAAGGGTAAGATAATTTTTACAAGTTAGATATTCTTTCTAATTTACATCTCTGAGTAACTGAGCAGTGACTAATGTGAAAGCAAATATTATTCCAATATTTAGTTTATTTGTACCACACTTCCGAGATGTCGATGAATGATAATGTCTTATGAGTGGCTGTTAAGACAACACAGCGCTAAATAGCCTCTCAGCATTTTAAAATACATCTCCTAAGTGAAGTTTTCAGTTTAAGCCTATGGTCAAAGGAAGTAAACTTTGTTTTGTTTAAGTCATGTAGTCATTTTAATAGATGCGTTTATATCTGCAAGGGAGAGAAAGAGTGAGAGGGAGGAAAGCCTGTTAACTTACAGAAAGGTAAGAGTAGTGAAGTTGAATGAGGAAAAAACAAATTCATCATATATTCCAGATAATTTTCATTTTTTATATTTATTCCACTCGTGTGAATACTTTTTTTCTAGTCACCATGTTTTTATGTTTACACAAACCAGCTGAGTAAGAAATTTACATTTCCCAATAAATATGGTGGGGTGAATTTCTAGCTTTACGTCAACCCTCTCCCAAAACCCTGCTAAGACTCAAAGCCTCTTCTCCTGCTCACACAAATTTTAAAAAGGCATAAACAGTGCCGGGCTGGAGCCAGTTATTACGTGGTGTCAAGCCTGGTGATGGGTATTAAAGAGGGCACGTATTGAATGGAGCACTGGGTATTATATGCAAACAATGAATCATGGAACACTACATCAAAAACTAATGATGTATCTAATGTATGGTGATTAACATAACATAATAAAGTAAAATAAGATAAAATAAAATAAAAAGGTTATTGAACTATCAAAAAAAAAAAAAAGACCCAATTGTTAAATATTCATGTCTCTTGAAAGCCATTATTAAACTATCGGTAGCTTGAAAATAGTCATAGTGGGAGTAGACATCATGAAATTAGCAAAGGCTACAAATCAGAGCTTTTTTTTCCTTTCTTTCTTTCATTTTTCCAAAGAGCCATTTATCAGCACAACACTAACCATACCCATAATGAAAAAGACCATCAGAGAGGAGAAGACATAGGGTGGGGATTACTGGTATGAATTCAGAAGCTAGGAAGCAGATATTTAAGTGATAACTGACTTAGTAGATTGAAGGAAAGAAGGAAAGTCTTCAATGGCGGAAGGTCTACTTTCCCTTTCCCCAAACACCCCTAAAAAGTTATTCAATGCAGAAAACCCTCAAAAGGTTTATGTACTGGGGACCTCAGTTGCCTATGAAAGCAGAAGCGCAAAGTAGGGCTGAAAATAGGAAGAAAGGTTATTAAAAGAGAAATTGGATCCTTAGATCATCTCAACTCCTACATCCAGCCTGGCGGTCACTCCTCCCATAACCTGAAGAAGATAGGAGAGCCTAAATAAGGCTACAAACTGTGGTGCGCCAGGCTTCCTGAAACAGAGTGATATGCTGTAATGAAACCAGAGGAATTAAGTGACGATTAACACACTGAGTGGAGAGACCTGAACTGTCTTCTCCAGCTCAGCTTATATGACCCTAGCAACCAGGTATGATGTTGGAGGACCAAAGGCTGAGCAAATTGCCCTCAGGTTTGGGGTTAGTGACACTCCCAGCTGGGGCTCTCCCAGTAATGGCCTGGTGCCCATTATTAGCCTGTGATGAAGCCCGCAGCAACTTCCACTAATGTGAAAACCAGAGTTTCTAATCGGCATCTACTCTTAAAAACTTTACTCTTAAAATGTCAACTGACAACCAAGAATCAATAGATATTAGAGGAAACACTGATGTACAAGGAAATGACCAAAACAAACATGAAAAAAGAATCTGGAGGAAATAGAGACCATGTAGAGAGTAGGAAAATGTTTAAAAATTAATTTTCTCAGAGCTGCAGAAAAACGTATTACATTCATGAACAAGAGCAGCAGGCTGGGTAAAGGACGTTATGGAGGTAAAAGACAAGATCTTCGTAATTAGAGATAGGTTAACATGACTTTAAAAGCCACCAGGAAATTTAAAAAGCTACCGTTGAAGATAAATTTCAGAAAGCAGGCCATTCCTTTCAGATAAAAGGAAAATAAGAGAGAAAAATTATAAGAGATACAAGATAAAGTCTAATTTCTGAATAATGTAAGTTCTAAAAAAGAATGGAACAAAACAGAATGGGAAAATTGTCAAACAAAGAATACATGAATATTTCCTAGAATGAAAATGAATGCATTTTCAGATTGCTAGTGTCATGGATTCACGCCCACAACCGAATATACTCAAAAGCCCATGGATGTAAACTACCAGCATGCTAGGAACAGAAGATTCTAAAAGCAATCAGCATAGGAGAATGGGAGACGGTGTTAGGGCTGCAATTTCATCAGAAGCTCAAGGTCCTCCTTCAACCTCCCAAGAAAGTGGGAATCCACTTTCTTGCAGCGGTAGATCTCAGCTTACTTCTTCAAGGCGTGCAGGAGAGAACACTACCGACCTCCAGGCTCTCTTTGGAGGGACTCACTTGATTAAGACGGACACTCTCAGGTTAATCCCCCTTTATTTAAATCAAAATCAACTGATTCAGGGCGTTGGTTACATTGCCATAATCTTTTCACCTTGCCATATCAGGTAATAGACTGATAGGAGCGACAGACGTTCCATCCCATTTACAGTTCTCTTCACACTCAACTAAGGGAGATAAGACAGGGCTGCAGGATGTGGAGACGAGGATACAGGGATCTCCAGGGCCGCCTTCTGCCCACTGCACCTGGTTGTTAGATTCTTACCTACAGCTGTATCAGCTCGAAGTCAACTGCAGAACTTTGGAACCCCCAGGAAAATAGGATGGATTACTTTTCTTGTATTTGCACTGAGTTTTTCCTTGTCTCATATAAATCTAAAGATACCCTTATTCATTTGAATATATATATTCCAAATTTCTATGAAAAACTGAAATTTGGAGAGAAAAATTCTGGGATTTCAAATCCTCAAGGCCAACCGCTTAGGTTAGTTTCTCCAAGATCTGCTAAATAGAGTTTAGTTCTTTTAAAATATTATTGCATATGCCCACCACCCTCCTCCCCAATAAAACAGCTGTTCCTGAAAAGGCAAGGAATTCATGCCTAGATGTTATCTGAATAAGTTTTCCAAAAGAAAACATTGTAAAATAAAGCATGCATGCTGGTGACCTTTTCATTTCTATAAGGGCAACAGTTCATTTGAATTAGATAGACATAATTTGTTTTTGTGAATAAGCAATGGCCAACAAGACCTACATCATTGTTGAAATCCATTGTTTTTAATACTAATACCAGAACAAGTCCTTATGTTTTCCCTCTCTGGAAGTACAATGTCTGCCAGTATCATTTTGTACTTGAGCACTAAAAAAGTCAATTTTCTTGGACTCCTAGAGCAATAATCTTGGAGGATTCTGATTCTTTTATAAATGTGCTTGGAAAAATAGTACGTACAAAAATAACAAAAAACTTTGGAGGGTTTACAGGACTTGAACAGTACCTTGAATCCTGCATGCATTTTTAAATATATGCAGACAAATTTATCCAAAAAAAGAAAGAAAAAGAAGTTGTTTCTGAAATTCAGTTTTAGAAACACATAAACAATATTTTTATTATTTTGAAATCAAGACACACACAAATTTTTCACCTTTAAGGAAACTTCCCCATTTTCAAGTGAATTCTTTTTGGAATACAAATACTTACTCTTTGTCTTATTTGTTTTGAAATTTTGTAGGATAAATTATTTAAAATGGGGTGTATGCAATATAAATAGTTTAACAATATATGGAGTGTTTTATTAGAAGGCAGAGCCCAGCTTGGAAATTGTGATTTCCCAGCTCTAAAGAGTGGAAATTCACCACACCTCTAAAGTGGCATCACCTTTCCAAAGGGGGGAAAATGATAAATGATTTCAATAACTCTTAGTTTGTTCTTGGAATGTTTCATGAGAAAAGGTAAATGAAGGTTGGAAAGAAATTGCCCTTATGAATTTCAAAGAGTATTGCCAAGCACTTATGCTGAATTTCCTTTTGTTTCATTTTCTATTTTTATAAAATCTTCTGGAAGAGCACTGCTAAAATAAACTGAGTTCTAATCATCTGTGTTTCAGCTTAAATATGTTGGTAGTCACCTTAACTGTCTCTTAAATCAATTAAATTTTATTTTTTTATTTTTAATTTAGATTTTATTTTTATTTATTTTTTTCTAAATATGTCTGACTTTCTCTAATTCTAGATTTTTCAATTTTTCTCTTTCATACCAGTCAGCTTATTTCAGAAATAAGATTTTTGTATGCTAGTTTCCCTCCTTTTTAAAACTCTTTGTGTGATTTACAGCACAAAGGTACTAAAGGTACTAAAGTACTAAAGGTACTAAAATTGCAAATTTGATCAAGAGAGTAACTAAGTGATGTGGTTTTAGGGGCAGTATATTTAGCATAAGATAAAGTCTCCAAAATAGACCATTTTGATTCTTTTAACCACTGTTAGCAAAGTTACCATAATATGTTATTCTCTATAGAAATATCTTTTTCATATTTAATTAAAATTCACTCCTTTTATTTGGTTTATTATAAACTAAAATTAATTATCTTAAGATAGACATGTTAGAATTTTTAGACAGTGTGAAAGGCTAAATAAGGAAAAAATAAATGCATAGTAGTGATAAATACCAAATTCAAAAAAGCAGTAATTCTTGTCAAGAAGTTAAGTAGATGCAATTGGGGAAGAGTATACAGGACGTTCAATGAACTTGATAAAATTTTATTTTTTATTTTTACGTATTTATTTTTAAATCTTTAAATTTATTTGAGAGAGTGAGAGCACAGAGGAAGACGCAGACTCCCCGCTGAGCAGACAGCCCGACGTGGGGCTCGATCCCAGGACCCCAAGACCATGACCCAAGCCGAAGGCAGACGCTCAACCGACTGAGCCACACAGGCGCCCCAAAATTTTATTTTTTAAATGGGTGTTCTCTGTAGTACCGCATTTTGTATATATTCTGATATAGCCTAGTAAACTTTGTAAACACACACATACACATCAGGAGTCAGCAAAGCATGTAAAGTTTAGAGTAGCTCTGCTTTTGTTGCCTTCCTGCAGGTCACAGGAAGCAAAGCCAGGATTAGGACACACGGCCCTGTGGCTTCATATCTCCCACATGAGTATTGGGGTGGTGCTGTCTGAAGGCATAGTTACTCTGCTAAAGCCCAACAGGCCACCACCTGTGGGGGGCAGTTTCAAACACTAGACGAGGATTTTTCTCAAAATGGAAGCATAGAAGAAGAGATTACTAAGGTGGGATGGGGAAGTGGAGAAATCTGAGTCGCTGTCTCACTTCTTACTCTCTTGGGCTTGGAGCTCAAGCAGGATAAACAGCCTCGGTGCTAAGGGCTAGCATGACGTCTTCCATGATAAACCAATCCAGGAGCTAGCTAGTATCGTTTATTTTCTCACACCCCAAGTTCCTCAGAGCCTAAAGGTGAGGTCAAGCCAAATCTGAATGTCTCTACCTTACTTGAAGACCATTATGTCTCCATCTTGTTTGGGTAATGTGGTTAAATTTAATTTCTCTTATAAGAAATAACACAAATTTTAATAGGTGTATTCCTATTGCGGCAACTTGCGGATAAGGAGATTTTTATGTGTAACAGATTTCTCACATACTACTCAATAGCACTACCTAAGAAAACAAGGAAGAACAACCACTATTTATGAGGTGAAAAATCATACAAATGAATATTTGTATAGAATTATTTTTAAAATCCTTTACACCTATATTGGTGGTGTTGACTCCAGTTTTTCTAGGTAAGTTGCCAGAACTTGTCAGCCAGAACTTCCTAATATAGTAGGTAATTATCTAGCCAATGGGGTTAATCTGAAAATTTAACCAGTCTATTCATGCTGGGCAATCTAAATTACCCAGTCAGAAAATCTATACTTTGTACATAAACTGAACAATTTAAAATTTGCCATTTCATTCTATTAAGTGGGTACAGACCCAAATAATGAGAACTGTAGTACAGCAATTCTTTCTTATTTAAAAACTGGACTCTCAGAAGCAACAAATTAAATGATAAAGAGACCACAGTCTAGCACAGACCATCGCATCATTTTATATTTTGCAATATAGATTATCCTCTACCAAATGGGTCATGTAATAATATGCATAGGTGTTGAACTGTCAAAAGAATTACACAAATTTCATTCATTCATTCATTCATTCGTTCCCTAATTAGAGTTTGGGGGAAAAAAAACTTCTCTAAATGCTCATATTTTGTAATGTAGATGATTAGCCTGTGTTAATGAACATGAAGTTAACAATCAGATTTCTTAAAATGCAGAACTTGACTTAATAAAGTTTTTCTTTCTACTAGGCATTTGTGCGAGAAAAGTCATTTTATTTCATTCTTAAAAGGACTTCATGCATGAGATTGCCACTTTACTGTGTATTTATCAAAACTGGTCCAGCTTATTTTTAATCCAGGTGTCGGGAGAGGTAGGTTAAAAGAGCATATAAATCTACACATAAGAGGCAGGATGAATTTTCAAATTGTGACATTAGAGAAGTGTCCCACTCTCAAGGGCTAAGTGTCTTCCACCGAAGTTTTCACCATTGGTGCGTACTCCTATGCAATTTGGTTAATGAGATAGCATCTCCCAGTTAAAATTGTGGGAGAGGGAGTTTATGCTGATTTTTTAAAAATCATAAATCACAGACACCTAACATTTTAAATAAATTTCATCCTTCCTAAGCACTTTTTGATGAAAGAGTCCTCTTAATTCATTTTAGTTCTCATCTACATACTATTAGCATGAGCATTCTTTTTTTTTTTTAAGATTTTTATTTATTTATTTGACAGAGAGAGACACAGCGAGAGTGGGAACACAAGCGGGGGAGTGGGAGAGGGAGAAGCAGGCTTCCCGCGGAGCAGGGAGCCCGATGCGGTGCTCGATCCCAGGACCCAGGGATAATGACCTGAGCCAAAGGCAGACGCTTAACGACTGAGCCACCCAGGCACCCCAGCATGAGCATTCTTATGAGCAAAAATTCTTCTAAAACTGCATCTTCTCATGACTATTTACAGAGAGTTATTTGAAAACCTGAGCTAGAGAATGGCAGGTTTAGGTAAATGCGATGTTGCCTCTATCTCTATATAATAAGGTGGGCTGTTCCCAGTTAATGTAGCACATACTGTTTTAGCTTACAAATGTTAAGAAGTAATAAATTTCCTATCAGAGAGAGCCCAGGCAAAAAGTTAAATTGTATAAATGTATTCACAACCTTAATTGTTTTAGCTCTATCCCTTACTCTAGCTTCCTCTTTTATCCTAGCCAGGGTTAAAAAGATAGACTGAGGGAAGCCTGGATGGCTCAGTTGTTAAGCGTCTGCCTTCGGCTCAGGTCATGGTCCCAGGGTCCTGGGACCGATCCCCCCATCGGGCTTCCTGCTCAGCGGGGAGCTTGCTTCTCCCTCTGCCTCTGCACCCCCTGCTTGTGCTTTCTCTCTCCCTGTCAAATAAATAAATAAAATCTTTATATAAATAAATAAATAGGGGCGCCTGGGTGGCTCAGTTGGTTAAGCGACTGCCTTCGGCTCAGGTCATGATCCTGGAGTCCCAGGATCGAGTCCCGCATCGGGCTCCCTGCTCGGCAGGGAGTCTGCTTCTCCCTCTGACCCTCCCCCGTCTCATGCTCTCTCTCTCTCTCTCTCTCTCTATCTCATTCTCTCTCTCAAATAAATAAATAAAATCTTTTAAAATAAATAAATAAATAAATAAATAAATAGATAGATAGATAAGACTGAGTCAGACAGATGGAACCGTTCTAATTTTAGTGCTTGCTGAGCTACTGTCTTGAACTCTCTGATCCTCCAAGTCTTCATGAGCACTAATGTTGATAACATCATCGGGTTACTGTGAGAAATTCTTGCCGCGCTGTGTATGAAATGCCTCTGCTAGCCCCTGCCAGGTAGAGCAAACCAAGAAGGAGGCTCTCTGATGGTCCTCCTCTCACCTGAGGTTTGGGGCAGCAGGAACTGACCGCTGGAGGAAGTTAGCAGCAATTACATGGTATTGGCATCACCCCTGTTCTGGGGGCGTATGTACCAAACCCTGCTCACAGGGAGAATCCCGATATCCTGAGGGCAGAGACGATTTATGGACCCTCAGGAGTTATTATTATTCTCAGAAATATTACATTTGAATGAGTGCAAATAAAACAAATGACATGAAATTAAAAAGGACATGAAAATAGTAAAAAGCTCCTATAAAATTTCAGGCATCAGTGAACCAAGTAGCCGAGGCACCTTGTAAATTCATGCTCTAATAGTCCTTATTTTTTGCCTACTGGGGCTACCTTGGTCAGGAATTATTTCATTGCAAAGAACAAAAAACTACACACATTATACTAAGCAAAACAAAACAAAAGGAAAAAACCTCAGAAAGTCAAGGGGAGGGATTTATTGGGAGGGATCAACAGTATCTCACATAACCCCAGGGCAGGACGAGTTTCTCCCTTCACAAGTACTTAATTCTTTCTTTCTGCAGACTCATTCTCACTTTTCCTCAGCCAAGCCTGACCACTCCTGTCCTGAGTGCTAGAAGAGACTCTGGGAAAGTTGTCTCGAGGAGCTTGTGCCTGTCCCCTTCCCTCTAACACCTTGAAGCAAGCTTTCTGCCTTAGGTCAGACTATGGGCTGATATACTCCAAGCCTGTCAGCCTTAAATCTAGACTGAATGATCTAAATTGAATCTAAATATTACATCCATTTTAACAGATGCTATATGTTGCCTAGGAAGGTAGGAAGCTAGAGACTTTAGTTCTTATTTAGCTAGGAATTCTCCCCTTTTTTCACACTTGGTTTTGGGGACATGGGAAATGATATTAAATTTCCTTTAGTTTTATTTTCGCTATGTGAGGCTTTTTTTCTGTAAAGATATCTTTATCTACCTCCCTATCTCTCTCTCTGTCTATCCATCTTTCTATCTATCTACCTGTCTATCATCTATCTATCTATCTATCTATCTATCTATCTATCTATCTATCTACTTATATATTTTAGTTCCAACTTTGGGGCTAGAAAATTCATCTTTAACCACGTGAATGACTCATTTTCCATTACTTCTCAGTACCTAGCAGAGGTTAACCAGTTTCTGGGTCTGAATGACAATTCACCAGAGAGAATGGCTCAAGGACCCATTTTGGTTCTGGGGAACATCTCTGTTCTAATTAATCATGGTCCATAGTTGGGCCTGTGGGACTCAGACCTCGTACACACAGGGTGAAAGCAGGTTCCTTAAGAAGGGGAGGGAAGATTGGAAAAGAAACTTATAGGAGTATTGAACAGAAACCCTACCACCTAGGCCAGCAGGTTTCGATTTGGGGTACGTACAAGAATTACCTGAGACATTTGTTAAAAATGCAGATTCCCCTGCCCCACCTTTGTAACATAATCATTTATGTTGAAATAACGAACACAGCACATTGTTACTTGTTGGTAAAATCCACATTGCTAAATCCACATTGTTGGTAAAGAATAAACATTTATCTTTTCAGTATAAATAGGCACATTTAAAATAACATCTTCTGCGTTCTTTATGGGACCAATGATATGGGAGTGGCAATTCTTTACACAAAAAATGATACATGAGGTGACATTGTATTAGATTAAGTAAACAGTATATGAGAAGTAACCCAAAGCTTAGTTTCAGGGCTGCTGTGATTTGATTTTTGCTGGTGAATATTGTTGTTTAAAATTTAAACCATCTTTCGGGGCGCCTGGGTGGCTCAGTCTTTAAGCGTCTGCCTTCGGCTCAGGTCATGATCCCAGGGTCCTGGGATCGAGCCCCGTGTCGGGCTCCCTGCTCCGCGGGAAGCCTGCTTCTCCCTCTCCCACTCCCCCTGCTTGTGCTCCCTCTCTCGCTGTCTCTCTCTCTGTCAAATAAATAAAATCTTTAAAAAAAAAATAAAATAAAATAAAAAAATAAAATTTAAACCATCTTTCATGAGACATTATCTTAAAGGTTCAAGTTTCCTTTATTATAACCCAAGAGCACTGAGGAATTATACCTAGCTATAGACAAAAGTACTTCTGGTGCATACTTTTTGATATCATGATGGTATGACAGCTTGGAAATATTGCTTTATAGCAAAAAAAAAAAAAAAAATACCTGCTTGTTACAACAATATGCAAAAAAAAAAAAAATGGATTTCTAGCCCTGTGTATTGCTGGACAACAAGCTAGTTCTAGAATTAAGAATGGCCATCATCTACATAAAGAACCAAAGGAACCCAATCAAGTAAATGTTAAAGTCATACATTCATGTGATAAGATTATAAGTAATCTCTTTCTAATATATGAACACATTGCCAAAGATTATGCAGCTACCATCTAGAAGTGATAGAGCCAGACGAGAAACCCAGGTCATCTGTTTCCCAAAAGCTCTTGAGCTCTGTGTCCTGGTAGGCTGCTTTCTCAGGCACTGTTTTTTTTTAAACCTTAACTAACTTCTCTAAAACCTCTTCCTTAGACAATATAAAAGGAACCACTTATGGCATCATTAATTATTAAACCAATTTGGATAAATCTAGAGTCACATTATTCATCCTCTAGAACATTACCTATGACTCTGCTTAGTGGGCCTTGGCCAAGTTGTTTTTCTAAGCCTCCGTCTTGTTAGCTGAAAATGGGGATCATAATGGGCTCTGTCTCCTTAGGTTTCTTACAAGGATTAAATGATATAAGATGTATAACGTGCTCTGCATAGATGCTGGCAGGTGAAAAACACTCAGTAAATCTTGGTTATTACTTTCTTACTTAAGGAAATTGGACATAACATAGTAATAACGTGTCGACTTGTGCTCTATCACTGTATATGTTTTTACCTCTGGATGAAAAACAGACATTTATTAAAAACCATTCACTGATGTTATAGAAACTTCAGACTATAGTTACCATAAACACTATCATTTCCTCTAATATACTGTTCTTACGCTTTTCCTTCTCCAAGGATGACCGTTATCCTTGGAGAAGGAAAGGTAGAGATGATAGACAGATGGATAGATGGATAGATATACATGAATTAACACAGAACTATGTAAAATGAATGTCTACAGTACAATTAATTGTCATGCAGCTTTCGTGCAATGTCTTATGCTTTCCTAGGTGTTTGTGTACATATTTTTTACATGATAACTTAAGTACTTTTCCAGTTAAAGGAGTAAACATTAAAAAAAAAGGAGTATACATTTCCGGTTACTGTTTCTCTTCTTAAAAATATATATTTAATGGTTTCATATATCCAGTCCTGAAACCTTCACCAGACCTACTTAAAATTTTTTTTGTGAGTGGATCCTTGGACCCTGCTTACAGCTGAATAAGTTGGAGAGATTTCTACTTTCTGGAAGGAAGCACTGCCTGAGGTATAATGGATATTTAAAGCCTGTTAGACCTTCCTAAAATGTTAGAATGATGGCTCTTCAACACTCACTTCTCTTTCTGTGCTCCTCCTCCCTCTCCAAACACATCTTCTTTCCAGGAGTCCCTGCCGGTGGCCCCTCCCCCACCCCCTTCTCCAGCAAGCCAGCTCGCCTTCCCAAACCAGCTCTCAGTGTCTGATAAAAAGAAAACATAATGTTCTATCTGCTACAATTATTATTTTGGAGTCGTGCTGTAAACATCCCCCTTCAACGTACACCACACAGAAATGCATGGGGTATGAACTCCAGCCTGTGTCTTTGGGCACCAGGGGCTGCTCCTGGCATCAAAGGTTGACTTCACAGTGGTTTCCCCCCAGTGGGGCTTAATTACAGGGCGAAGAATTGTCATGAGGAGCAGTCTGTTTGGATAGAGCCTTGTCTACCCAGAGTCATAAACGTGACACACAAGCTCTAAAGTTTCCTAAGAAGTGTTAATATTTAAGAGCATGTTAGACCCAGGAATTTGTAAATCAGTAGTTTTACTTTGAACACATCTCCAGCCAGTTGTGACATTGTTCAGTAAATTGGCAGCCTGTTTGCTGTTGTTTCCTCTTTTTGAAATTTAACCTCTTGGAAAAACAGCCGTCTGGGCTGTTCTATGTCTCAACATAGGCCACCAGCAAAGACCACTTAAAGTTGTTTTCTTTTATCTGGAGTATGAATTCCCCTCTAGCAACTTTCTTTCCTCCTTTTAAATCATTTTGACAGGGCATCTTTGCTGGGTGCAATTTCTGGGCCCTTTGAAAAGCTGGGGGCAGAGGATTTAGAATGGAACATCCTCTGTTGGGATTTCCTTCTGCTCACGCTGTAAAGGCAGAAAGTTTCTCAAATTTTTATGCCGTGAATGGACGTTTTTTCGCCCGTTAACTGATGTTTCATTCCATGCAAGATAGCATTTTGGATGTCAGACTTTTTGATGTTGTCTTTTAACACATACAGGCTTGGAATTGGCTGTGTTTGAGTAATCAACAGTAAGAGAGATAACCACAATGATTCGTCATCGCTGTAAATATATATGTTTAATATGTCACAGCTTTATTACTTTTACATTGAACCCAAAAGTTCGCCATTTCCAAGTGGATTCAGGGGAAAAATTTGTCGGGAAGGAATAGGTTTTGAAAAGAAATCAGTTCTAGAGTATTCAGACCCTGAACAGATTTCTCCATGCAATGTAGGAGATCTGGAAATAATAATACGAAGACTCATGATATTTCCCTTAGACTAAAATTGGTTCATGTCTATCTCTGCCACAAGTAACAAACTTTATAGCTAGCCAAAGTCTACTTTTTTGGCTCTCAGTCTCAAATTTCAGTTGGTAGAATTCCGCAGAAAAAAGACTTTGTTTGGAACAATCAACCATGTTGGTAAAGCAATGTTTTGTTTGGAAATACACAGATTGCTGCTTCAAAGTGCTTAATGAATGGGTATGTGTGTGTTTCTACAACATTTTTTAAGGAAAGTAGAAGACAGGAAATACAAACCTACATATTAAAGAGTTCTGCCAAATGAAGAGCTCTGTACTTTTTTATAAAGAAATTCTCTGCCAAGAGTTTGCCAAAACCTGATTGCAAATGAACATCACAGCTTCTCACAAACAAATCAGGAACTCCTGTGAATGGATGCCCAGTGTTTTCATGTGCATTGCCAAGCAATCACTGCCCACTGGGTAGAGATAGGAGGAGAAATCGATTGCAATGCCTGTGTATGGGCGTAGCAAAATTTTTGCAGTTCAGACCATAGCTTCATAGCTATGGTAAACCCTCATTTACAAAGCTTTTGATTATTTCCACAAATGGTGGGCAAATAGCGGTCCAGACAGAGGGGTATTTTATAATTTCTAGCTTCTCATAGAAAAACAAATGTTGGTGCCTCTTTTCCAAAGACCGGAAAATATGGATTATAATTTATTTTTTATCTAAAGTCAGTTCAGTTTCATTTTTGGGATAAGAAGCTAGAAAATCTCAACTATTAGAACAATAACTCTATGGATTTTTATTTTTAAAGCAGTCCATAATGAGACAAAAATTAGTAAAATATTTTTGAAGCCAGATTTTCATTGGCCATGCTCTCAACATAATAAATATTATTTCCCGGGTACTTATTTTGCGATAGACAGTATGCTACTGCTTTATTTATTTATTTTTTTAAACAAAGAGTTTAGTTTTATTTTCTCTGTGCATTTGCAAAAAACTTAGGACCAACATAGAAAAAAAATAAAACCACCTGTGAAAAACATTACACTTAAGAAAAAAAAAAAGGCCTGAGAGGGATTAGTGCCTTAGCCATAGGGAGTTACAGCAACTCTGATTGGTCCAAGGAATTGAAAAGATATTGGGAAGATAGACCAGGAAGCAAGAGAACAGAAATTACTGAGGAAGAGGGCCTCGAAGTGGGCCACAAGGGGGAACTGGAGGCTGGGGGGTGGGCCGGGGTGGAGGGAGGGGCCCCAGCTGGTAGCCATAGGGTGGGGGTCATGGAGGCCCAGTGTATCCATGAGGAGGCGTCAGTGGAGGAGGTCCACACATCCCATGTGGAGGCATAGGACCTGGGTGACCCATGGGAGATCCAAACAGAGGCCCTCGAGGGGCATGCCCATTGGAGGAGGTCCAGGATGAGGCATTCCAGGTGGCGATCAGGGTGGTGGCTGCCCCGCAGAGCCTGGGGGCCCAGCATGGGGGTGTCCTAAGCCATGAGGGCCATGGTGGACCAGCTGCATCTGAGACATCCCTGGATGGGACATCCCACCCGGTGGGAATGGGTGAGGATATGAGTGTCCATGTCCGGATGTCCAGCCCCTGGGGTTCCTGCTGATGGTGGGCCATGTCCTCCAGCCCCAGGAGGCATAGGTGGTGGGGGCATGGCTGGGGGTATCCCAGGTGGAAGGGCTCCAGGAGGTGGCACTGGGGGTGGGAAGGACCCAGGAGAAGGCATGCCTGGTGGAGGAAGCCCAGACCCCAGTGATGATACCACAGGATTGGGGGCTGAGGGTGGAAGGGGTGCATCTGCAAACAGCTGATGAGGGTGGTCAGCCTGGGACAGTGGGTTCTGGGCTGCCAAAAGTCGTTCAGCTGCTGCGCCATGGTGCTCACCCTTGGAGTTCTTCTTGAAGGCATAGGACACAGTGATAGGGAGGTTACAGAGATATTGCCCATTCATGGCCTCAGTAGCTGCGTGCAAAGCATCAAATGAAGCGAAATTAATAAAGGCATAACCTTTGGAGTTGCCTGTGTCAGGGTCCCGCATAATCTCCGGGGTTTGTAAGATGACCCAAAAGGTGCTGAAAGTATCATAAAGCAGTTTCTCACCAATCTCCAAGTCTAGATTGCCAATGAAAATGTCGGCCCCCACATCCAGGTTCTTGTTGTGAGTTGATGCTTTGTTCACCTGTATTGGTTTCCCATAGGGTTTGATAATGTTCATGATCTTAATGGCATACTCAGCATCTTCCTCACTCAAGAATTCCACAAAGCCATAGTCTTGGTGCTGACCTGTGACTCTATCCTTTGGCATGTGGACGTTGACTACTGGCCCTGCCTGGAGAAATAGCTCCCACAGCAATGGTTCGCTAACCTTCTCGTCCAGGCTCCCGACGTAGACAGTGGCATGCTGGTTCCACCCGGAGTTCGGCCAGGCCGCCATGGCGAAAGAGCTCCCGCCGTCTCCAGGCAGCGATCCCGCCCTCTGACCGCCGACAGTATGCTACTGCTTTAAATACTTCCTGTAATTTTAAAATTTTGGATGTCTCAAATTATTTAGATAGCAAATGACAGGTCTAGATTTTGAACAGAATTCTGTCTTACTCTAAATTATGTGTTCCTTATGACTATATTCTAATGACTTCCTTATGTCAATAATAAGGCAAAGCATCTTGCTTGACTCAAAAAATTTTTTTAATTCCAGTCATAATTTTATCCACAGAACCAAATCAGTATTTATTTTCAAAGTATCTCTCATACCTTCCTTATTATGTCTCATGCTATTGCGGTGGCATAAGTCCGTCCACTATCTTCACCCTTAATCTGACCCAGAGCCAACGAATAAAAGGTATAGAAACTACAGCCTCTTTTTCCTTGCCTGTGGCAGGCATCACCAACAGAAAATGGCACCCTTCTCCCTGCAGCCAGCCTCATGCTGTATTCCTCATCACAGTGTTCCGGGAAATGATACCAGTTATCTGAGTTTGCTCCCAAGAAAAAAATATACTTGCCATCGAGGATTCATCTCATCCTGTGCACTGTTACCAGAAAAACTCCTTAAAATACTTCTTTTATAATTTCACTGTCCTGATCAAAATTAGTCAGTGGCTCGATATTGCCTACTCCCTAAAATCAGATCCCTTAGCTCCTCCAGGCTTTTTCCAAATGTTCTTCTCAGCCTTCTCTTCCTCTCCTTTTACTCTTCTACAGAGATTTTACCTCTCATGGCCTGGGAGTTTGCATTCTCCTAAACTTTGTATGCTTTTTCTTTATCTAAGAATGTTGCTTTGTTTCTCTGTGGTGATAAAATCATACCAATAGTTTTAGATCAACCCCCCAACTATTTCAAAACTAACTGATTTGTTTTTCCTCCAGATTTTCAATATGGTAGAAGTTCTCTAATCTGATGAGATCAAGACCAGTAGTTGACAGGTCAATCGACTACAAAAAAAATAAAAAGAACGCTTAGGGAAAGAATCATAGTCATGATACATATATTTCATAAACATTCCAATTTAAAACTTAAAAAGCTATACATTAATTCATCAAACTTTTGATATAGGGCCATTTTTTTAAAAATTAAAAGTCTGCTAATAGAATTTAACAGCATCTTTCTTTCATACAATACACCCATAATGCATCCTCCATGATTCCCAGTTTGGGTTTATTTAAAGTGAAGCAGGGGGAACCTGGGTGGCTCAGTCCAGTTAAGTGTCTGACTCTTGATTTCAGCTCAGGTCATGATCTCAGGGTCATGGGACTGAGCCTTGTGTCAGACTCCACGCTGCGTCAGGAGTCTGCTTGATGTTCTCACTCTTCCTCTCCCTAAGCCCCTCCCCCCACTTGCACTCTAAATAAATAAAATCTTTAAAAAATTAATAAAGTGAAGCAAGAACCTTCCAAATATTGTGAGTACAAAGTCCTCCTAAATTTCTGTGATCGTTCCCCCTAATCTTTTTAGGTGTTTTTTTTTTTTTTCAATACTTAATTTGTTAATAATTTTTTCTAGCCATTAATATTTAAAAGTCTTTATAAAGCAATCAATTTTGTTTTCATACAAAAACTCCACACCTCTCCTTATGCCCCCATATTTTATTGATTTCATTGTGTGATTTTAATAACAAGTACATTGACATATGTGGAACAAACATGCTTGGACAGCATAGTACTCAACTGCAGGTGTCCTAGAGGGTGGTAAGCTCGCTGTGAGCAGGGGCCCTACTATGGCAATGTATTTTGCTGAGCGGATGGAGAGCTAAACTTATTCCAGAGAGTTGGTTAAGTGAATGGCGAAGAAAGATTCTTCTCATTTATATTTATAGTCTGTTTCATTGCTTGACTCTGATGATATGCAGCTTTTGAAGGGGTGGGGGTGGCAATTGTCTTTCTGTGTAGACTGTTGTGGTTGGCTGTAGAGGGCAGGAAAATTGTTTAAGAGTCCCTTGGATTCTTCCTCACAACAAATCATACTGACATTATAATGAAAATAGAGTATTCAATAAATTCTTTTTGCTGATTAAACTCATCTGGCAAGGTGAAACAAAAAAATCTTCTAGAAATCCACAAAAAGGAAATACTCTGGAGGTTCACAGTTCAAACAGGACTCCATAACTCGGACAGGGACAGATAATCAGAACATAAAATCATTTAGGAAACTAAGGGTGCAGTTCCTGCACTAAAATTTTGGATACATTATGGATATAACGCAGTGTTCAAGGCACAGAATAAATTAATACTAAATGGGGTAATTGTTTAAATAAATAAATAAATAATTTACACTGAAGAATTTAAATAATTTTCTAGAAGCTCAAAAACTTTAGAAACCTTTCTGTTTCCGTGATCTAGGATATAGACACATCACTCTAACATTCTCAGCTTAACAAAAGAAAGTGGAAAGGGTGGGAGATTTGTCCAAGGTCACAGAACAAGTGATCTAAACATAGCTAACCAACCACAGGGTACCCAAAATGTTCTTAGTCAAAAGACTTCAAAGCTTTTTTTCCCCAAAATAACTGCTTCAGTCAAAGAGAGAAGGATAATTGCTACTTCTACAGACAACAGAAGAAACCAGCATCATTTCATCCCAGAGAGCAGCATTAAATGGCCACCCACACACTCCATCACATATTTATCTTCTCCAGCTGCAAGACCCTCTTCTCTCTGGCTCCCCATTGACCTAGAAAGAAGAACTAATGAATAAACAAAGTCTAAAACAGATGCAAAGGCGGAATGCATAAAAAGTGCTACTGCACTTTAATTGAATCTCTGGGTCAGCTCTTCCCCGCTCGCTGGTGCTACGGTCAAGGAGGCACATCAGCTCTTCACAGAGACTGTGGTGGCTCGACGTCGGCCAGGACCAATGCCTGGCTGTGCAGGACAGGAGGCCTCAGCCGGGCCTTGAAGAGTCCTCAGTTTAGGTGACTGGCAACCACTGGCTAGGGCGAATTTGATTCCTTTCCTTTCATCTCAATAACAAGCTGTCGGTGGTTCCTGAAGGCAATCATGATGGACCAGATGTACGGTTGTGTCAGATGCCTACATTCAAGAGAGTGCTCTGGCGCTCAGGGCAGTCGACGATTCATCCATTAGAGATGCATTTCTTTAAGGCAGAGGTCAAACACTGGTGGCCCATTCGGCCTTCAGATGGATTTTGTGTAGGCCACACAGCTGTCTGTTTATTCATTTAAAAAAGACTGCCAGTGCATTCAGATGCGCCATTTGCCGAGTTCTGTAGCGTAAATACTCTCACAGTGTCTGATTTCAAGCCACCAGCATGACACTCCCAGACGCAGCATTGGGAGGAGGTGTGGGGTAGCACGCCCTTCGCCATTGCACAGCGTCTCCATCATACACATACCATAGATGTAAAGACGCTAAGGTGCAGATGTCATGGTAAAGCATAGTAAAATAATTAGAAAGCAAAATCATTATGATGAGCTTTGAGTATTTGTTACCTTTGTTTAATGTGACTGCAAGTTTTTATAATTTAAATTTTCATGCTGGCTGTGTTCCATAACCAGCTTTCAGAATCCTTGAAAACCCACCACTCGGCTTTCGTGAGTCAGTGCGGCCAGCTGCAGGACCACACAGCACGCAGGGTGCATATCATGACCAGCAACCACAGCCACAGCGGTTCAGGCTCCCAAAGCCAGATCTGATTCCCAGTTGGCACATTTACTAGCTGTGCGAGCTTGCACAAGCTCCTTAACCACACAGAACCTCCGTTTTCTCAGGTGGAAAAATAAGTTAATAATGTTTATTTGGTGACTCTGTCGTGAGGAGTAAATAAAAAGTATATGTGAAGGGCTTAGCACTGTGTTTGGCACATAATAATCACTCCGCAAATCGTGACTTTGACTCTAGGTAGGAATTACTTGATTAGGTTTATTTTGCTGCTACCTTGAAAATCTGCCCACAGGACCTCAAAGAAATGAGAAATTCATGAATAGAGGAAGGAAAGAAACCAGGGAGACTGGGAAAGACTGGACGAAGGGCGACACAAGGGCGCTGAGAAAGAGTGAGAATAAGATAGGATCAAAAGATACAAAATTAGGACGAGAGAAAGTAATTCAAAAATGCAGTTGTTTTTCTTAGAGATCCGTTCTCAATTTTTCACAGAGGCTGTATAATTTCTGCATAAATTGTTGAAGTCATTTCCTTGAATGGACAGCATCAAGTGTCAAACCATCCCCTCCTACCCATTTGGCCCAGAAAATTCAATCGGTAGTGGACATGTGACCCACACCCAGCCAGTTAGATACGCTCTCACCTTGAAATTTGGAATTGATACCTGGAGACTGAAGTGAGGTGTTGCTGGGAGCGGCCATGCTGGGCAGCTCTGATTGGTCATGAGAAAATGAGGCAAGGAAGCCAATCTGCAGAGGTGGAGGAAAGCAAAGTAGCAAAACAGAAATAGAGCTGGCTGAGCCCACAGCAGAAAAAAGGAGACAGGAGACCAATGAAAGCTTTCCAGTTCTTATGAAGTTTGGCTGTACCCCTCATACTTTGTTTCTGTAAGATGAACCATTTTCTTTATGATAAAATTCCTTTACCTCAACAAACTTGAATGGGCATCTATTCCTTACAACCCAATGATCCCTGACCAATGGGCAGATGATCTCTGCCCATTCTGTGAAAATATACAAAAATCACAGTAGATTGTAGCTTGAAGAGATGAGATTCCAGCCCCCTTGGTCAATGTATGATCAATGAATTCAATGTTGCCCAGAGAAGTTAAATGACTCGCACTGAGTCACATATTTAACAAGTAATAGAGCTATTCTAAAGCGTGGTTCGGCTGGGTCCCGGGCAGGGCCACGCCCCTCCGCAGTACGTTACTGGTGTGCTTCCAATTTTGGAGGGGTAGCACATTCAAAATCCCTTGAGAGTGATACATTCTCAAGGACCCAATCTCAGTGTCTCTTTTTATGAATAAGGTCAGATAGAACAGAGCAGAGCAGGAAGTTGGTCTACTGAGAGGCAGGGTTAAAACATGGGCTTCTCAGTTTGATTGGCCTGTGTGCAAATCCTGACAAGCTGTGTGACTATGGGAAAGAAACATGGCCTCCCTAAGCTCCAGTTTCTCCTCTGAACAATGCAGACAAAGAAAATTATCTAATTTAGAGAGTCATTGGAGGATTAAATAAATGCATGAATGTACTTAGCATATTCCCCCCACCCTCCATGTAGTAAACATTCACTAAATGTTAAAATTGTTCTTGACCTTACTATTGTCAGTTAGTCAGGTAGGAGTCAGGAACCAAGCCCAGTGGGTTCTGTGTCCTTTTACCTTTGGATGCAGTGATTTCTTTCCTTAATGTAACGATGTAAGTTTATATAATTTCCTTGACTTAATGGTGTAAGTGTATACAATCAGTAACAGCGTCCACACATGCATATTTCTACATGATACAAATCATTCCTTCAACAGTAGTTATTTACTAAATCTTTTCTTAAGGATGGGAATGACTTCAGTCCAGAATATAGTTGAGATTTAATGTGCATTGAAAATAGACACTTTTATACTGGGCGATTAAAAATGTGGCACTAAATGTAATAAACCATGGATGCTAAGAGTCAGCATTAAAAGCAAGCACTATGTTTCCTAGAACTCCTATGAGGCAGAGCTAACAAGAATTACTAAGCCAGCAGCTCAAATCAGGAGATAGTATGTAAGCACAGCCACACTTCATTAATGCAGAAGCGCCAAGAAACTGTTTTCAGCCAGAAGCAATGTAGAATGCAACATAATTAAACAAGTGGAGATGGATCAACCTAGAAACTTTACAAGACATGATTACAGCTTTAAAATTCCATGATGCAGTGTTTATTAGCAAGATCATTGTAATCTAGGGCAGCAATTCTCAGGCTTCTGTGGCATAAGAGTCAACATGAAGAACTTGTAAAAAATGCATTTTTTGGATCCAACCACTGGATGTTCAAATTCAGTGGTTCTGTAGTGCTGAACAGTTACCTATAGTTTTTAATCGAGCTCTCTGGGTAATTATAATCCAGGTGATCTTAGCATAATTCATTCTGAGAAACACTGACAAAGAATCTTAGATCAAGTAACTTTTTTTTTTTAATCTTTTTTTTAAAAGATTTTATTTATTTATTTGAGAGAAAGAGAGAGAGAGCAGGAATACAAGCAGGGGGAGTGGGAAAGGGAGAAGCAGGCCTCCCGCCGAGCAAGGAGCCCAGTGTGGGGCTCGATCCCAGGACCCTGGAATCATGACCTGAGCCAAAGGCAGATGCTTAATGACTGAGCCATTCAGGCGCCCCTCGAATAACTTTTTTTTCAAAGATTTTATTTATTTATCTATTTAAGAGGCAGAGAGAGAGAGATCAGAAGCAGCGAGAGGGAGACGCAGACTCCCCGTGGAGCAGGGAGCCCAATGTGGGGCTCGATCCCAGGACCCTGGGATCATGTCCTGAGCCGAAGGCAGATGTTTAACGACTGAGCCACCCAGGCACGCTGCAAGTAACTTTTCTGACAGGAAGGAAACAAAATTCTGCATAAGGAGCTCTTCTCAGCAGTCTCAGAATGGAGGCAGATCAGACCCTTAAAAGAAAAGAAAAGAAAAGAAAAGAAAAGAAAAGAAAAGAAAAGAA